>NC_052643.1:16417300-16726525 GCF_016161935.1 Mauremys reevesii | reverse complement strand
GTTAAACCAGTGTAAGGAGAATGAGGCCCACTGAGTAAATACTTAAAGACAATGCAGCATAACCTGAGCCTTTTACACATTCTCAGTTGGAATTATCTTCATGCAAACATTTCTCTAAATTCTAAATTTATCTAAATATCTTTGCTTCCTATTTCAATAAATTATCTAAAAGATGTATTTCTGCTATTCATCCTGACAAATTTCTCATTAAAAATTTAAAGAAGTTTGCTTTATCCAAGTATCAGTACTCTCTTTCTTACTACTTTGTGCTTCTAACCAGTCAGATGGGTGTCCTTTTTCGTATTCCCAATTCCCCATTTGAAGTTTTCCAGAGGCCTAAGGATGTATAGGTCTATGATTTGCAACTATTTTAAACATGTTTAGTACAACTTTTGAACACAGTGAATCATGTAATAAAATACAGATACAGTAGTTTTGGGCAGGTTGTTTTTTTAAAACAAACCAAAAAATGCATGGCTTGAATGTGTTAGAGCCAGGCTCTCTGTTTATGTTTATACCACAATAAAGTTATTCACCACCTTTGAGAACTGTAGTTATTCTCAATTCTATTCAGAAGTTAAATTTTAAGAAAAAAAGTTAGAGCATAGTCAATCGTACTAAAGGCTAGGTTCTCTCCCCAAAGATTACAAAGGAGTCTAGTAAGAGCAATATTCTGTTCTTCGTGAAAACAGCATGATTGGAGACGTAAAATACTGTGTTAGTGCAAACTTCTCTGAGGGTGGGATAACACTCTTCTGTATGGTTCCTGTATAGCTGACCACTGGCAATCCTGGAACAAGGAAATACAGCGATTTTAAGGAAATGCATACTACCATCACAGAAGACAGAAGTCACTGTGAGCCTCACACTCAGACCCTGGAAGCGATGCTAAGTTAAGCTGCATTAAATGGAAGAGGTCCCTCAGAAGCTGACTTGGTGTCAGCATCCAGATATTTTCTATTCTCTCCCACATTAAAGATGCACCTGCACAACTGTGCAGGTAAAACCTAACCCAATTCTAAAGCTGTCGATACCATTTTCAGGGATTAGGATTTTAACTGGAGTACACTTCGTGTATGGAACCACAAGGAGACAATAAGAGAAAAAGGAAGGTCAGGAACAAAGACAAGGTGGCCTTAAAAGGAAACTGCCACCTGTGAGTAAGGCAGGGTGGGGGGTGGAAAAGAATTACCACCATACAAGCTCACAGTGATGTAAAACTCTAGTTTAGCAAGCCTGTGATCTTGGCCAGGGCATCGGATATTCTATTGATATTTGGAGCACAGAAAGCAGCTAGCCTGAACAGAGCCTATTCTTTTGGTGTTAGGATTACGGAAAAGTCATGCACTTGATGGTGGCAGATTTCTTGTAAGCACTTTGTATGGCAAAAAAGAGTGCAAAGTTTGCTGAGACAAGAGAATTAGATTGTTATCTGAAAGTTCTCTACCACAGAATAGTTGTGTTCTGGGACATCCCAAAGTGAGGACAGATTCCTCACTTCACACCAGGGAGAATCAGAAGCAATTAACTCCATTAATTTCAAGGAGAGTTACCCCAAATTTACATCAGGGTAACCGAGATCAAAATCTGCCCCTCTGTTGAAGCGTGAAAGGGTTTGATCACAGAAATCAGGAAAAATGGCTTTTGAAAAATCTAACCCAAAGCTAGTGCATTTTCCTCATGCATTAACCTACTACTGCACTGTGAAGGGGCAAGCACCCCAGAAAGGGAGATTTATTAAAAGAACTCCTGCAATATCACACAAAATTTGCAGCAAGGGCTGTTTAGGTTGGACATTAGGAAAAACTTCCTAACTGTCAGGGTGGTTAAGCACTGGAATAAATTGCCTAGGGAGGTTGTGGAATCTCCATCGTTGGGGATTTTTAAGAGCAGGTTGGTCAAACACCTGTCAGGGATGGTCTAGATAATACTTAGTCCTGCTGTGAGTGCAGGGGACTGGACTAGATGACCTCTCAAGGTCCCATGAAATATAGACACATATTGTGTATTAAATAGTACAGCTGGCTAGTAAAACTTCCCTTTAACATTGAAACATTAGTCCAACTCCTAAAACTGTCCTGCAGTGTGACATCACTGGGAATCTCTGATCGGGGGAGGCATGGAAGTAGAATAGCAGGAGTATTGCAAGTCAGGACTTAAGTACATTAGCAGATGTGTTCACAAATTGAGCCTATCACATGCTTTTATCAGTCCTGTCAGTTAAATAAATAGCAAAGTTCAGTATTAATGTATTAAATCCAGCATGAAGATAATCCTAATTAATTAATGAAACCAACTCTGTATAATCTTACCTTAAAATGAAAAGGGATGAAGTTATTACACTAACATCCTGTTAGTTTAAAAAAAAGAAAGAGTTGCAGGGGAACTAGATGACTCAGTGAGTTAGTAAGAAATAGGGAGCTCTCCACCATTAGGTTGCCAGAAGTTACCACCCTCTGATGCCAACAGGGAAAGAATGGGAGCTTCTAGTCAAGTTTTCAACACATAGGTGGCCACACCGCAAAACACACACAAAAACAAAACCACATCTATCAGCGCTCGCCATTGTACCCATTGTGAACAGTCTTCAAGAGACCAAGGGACACTCACCTATGGACCCATTCAGAGAAGGACTAAAGCATATTGGTGGGGGGGAACCAAGGGGGAGGAAGCTAATGGCCATAATGTACATTTTGTGGCTTCCGTCTCCAGGACTTCCATCCCAGCACCTTTCACAAGCATTAAAATAGGGAAGTTACTATTAAAGAGAGCGAGCGAGATTATTCTTGACAGTGTCACAGGACATGGTTTCCTGTGCTATCTCAGCCAGACCATGGCAAGAACTACTTGTATATAAGCAGGCAATTCTTGTAACAATGCTTGTAACAGTAAAGAAGAAAGTCCATTTTAAACACAATATAAAATAGGTCAGGAAAAGTTGTCCCAAATCAATTGTTCCATTTTTCTTTGGGCTTGTTTTCCCCTCTGATTATAAATAAAGTGGAGGAGAATCAGTCACCAGCTCTATCAAAACACAGAGAGGATCCTGCATGAAACATAGCTGGAAGGACACTGTAGTTGTAGACAATTGTTGCTGTGTAGGGTGGTCAAATTCCATATTGATGGATGTGGAACAAAAAACTTCCTATACAGAGAGGACAGTATAATACTGGCTGGTTATATGGTTTAGATGTAAAGACCTTCACAGTTCTCCTTTCTTAAAACACGACCATTCCTAAACATAGGACATTCTTCATATCCATTTCCAGATGCAATGGACTTTGCATTTAGACACCCACCTATTTTGTCTGCTCATGGTCTCTGATGTTCTATGGTTAACTGAGCATTTTACATACACAAGTTATGTACAGAATAGATATAGCAGTTGGATACAGCCAAAAAAGTTCCTTTCCCTCAAATGCCCTTGGATGTTTACTTTGATTCTATGAATTCTAAGGCCTAAATTTAAGTGACCAGTGATTTTGCATGACTAACTTCAGACATCTTAGAGGCCTGATTTTCAAGGGCGGATGCTATTGGAGTATCAAGTCGGGCACCTAAAATAACTAGTAGATTTTGAAATTTTAGGCCCTTAATGCACAAAGAAAATAGTTTCACCTTCAAAAGAAACAGCTCTGGGCCTGAACAATGGCATAGCTCAGACAGCGGTAACTTTATTGGGTCACTATTTCGATTGTAAGCTCTGTGGGGGAGGGACAGTCTTTTTTGTTTTGTGTTGGTACTCCTCACACATTGGGGTTCTGGTCTATGACTGGAGCTTTGAGGCACTGCCACAAGTTACTTCTGATTAAGTAACTAAGGAGGGTCTGAGGACAATGAAATGGGAGGAACAGGAAATAAAACTGGGGTTGTACAGTTATGCCAGGGGATGGGAGTTAAGTGAGGGAAGGAGGAATAGATCACTAACAACGTGCAGCCTGATACTCTGAGTTTTCCATTAATTCATGTACTATTCATTCTTTGTCCAAACTGGATTAAGCATAATCTGTTTCTTCATAGAGATTTCAATAGCATCTGAGCCACAGAGCTCTAGTTAATTAGAGTTGGCACACAGACAACAATGCACAGATCATCTTCCTAGGCCAACTAAACTTTAATATAAAGAGCAGTAGTATCTGATGCATTTAAATTTCAGACACAGCTAGACAATCATGTGTTTATGGCATGAAGCGGCAAGGGCAATACATGCCAGGGGTACTTCACTCTGCCAGCCCTTTCCAGCATAAGAAGCCATTGTCATAGCTGGACAGGATATTCTATTTTAATTAGGGCTGTCAATTAATTGCAGTTAATTTTTTGAGTTAATCGCATGAGTTAAGTCATTAAAAAAATTAATCGCACTGTTAAACAATAGAACAACAATTGAAATATTTTGATTTTTTTAACATTTTCAAATATATCTATTTCTATTACAACACAGAATACAAAGTGTACACTGCTCACTTTATATTACAAATATTTGCACTGTAAAAATGATAAATAAAAACAGTATTTTTCAATTCACCTTATACAAATGCCATCTCTATCTTGTAAGTTGCACTTTTATATGTAGATTTTGTGTTACATAACTGCACTCAAAAACAAAACAATGCAAAACTTTAGAGCCTACCAGTCCACTCAGTCCTACTTCTCGTTCAGCCAATCACTAAGACAAACAAGTTTGTTTACATTTACGGGAGATAATACTGCCCACTTCTTATTTACAATGTCACCTGAAAGCGAGAACAGGTGTTTGCATGGGCCTTTTGTAGCCGGCATTGCAAGGTATTTACATGCCAGATATGCTAAACATTCATATGCCCCTTCATGCGTCAACCACCATTCCATACTGATGATGCTCGTTAAAGAAATAATCCATTAATTACATTTGTGACTGAACTCCTTGGGGAAGAACTGTCTCCAGCACTATTTCACCTGCATTCTGCCATATATTTCATGTTATATTAGTCTTGGATGATGACTCAGCACATGTTGTTCATTTTAAGAATACTTTCACTGCAGATTTGACAAAATGCAAAGAGGTAGCAATGTGAAATTTTTAAAGATGTGATAGCACTCGACCCAAGGTTTAAAAATCTGAAGTGCCTTCCAAAATCTGAGAGGGATGACATGTGGAGCATGCTTTCAGAAGTCTTAAAAGACCAACACTCCGATGCAGAAACTACAGAACCCGAACCACCAAAAAAGAAAATCAAACTTCTGCTGGTGGCATCTGACTCAGATGATGAAAATGAACATGCGTTGGTCCATGCTGCTTTGGAGCGTTATAGAGCAGAAGCCATCATCGGCATGGCCGCATGTCCTGTGGAATGGTGGTTGAAGCATGAACGGACATATGAATCTTTAGTGCATCTGACATGTAAATATTTTGTGATGCCGGCTACAACAGTGCCATGAGAACATCTGTTCTCACTTTCAGGTGACATTGTGAACAAAAAGTGGGCAGCGTTATCTCCTGCAAATGTAAACAAACTTGTTTGTCTTGAGCCATTGGCTGAAGAAATAGGACTGAGTGGACTTGTAGATTCTAAAGTCTTACATTATTTTAGAGTGCAGTTATTTTTTGTACATAATTCTACATTTGTAAGTTCAACTTTCATGATAAAGAAATTGCACTACAGTACCTGTATTAGGTGAACTGAAAAATACAATTTGTGTTTTTTACAGGGCAAATATTTGTAATAAAGTGAGCACTGTACCCTTTATATTGTGTTATAATTGAAATCAATATATTTGAAAATGTAGAAAACATCCAAAAATATTTAAATAAATGATATTCTATTATTGTTTAATTGCACGATTAATTTTTTTTTAAAATCACTTGACAGCCCTAATTTTAATTTCTTGCCCCTATTGAGTAGCACTGTTGGTACCATGATAATGCTCAAAGGGCTGCATTTAAGCAGAGTTTGAATATATGGTTTAATATGGTGCACAGTTTAATTCCAGAAAACCATCTCAGGCCCACAAAAGACAATATGCAAATAGTGCACAAGTACAACTATGGCATGTATTCGTTAACATCCTGTACATATCATCAAGTTAAGCTTCAATCCACCCAAGTATTTCAGATGTTCCATTTTATACACCTACCAAATGAGTCTTTTAAACAAGAAATTAATAATTGATTTAAGATGAAAGTTTATCGCTACCTAAAACATACTGGGGATTATTTATTAAAAACTATTTGGTAAATTGTATCCAGCTTTCAACTGTGCATTTTCCAAAGAAGTGGACACACTTTTGGTGAAAACATATTTTCAGAGCTATCCCCAGCACTCAGGGCTTTTAAATCTTCAAATAAAAATTTGACATGCAAATGACTCATGCTCTGGGTACAGTAGTCAACATACTGGTACAGATACCATAATTTTTCCTTGTAGAAACCAAATGTTCTGTTTTGCTATGCAGACAAGCCAATTATAGTTGTTTGGAATGGCATTTGAAGGTCTCATTTTTCCATGGCATCATCTTCACTTTCTAACTGGCTACTATTTACAATGTCAATACTGTATTGTGTACGTGTCCTGTTAGCAGAAATAAAAACCAAACATTTCCTCCAGGGGACCTAGAAAAGCCACTGATCTAGCTTTCCAGTAGTTTAAGAGCCTTCCTTATTTCTCCAGGGAATAAGACTGAAAAAGAATCAGGATTAGAGGTTCCACACTCCAGTCTGCTGCAATTTACTATTGCAAGAATATGGCTAGATCCACTTCAGTTTGCATGGAAACTGCATGTTTTTAAACATACCTTTATGCAATTCAGATCTTGTGCATAGAGCTCATTGTATTGTGTAACGTAACTCAGGTTACGAGTATTAGATTGAGTGTCTTAAAAAACCAAAATGGGATACTTTGGGGTTAAAACACATTTGAAAAGTTTGTGTGTGTCAATGCCTTACACAACACTGGAAATAAAATTAAAATATCAAGGTTACTTATTAATGCCAGTTCTTGATTTTTATATTCCTCTCCACTTGGGCAATGAAAATAAGATTAGTTACTTTACTTTTCTGGATCATGTGCTAGCAATGCTACGAATTTTGGATTGCAATCAATGCAGGGGAATGTTTACAACTAAACAAAATATAATTGTATCACAAATGATGGGAATCCTTTAACTGATCTTAGTTTTTGTAGCATTTTTTAAATAAAAATCTAAATTTTAGGCCTAAACTAACTTGTGACCCTTGAAGCATGTTTAATTGTTCATAACCTGGAAATGATCTAAGTAGGATGAAGGCAGGGGACTGGACTAGATTGACCTCTCAAGATCCCTTCCAGTCCTACGATTCTATGATTCTACATTTCAACTCAAATAACCTTTGGTTCTCTTACTCCCAAACATCACACAATACAATAAGCAACACTTATCCTGCGTTTGTGAGGCACCAGAAAAATGTGTTTACTGACCTACACAAAGGAATTGTCTCACCCTGCACTGAACTACAACCAGGAGCGGTTCAGTAGCGCACAGTAGCACCACACAAAACAGTTTGTGACAGGAAGTGAAGATTTAGGTTAGATATTAGGAAAAGCTTTCTAACGACCAAAGGGTAGAGTAAGTTCTGGAACAGGCTTTAATCCCATCACTGGAGGTTTTAAGGAACAGGTTGGACAAACACCTGTCAGGGATGTTCTTCACTTAAGGAAGCCACACCACCAGGTGGAATGGCAACAAAACAGGTTTTCAAAGAACATGTTTTCATGGGGGGAAACCAAGAACACTCAAGATCAAACTAAAGCAACATACTCCCCTATACGAGCCTGACTGAGGTCATTTTATTCTATTGCATCGGATGAATAAATTCAGCATGAAAATGCAACGCTTTTCATTATGCAAATCCACCTCGATCTGGTTTGCTCAGAGTCATCCTTAGGATGACCTATTCAGTTTACGTCAGGGAATAGGTGTGAGATTAAGATGCTCCTTGTGATGCCAGTGGCTTTTAATCTCGAATGTAATGTTTTGTTGCTTAGTGCTTGTAACAAGGAGAATGAAATCCAATATTTACCCACTGAATGGGCAGCAGCAAGGCTGGATTCCCAGTACAGCTCAACCTTGCTCTGGAGGGACAGCCTCTGGCTTAGTTTAGTCTTCGCAGCCTGTTCAGTCCATATCCTGTCTGCTCAGTCTGCTGAGAAGGGGGCCAATTATGATGATAGTGGTTTGTGTTGAAATGCCTCAGCCACCCATCTCACTTCACACAAGTCTCCAAACCATCCACAACCAGTAACAGCTTCTGTTCACTGGGGATACATGGGAAAGATTCAAATTGGAAACCTAAAAGTGAAAGGCTCTAATTATTAGTCTTCTCTAAAATGGTCAGTAACCCACCTCCAGCGAGCATGTCTCACCACGCTCTTCCTTGTCCTGTGGGTCTTGCCTCTAACTTCACTGCCCTCTCTCACCTTTGACAGGGTGGTCTCTCTGCTGCCTTTGTGAATGGAGCCTGTTTACACTACAGGCTTCTGACACCATAGCATGGTTGGTCAGGAGTGGGAAGAGGTGTGATTCCTAAGTGACATAGCTGTGCCAGCAGAAGTCTTGAGTGTAGACACAGCTATACTGTACTGGTAAAACTGCACTTTTCTTGGTGTAGTTTATTTCGCTCCTCAGGACTGAAATGGGGAAGATAGTGATCGCCTTTGTAAGGCGCTTTGAGATCTACTGATGAAAAGAGCTACATAAAAGCTAGGTGTTACTGACATAGTGGTATGAAGTGCAGCTTTGCCAGTATAGCTGCCCCTAAACTAGGAGCACTTTGCAGATATAGTATTACTGGAATTCCTATAATGGTACAGCGCTCGTACTATACAGAGGACCTAAGTACCAACCCCTGTAAAGCCTTCCCCACTTTATACTACACACCCATGCTAGGGACAAAAGATTAGCCCATGCTGGGCTAAGCTTTGGCCTTCTTTCCTATTAACAGAGAGCAGCTGTGCACAATTTTGATTGCTCCTACTTGAGAAAGCTTCTCAATTGCTTTTGCATTTTAACCTACATTGATTCTTTTAAAATTAGTGCCTTGGAGGGAGTGTGGATTTGAGAGAATGATCACAATCAAGTAAAATGCAACCCTCAGATCTCCTAATTATGGCTGTGGAGGTGCAACTAGGAGTAAGGGGATGAAACTGAACAAGGTAAAATTGAGGCCGAGTAGCAGAGAAACACTTTGTAACAGTGAGCTCTATTAGACTGTGAAATAGTCTCCTGAGGGAAGCAGTGGAGGAACCACTGCTGGAGTCATTTATAAACACAGACACGGACAAAAATCGCCTTTTCTAGGGAAAAACCCAGCACTGGGTTAGATGAGCTGGATATGCTAATCAAAAGGCATTTCCCACTGGACACCTTTGTTTCCTTACAATGCACAGACTGGCCTGTGAAGTTAGTGCATGGGGCATTTACAAAGAGGACAATTGCCCTCACCCTTGCCTCACGATTCAATTTTCCCTTTTCACTGCAAAGTTGAAAGGAGCAGAACAAAAGTTTGTGTTGCTCAGCTGCATTGCTTGCTGGCCTACAGCACTGCTAGTGCTCCCAGAGCAAGCTATTTTCTACCCACACCTGGCCGGTGGTAATGGTGCTAATGTGTCCCAGTCGATTTTTACTCCCAGGAATCACAGCACATCACATTAAAAGGTGGGCAGGCAAAACCGGGCATTTTTGAAAGCCAAGCTGTACTGGGAAAAATTCCCTCCCTATCCCATGGCTGCTTCTTTTCTCGGCATGCCTAGCAGCATTTTGCTGGGCCCCAAGGCTTCCCTCACCACTCACTTGTTAGCACTCAGTTCCCTAGAGCCCATCTGTGGGAAAAGATATTTACAGTAATGGGGGGGGGGTCCCCAGTCAGATAGACATTGAGCACTTAGCGAGGGAACTGCAGAATGCAGACAAGCTAATAGTGAACAGCACGCAGAGGCACACTAACTTGGCAGCAGTGGGAGGGAGTTGAGAATGAACACAGAGGCTCAAGCAACTGAGAAGAGAGGGAGCCCGTCACAAGGGTTCAGATAAGTGGCAGACTTTCCTCTGATGGTCAAACAGCCAAAAGATGATGTTCGGAGGAGCAAAGAGGCAGGGTGAGGGGATAATAGTAGAAGACATCAAAGATAGGCTCTCTTTTAGAATTGGGGAGCCTGGAGGGATGAGGAAGGCCATGTCTGGCTAGATTACTGGCAATCTTAAAGCCTGTGTAAAGGGAAGGAGGCAGGAGGCCACAGCAGGATTTTAGGGTGGGCTAATTATCCCAGATGCTGACCCTCTCCGAGACAGCAGTGGCATTGTCTTTTTCTAACTTGTTTAGTGTCACCAGAGAGCGTGGTTCTGTGCACAGTCACAATCCCTCAAACTGGTTTCAGCTGGCCAAGACTGCTCTCCACCGTGGAAAGGTCTCTGGAAGTAAATTCTGTGAGTTAGGACAGTCACATTCACCCCACTGATCGGAATAAATGCAGGGGAGTAACGTAGCATGGGTTAGAAAATGGCATACAGGAGTCAAAGGCTAATTTCCTCCCCATTCCAATCCAGTTTTTCAAACAGTGCCCTGTCATGAACGTGGCAGCTTTAGGTGTCTGCACAGGCCTGCATCATTCCAGGAGCAGACTTAGGCTGGCTTCAGCTGACACTTTCCTCCACAGGAGCATCCATGGAAACTGCTCAACACCTACTCATCACTACTCGGCTGAACTGAGATACCCATTTCCCTAGTCCATATTCCTTGTCCCCTCCCCCAAAAAAGCTCTGGTTGCAAAGGATGATTTGGGCACATATCAAGGGAATTTCAAAAGAGGTTTTCAGAATAGTATACAGTTCTGTTCTAGCACAACCATATCTGAATGTACTTACTCTTGGCTGGGTTCTAGCAACTTCCTGACCAGCATGGAGAGGGATTCAGTTTTGAGGAGCTTGTTATATACCAATACCTTGCGTTGCCTACAGTACTTTTATAACAAGCTTTTCAGAGCAAACCCATTTCACATCAATTCTCAATGCTAGCCTGGGTCTACTCCCACTGTGAACATGCTTGTAATGTTGCTGGAGACTGCCAAATCTTCCACCGGGCAGCAACAATGCATGATAGTCTAACCTCTTTCTCTGCCGCAGGACCCAAGGGCAACAGCTGAGAAACTGCCTCTTGAACATAGGGATCCCTCCTCATCTCTGCCTTTGTTTGCCCAAAAAGGTGGCCAACTTATTTCTAAGCTGCCTTGCTTCAGTCCACATCTAACTGTAAACAGTCCTAAGATTCTTCTTCCACACGCTGCAAGAGCAATGAGATATAGCCGGTTGAGAAAGGAGAGGTTTAGCAATAGGTTTATCTTCAACCACCTTGTTTTGGACCAGTCTAAAGCATCCACTCTGCAGTGCAGCTGCATTCCCCTCCCCTGAGGAAAGGTTAGCATCCAAAGCATTAGCAAGCACATACTTTGAGTACTGCTGCTCCATATGGTATTCAGTGTATCTCATTCCTAATCAGAGGATTAACAGCATTTTCTCCCACTTGTTCATAATTTGCCGTGGCCTTGGCTGTTTAAATGATAGTTTGCAGGCATTTGCATAATGCTATTTATATCGCACCCAGCCATTTGCTGCCTGCCCTTTATCTCAGAAATTCACTGTAGAAAATTATTTCTGAAAAAAAGTGCTGCTTTTTAAAGACATTTCTCAGAGCTGATTAAGCACTTTTATCTGGGACATGAAGCTCTTCCAGACACTTCTTGCACCCATGCTGGTAGCATATATTAATGGAGAGATCATCAAGCAGAATGCTTCAAAGCCAGGGGTAAATTCATACATAGAATGTTTTGTTTGGGGCTTTTTTTGGGAAAATACTTTTGAGCCAACTTGTTGGGAGAGCACTGCATGTGCATTTGCAACTGGCAATGCATTACATATCCTCCCACTCCCATAATAGCCCTTCCTACTCACACTGCCAGATATAGTATGCAGCATGATGATCCATTGCTATAAAATTCTACGATCCTGTGCACTTCTGGGCCTCTCTCCCCGAATAAAGGAAAATAGTGCCAGAACATTCATGTTTAAGCACAGAGCAAGCACTCCGCTTCGCCTACACTTGTTGCGGTATAAATCGTCCTTCCAATCTAAAAAACAAACGGAATCTGCTCCCCACACATGCCTAGCCACACACTTTAAGGCCTCACACCAGAAGCAGGACAGATACGATGTGGCTGACTGAGGGCTGTATTTTTCCTGCTCCTACCCTCTTCCTGATTCCTCTCTTCCCATGATGTAGGTTATGGATAAAATTTCAAAAGCACCATGTGACTTAGAAGCCTAGATCTCATTCAAGTCATACAACTTAGGCTCTTAACTGTCTAAGCCACTTCTGAAAATGAGACCGGCATCTTAGGCCATTTTGAAAATTTTGCCCTCTTTTGAATCTGACATCCATCACATCTGCCTGCACAGAGCCTCACAAAACAAGTTACACAGAAGTTTATTCTCAATATGTTTTTGGGGAACATATAATTTATGCCTAACCCTCCCTCAGATGCAAGTTTATTGCCAGAGGACTTTTGTTCAGTTCGCTCTGAATTTCAGTATCCTGCATCTTTGAGATTATGGATACTTTACTCCACATTGCATTTGTGATTTGAACCACTAATCAAAAAGATTAAACTTCAAGCGTCACTTGCTCTTCCATACCTGCATACGCCAACAGGCTTGGTTTTCTTGAGCTCAACATTTCATGTCTCTGGTGGCAAGAATAGCAGGATTAAATCACTGAAACTATAAAGGCTCAGATCAGAGATGTAAATCAAATTCACTACTCACGGACTCTCCCAAAAGAACCTCCTATGATCTGAATTGTTAGGTACTAGCAGCAAGTTACTAGATGCTTTAGGAAAACTAACAGTTGTGATCCCACAAGGCACAGTTAGAGACTATATCTGTACCTGCTTAGCTTGGGAAGTTTGGTGAGGAATCCTGTTGGTAGCAGAGAGACTAGCTCTGCCCGAAGGGAAATTAATCTATTCTACAGCCAAGCCCCTTCATACTACCAAGTGGCAGACATCATATAAGAGTTACATATACAGAAAAATAACCCACACTCACTGCAAATGGATTGCAGATAAGCCTTCAAGACAGAATGCTCAGATACGTGTTTAAGATCCTAGACAGTCACAAAAAGCTAGGTAAGTAGACTAGGAAATGGCTTTGCTTACAATTATGGAGAAACTTCAAATAGAATGGCAATGTTCTGGGCTGCCTTTTTAACAGGTCTGTTACAAATGGACCCAACCTAATTGTAAAGGCTCGGTAGACACGTCCTCAAAGGAAAAGTCAGGCCTAGCAATTGTACTGGCTTGAGTGTGACTAGTGACACTACCATGGCAGTCCTGAAGATTGCTAACCTACTACTAGAGAAAGGCTATCAAAGGAAAGAGCGGTGTAAGCGTCCCTCACATTGTCCCCAAGTTTCCCCAATGCTTACTTGAGACACCTTTAGCGGAAAAAGGGTAGTATATAAACTCCTCTCCCCTAGTCAGTCCTTGTTAAAGCTGCCAATCTTTTTTGCTGTGGCCTTAAACTAAACTCTCATCACTTAGGGGACACAACCAATCTGGGCTGGATTTGAACCAGACAGGATCCATTACCAGTTCCAATTGGCGGTCTAACAAAGATGCTAGTTGAAATCTGTCTCAATATCATAAAAGAAACAATCAACCAACTTCGGGTACAACTGCTCAATGGACTTGCCAAAAATAAAGCGTGTGCAACAATTTTGAAAACTGGAGACCAAAGAGCTAGACTCTTAAATAAGAAGTCTTTACTGCTAGTTAATTGTAATGAAGTAAGCTAGAATTGCAATCTAGGATGAATACACCCGCTATTGGTCAAAGAATCATGAGCCCACGTTTAATGGCCTCTGCACACTTAGCGCTTAGCCGGTGATGAAAAATTATTTTACCCGAGCAACAACGCAGTTGTTACAGGTGCTCTGTTGTATCACGACTAAGGCTGCTTAAGTAAACTGCCTGGGTGGTAATGTAAGAAGCAGAACAAATGGATTGTAATGGGAGATTCAATCCGCTGATGTGGCAGAGCATCCCATTTGAGCAGCGCAGTGCACTTGACATACAAGCAGGTGTGTAGGGGAAGGTTTGCTCTGTAAACGAAGCTATAAAGTGGAAATTACAGGCTATTTAGGAATACATTTAAGACATGCAGCTGAAGAAGTGGGGTTTTTTACCCACGAAAGCTTTAAGGTGCCATCGGACTCCTTGCTGTTTTTAAGACATGTACACTCCCATTAAATGGCATGGTGATTTCACATATCTAGATTTAATTTTTGGAACAGTTAAAATCCCAAGAGCCCCCAACACAACTCCAAAACGGTCACACAGCTCTGAAGAATTCAATTCCTAGAGAGTTTTACAAGTCACCTACTTCAGGCCACTACTATTTTCCCTAGGTAGGGTTCAATTCAGCCAGCTGCTAAGCTGAAAAATTCTCTTCCTTCTTTTGATGCCTCATATTGCCCCCTTGGCATTTTCAAGACTGTTAGAGCCCAACCCAAGCTTTCCCAGGGAACCAGTTCTTTTGAAGGAATGGATTTGCTGCCCCAGCTGCAACATTTGGGATAAGAGTGAGTTTTCAAATGGATTGGTTTCAATAGCTATTAGTCAAAATAACCCGTATTTACAAAACATGCTGTATGTAAAGCTCAAATATCGTGATTATGAATGAAGTAAGAATACCTAGATATTATAATAAAATTGTTTTAAAAATTTGTATGCAATATAGCCCTGGCTGGGATGGGCTTCTGCTACCAGCGAACAATTCTTTTGCTGGAACAGCTTATACTAGTTTCTCAAACAAACTAAACTAGATCAGCAAAACACTGTTTTCCTGGTATAACTCCATCTACATGGAGGCTTTTGCTGACAAAGCTATATTGGTTAGGAGATTGCTTTTTTCCCCACATTCCTAACGGACATAGCTACACCTGCAAAACAGTTAAGTGTAGACCAGGCCTCAGTGGCAGCTGAGGAAACCTGATGCAAAGAGCATAAAAGTGAAAGGTTGGAAAGGAGAAGTGGAAACGGGAAGAGAGGCAGTGGGAACTCGTATTTGAGAACGAAGCTGACCAGGAGGAGCTGCAGTCACTGTGCAAGTTACCTGGGAAAGAGGCTAACGAACTGTCCAGTTTTATAAGAGTAAAGTGTTGCACTGCTCCAGGGACCTTTGGCTATATGGAGCTCAGCACTAATGGAAGACGTAGGGTTGTGAGTTATTTTGCCAGATGGCTATTGGTGCAATAATGTAAGAGGTGTTCATTACTGATCTGCTTCACTGATTGGCTTAGAAAAGAGCCATTTGCTTCAGCCAGAGCAATGCATCTATAACACTTTTCTAGAATACATTAATGTAATAAATATTGTACTCTAGAATCCTTCAGAATGAAACTTAGGAGTGTTTTACAAACTACAGAGCAGCCAGACCTGGGAGGAAGGGAGTTTACCAATTGCATAGCATGTTGCCTCAACAGCCATAGCAAGAGGAGAGAGAGAAGAGGTAGTCGTTTTGGCTAAGTTCATCAGGCCCAACTCCTCAACTTGCCTTAAGATCTTAACTGTCTGTCCAGAGTAGATGTGTGCTTAGGTTAAGGTCTCACCTTTACTTTGAGCATGCTATTTTTATGGACTACCTCCTGGTCTGTTTTTTTCTAAAAAGGTAAATCCATCCAAAGCGGCCCAGCTGACATACATTTCATTTGATATCACTGAAATTCAACCAATCAAGGAATTTAGATTTGCTTCACACAATTTTTAAAGACTTCTTAAACATCAGTTTTACATATGAATGAACCTCAGGCTCTGGATCATTTAGGGTATACCCCTGAGCTGCTGAGATTCACTATTGCAAGAGAGGAAATGTATTTGAGTAAAAATTTAGCAAGAAAACAGGTTGATGGTATTTTTAAGTCTTGAGACCTATTCTTTGATCCCTGAATGGAGCCTACAGTTAATGTTGCTTCCTTGAAATGGAAATACCAATCTAATAGTATTTCCATTTTAACATGAATGCAACAAAGATGAGATGAAGTCCCTGTAGAAAAGAGTCTAATTTTAAAAGGATCTAGCAGTGAACGTTGCCTTTGAGAACTTTAAGGTTTTGAATCAATGAATCTTACAGTCCCTGCTCTAGTAAGCTCTCGTTCCTACAAAAGACTGGAAACTTTTTGATATGCGGAAAATTGGACCTTTTAAAGACTATTCAAATTCAAATTTTTAGTATTAATTTCCCTCCCTCAACTCAGTTTCTCAGACACCTGAGTCTTCTAGTGAAGAACAAACAGCAAAGAGTGAAATCTTGGCCCCACTTAATTCAAATCAGTTTTGCTGTTGACTTCCATGGAGCCAGAATTTCAACGCAAGGGTTTAAAGCCTTTCAGTGTCAGGTATCAAAAAAAAAAAAGCACAGCCCAGCCCAAGCTCCACTCAGCACAGTCTCCCAGCCAAGGGCCAGGACACAAGGAATGTAATAAAGTAAGCTGGCACCTTCCAGCCAGGTGGACGCCCGAGTGCTTTACGAACTAGCTACAGGAAACCACTTCGCTGACCACTGAATGGCAGCCACTTTAGGTGGAAGATGTCAGCAGCTTATTAGCATTACAGAACAGTTTAAGAGAGGAAGTAAAGAGTATCTATAGCCAATTGAAACTACAGGGGGAGTTGAGAGGCAGAATATCATTACCCAAGGTAGAATTTGGCCAGGATATTCTTATGGAAAGTGCAGAAAGGGAGCCCTTTGAATCATTAGGCATTCAAACACTTTCTAGGGGGTTCTGATGAGGGGGTGAATAGACTCTGAGGCACAAAGGAGGTTTTCTGAATAAAAGGGAGGCCAGCAAGTGAGCCTCACTATCCCTGGCCAATTCCCTGTCTGCTCCCCACTTTCACTGCCAGGAGCCCCCTTCTCTAGCCCCCCCTCTCTCAGGCCATGAAACATCTCTGATAAGGTTTGTTTCTCTCCATTACAGCTGGGCAGGGAGAACAGAGCTGAAAGCTAAAGCTCAACTGGGGACATTAAAAAGGTCTGGAGTGAAGAGGGGAAAAGAAACCGGAGCAGAACTTACTCAAGTAAACAAGTCCCAAGAGTTAGGTTTCATTCAGGAAATGGCACCTCAGGCAGCACAGCACCTTTTAAAACCTTTTTGGGACAGTGTTTCAGCACTGATTCAGAAGAAAGAGTATCCTTAGTGAATCACCACTAGACTCACTTCAGCACCTTGCATTTTCCTTGGAAGCGTCTCACCCCAGCACTAGCCTGGTTCTACCTTGCTTTGCTAGGGAGAGCTAATGGACAACCAAAGCTGGTAGGACAGTAAGTAATATTATGTCCATTTAATTCTGCTCTTAACTAAAGTATCTCCCACACTACGTCCATTCACCCTCAGATCTCGCTGCTTTCTCCAAGATACACAGGTGCTTTTCCAGGGTATTCATCTTTGAGATCAATAAAATGTCAGGGGAAAAAAAAAATCAAAGTTTAAAACACAGTAGAAAACCCCCATCTTTTCATGGGTGGGTGTGTGTGTGTTCCTACTGTATTTTCCACTCCATGCATCTGAGGAAGTGGATTTTAGCCCAAGAATGCTTATGCCCAAATAAATTTGTTCGTTTCTAAGGTACCACAAGTACTTTTTTTTTTGGTAAAAGGAGAAAATTCAATAGACTTCACTTGAATAGATAAAGCCAAAGCAACCCAGGTTATCTGCAACTTTTTAAATGTAAAATATTTAGCTGCAGAGATATTTACATGTTAATTTTAAAGGCTTCAGCTATTTTTGCTTCTAAAGAAAATGTGCATTTTCTTCAGGGCATTTGAAATCAGACATAAGAATAACTGCAAATAACCAAGAAAATAAAATTCTCGGAACTAGACTCTACGGTTTTGTGAAGAATTACTCTGTTCTCAAGCTAAGCTGTCTCAATTATTGTAAATTGCAGGCAGGCAATCTTTATGCCAGCAGTATACAAGTAGTATTAAACGGATTCAGACAGACAGACTATTTTTAAGTAACATTAAGGGTGTTACTGACAAGTGGAAGAAAATGTAAAAGGATAATATTCTTAACACATGCTGTCAGGCTCTTCCCATCCCCCTATCACAGCAGGAGTGCAAGATGGTGTAGCAGGCTTAACGTTGAATCACTCGGCTCTCTACTCATTGTGCTACCCCTTATTTCAATAACTTGTTATTGTCTGATGTTCTCTTTTAGCCCAATTCTGCATTCATAACACCCAGCAGGAGCCTCTGGGTGCACAAGAAATGCAGGAGCTGCCCTTTTAGCAGTGCTTTCCTTCCCACAAGGACGTTACAAGATTTTTAAAAGCTTTCAAGTCCAATAGCCATGCACTAGAGATCAGGTCTGAGACTGAGATATAATGAAGATGGAGATGTTTTGATTACAAAGCTCCCCTTACATTTGTGACACAAGCTTGACAAATCAGTTGAGTGGCTACAGTTTATCAAGCCAATCCAACTGCTACAGCTGCATATAGATGATCCACCAGAACTAGCCAGGTTGTCCTTCAGGGCAGGTACCTCTTTTCTATGCTTGTACAGCACCCAGCACAACAGGACTCCAAGGTGGTACCATAATCAATATTTATTAACAAGGCTCTGCAAGACCAGTGATCTTAACTCAACGTAAAGGCTAGCAAGTCCAAGAGAGGCATTTACATTAGGAGTCTAAGCTCTGTTCAGCTACATAACACAAAGGGTTCCCCACCCTAAATAGCTTTAACAGATTAGAGAGATTTCATATTAAGCCCGTAGAATCTTCTGACTGTAGATGATGACCAGATTCAGTGGCCATCATTTTGATTTTATTTATTTATATACTTTTTAAAAGGTAAATGGAAGGCTTCCTGTTCAGCAGAGCTCCTCCCTGCTCCCCAAATCCCCCGAAGACTGTTCACTTTTTAATTGCATCCTATTGGCTACATTGTACGGTGTATTTTTTTCTCCAAGATTTAATTTCAATGACAGCAAACCTGAGTATGTGTCAGGTAAGGCAAGTCCCTCCCCTCATCTCCAACACTAAAATAAAGATATTTATAAAAACCTACCTATTATAACATATAGACCCTGTTAACTGACTTGCATATCTCTATAGCACTTCTTATCCAAATAGATTGCAAAGCATCATATAGGTTTTTAGTAAGAGACTGGAAAGGTGATATATCATGTCACCCACCACTGAATGTCAGCTGACAGTGGGGTTTAGCGAGGCTGTTAAACAGCACACTGCAAAACTACGCAATTGTTCCAGGCAAGTGAAGAACTCTATGGCCTTCCTCATATTTTTCTGAGAATTGTTTCTTAGAAGTCATCTCTTGGACCACTCCAAACCTTTTAATGTCTTTATCCTTCCCACCTGCACTGTGTTTTTGGCAGCCTCGTAGACCACCAAAAAAAGGATCTACCAATCCGTTTGATATCTAACTGATGCTCAAGAGGGAATTTACATAGGCAAAGTTCACCAAACTGGAATTGGAGCAGAACATGTGGCTAAAACACCACTATCTTTGGAGAAAAACCTATGGGACCTTTACCGAATACAAGGGGTTGGGACCGTGGCACCTTCAAAGGCCACATATGTTCTTCAGTGCATGACAGTCAGTCCGTTAAGACAAGATGTGCAGCGTAGCAGAAAACCCAGTGATATCTTGCAGAGCTACTTAGTGCAAGATTCTAATCGTACACCCAACAGGGCAGTAACTCAGCCTCACTAACTCAAATCTTGTGCACACATTAAAAATTCATGCTTGCTAGCAGAGCCAGTGATCCCTGCGACACAGATTTTTGTGGCACCACAATACTGAATCCTGCAGAACACTAGAATTTGCGGCAATTAAATTCATTAAAACCGTTTTGAATTTAAGGGAAAAAAAAGTGACCATTAATACACCATTCCTTGTGTTGTTTTAAAATTAAGATCTGTTGAATTTAATAAAAAGGTTTTGGGTTTTGTTTGATTTTGTTCTGTCACAGCTTCCAAATTCCCAGTTTTCAATGAGCTGCAGAATTCTGTAGTGACAATGCATAACAACACTGCAGAAGTGGTCCAGAAGAAGCCAGGTAATTTGGGTAGCCACGGCTAGGACTTATGGAACCCAGGACTCGGACAGAGGCAGCTAGGGGGAAATTTTCAAAGGAACAAAAGGCAATCAGGCACCCTACTCCAAGGTTGCCATTTTATCATGAGTCTTGCAATATTTGGAATTTCTCTTACCACCACTCCAGGAGCGTTGTTACATGAGAATCTCAGCTTCCACTTACCAAGAGTTATAGCCATCATGGTTTCAGAGAAAAGCTTAAAAACCATGAACCCTAGTGACTCAAACAGCAGAAAGCAAATAAAAAGAACCCTAAGATTTATTATTTAAAATCTCATGATTTGAGGTGTCTGACTTGTGATTTTTCTGTGCTTCAGATTGGTAATACTGCAACTCCCACTGACTTCCAATTATAGCTGGGTGACTAGCTTCTGCTTGTGCCTTTGAAAATCTCCCCTTTCGGGCTTTTGGCACTAGAGTAGACGACATCTCCTCTTATCCTTCTCCACCCCTTTACTGAGAGGCCATAAAGATCCAAAATCAAGGTGGATGAAGGGGAGAAGGATGGACTTCAACTACTAGTTCCCAGCCTCAACAATCATTGACAGTAAACAGCCACCACAGTGTACTTCTCCCCCAATATCTACCAGTGAATCCAACATAGGGGACAAGTACAGTAACTGGAAGTTTCAAGCTAAAATGATCAGCAGCAAAATTTATGTTGAAGTTTAAACTTTCACTTCAGTAAGGTATTAACTATGAAACCAGCTGAATGGATCAGATGTAACCAACACAAGGGTAAACACATCAGAAGCTGCTGAAGCCAGGCCTATATTAGGGCTTTCACCACTGCAACTGAAAGGATAGAAGCACTAGTGGGAAGTTTCCTAAAACTTCATAGTGTGGATGCTGCCTTCGATTGCTGAGAAAGAGGTGAATATTGTAGTCCTGTAAAACCTGGAATCCTCGTTACCACAAATAGGTAACAGATTCAGAAGTCTCAAAATCTTGGTCTAAGACAGAACAGGCCTCATAATTCTCTGATCCCAATCTGAACAGCTGAAGGTGGTGTTGACTGGCACTAGAAGTGGCAACATCAAGCCTAGGGTGAGGGTGGCTGCCAATTTTGAGTACTAGGAAAGAAGAAAGTACATGGGAGGGAGTTTAGGAAAGGGAGAAGATAAATGGTCCAAGACTCCAAAACCTTTTCCCTTTAGAAAAGATTTCCATGAATGAATGATCTGCGCTTCTAACTCAACTTGTGTTGGTTCCTGAGCATGCAGATCCACCAAGTGGTGGAAATTCCTTGCCAGGTAGGTAGCTCTTTTAGAAGCTTAGGACAGAAATCACAGCTGAAGTAGAAGGACAGTGAGATCAGAGATAATCTTACACCCTATTACATTTTCTGTAGTTTAAGAAGTTAATAGGTATTTGGGGGGGAGGGAGGGAAGAGACTATCTACATACCAAAATGAGAAGCTTAAAACAAAAGTGAACTAGAATGCCTTGCAATTGAACATAACAGGCCTAACTTAACATAATAGGCCTAGCTCAAACAGTGAAATCACTAAAATCAGGGATCTTCTACAACTATGAACTATACAGAAAAGGCAGTTTAGGCCACTGAGGTGAGGAATTATGCCCTACAACTATGAGTCCACAGAATCAAATGAAAAAGTTTCTGAATGGAGAAGCTACTAAAGTGAAATGACTATATTTGTATTCATGTAGATAAAAGTATGTAAATATACAAAAGGATTAAAATACGAGCTTCCTCATCAGGAAAAGGACATTGACTGCACACTACTGACAGACATTAAAGGGGCAACTAAATTTAACAAAACTGTAGTACACAACTTTGGGAAGAAGAAAACTATGCCATAAAAAGGATCAGAGCAAGTACACAAGGAACTAGATTTGTCAAAAGACATTTCCTCCAGAAGCTGAACCCTTGAAACTTCCAGATAGGAAATCTGGACGTTCTGCAAGAAAATAGCCTGCTCTGAACAATTGCTGGATCCAGGACTTTAAAGCCAAAGCAATCCGCTCATCTCCCTTCTCAGAAGAGGAGAATGTCTCCTTACTTCATCACAGTGTCAAGTATCAGAGGGGTAGCTGTGTTAGTCTGGTTCTGCAAGACTTGCATCCGAAGAAGTGGGTATTCACCCACGAAAGCTCATGCTGCAAAACGTCTGTTAGTCTATAAGGTGCCACAGGATTCTTTGCTGCTTCATCACAGTGATCATTCCTGCAGATGAAGGTTAGCAAGTCTTCTCTGGAGTTATACAGACCTCTTTCTGGACATGCTCTCTGAAAGGGCTGAGTAAGAGAAGTGCTTTCAGTGATGCCTTTTCTCTTGAGGAAGAGCTAGTCAACTACACCCCCCAGAATCTATGCCAGGGTGGCTGTGTTGGGAAGCTTTAGAAAGCCTCCTCTCAATATTTGCCTCTGGACCAATCATGGGAGAGAGGAGCAGTGGGAGAACCCCTAAGAGCAATGACTTGAGACACCTTCCCAAGCAAAACTGAAGAATTTAGGGAGACAAATACTGACAGCTTCCAGGACAGACAGTTCTCAATATAGGTCAGATCTGCTGCAACAACACATCGCTGTACACCTTCTGAGCCTACCACCATGCTCAGGAAAAGAAATTAAATCCACCTGTGCTCATCTGGATCCTGTGGAGACTATGTGCATTAGAGCTGGGTAAATGTTTAGGGGGGAAAAACAAAACAAAAAAAACAACCCCCCCCCCCCAAAAGATAAATAAAAGCAGATTTGGGTCAATTGAAACATTGAGTTCACCAAAATATTTCAGTCAAAAAAAATTCAAGATGTTTCATTTGGACATTTTTTAAATAACGGGTTTTGATTCTAAACAACTTCTTGTTTTGAAGTTTTCAATTTTATTTGAAACACATTTTAAAACATCTCAAAATTCAAACAAGTATTTTGTTTCAAATGAAATATTTTGGTCAGCCCAAAGCAAAATATTTGACTTTTGGTTCACTGAACAATTTTCATTTGAAGACAACTCAAAATTATTTCCCCCCATTTTTTTGGTTATTCACGCAGCTCTAATGTTCCATGCCGACACATGCTTCAAATTTCTAGCCTCAAACTCTGGGATGATGAGAATGTTCCCTCAACTGAGGTGCATAGACCTGCTCCAACACTTAGTACTTCACCCTATTCTTCACTGAGCTTTATCATGTTGCATCTCACCAGTGAAGAGGAACATCTTCTTGGGAAGGTGAAAGAAAGGGGAGTAAGCCAGGGGTAAGGGTCTGCTATGGAGGAAAACCACAAGGCCATATTTGTCAGCAAGTTGGTCTGTCCACATGACATAAGCAACAGCCGCCATTTGTCCAGGTTTGGTTTTTGTTTGTTTGAAACAAAGATTAGTAAGAACCAGGGAGTCAAACTGAATTGGAATTTTTACTTTGAGCAGAACCAGACCTGAACCATAATATTGTCCTACCTACTGAACCTGAAAAAAATTTGAGTTACCAGTAAAAATAAAGGTTGAGCATTTTTTAAGATCAATATTTAAAAAAAAAACTATTGTAACTATTTTCTCTTTATAAAAAGTAAGATAGATATGTGAATGCTACCAGAAAGGCCCCTCCAGCATAATGAGAATAGAAAGCAGCTAGGCCACAAGAAAGGAGAGAGGAAACTTAGGAGCTACCTACATACCACGAGTTCCCAGAGAAAGACAAACCATCCCTGAGACTCTTCACTGGGGAGAGATGAGGTAGAATGCTCCCTGGTCCCAAAAGTTAATAACTCTTCAAGACCAAAGAAAACGGTAATGCCCCCGCAACCCTTCTCCCCCTTAGACAGGCCCTCCCACCTATCCCCAACCCCTAAGGCAGCTCCTGACTCCAGTTGCCCCAAACTCAAATTTATCCTTTAACTGTATAGGTCCAATATGAGATCAAATATCAGATGTTATTTTAGTTTGCTCAAGATGTTCATAAGAAATAATCATGTTAATTTGACAACAGAAAATACTAGGAAAATTCACATGAAGTTAAAGTTGAAAAATAAACAGTAAAAAAAGTTTCAATTTTAAGTTAACTCTTATATTAAGGTCTAACTTGATTTGAACTGGTTACTACTGGTCTATTTTTTTTTTTTGATGGCTTGAACCCGAACTGAACCCTAACACGCTGAAAGCAACTTAACCAAACCAAAATAAATCCTAGTTCAACTCCCCAGCAAGAACAAAACAAAGTTTTATAATGGTGAGCTGGCTAAACAGGTCTAGATTTTATGGAGCAGAGCTCAGTTCCACTCACCTAAATTTTCACCATTTTCTCATCTCCAGAAAAGAATCTGTATGTTTCAAACTCACATACACTTGGCTTCAAGCATCCTTCTTGATTACTAAGACTAGGGAACTAAGTATCAGGGGGTAGCCGTGTTGTTTTTGTGGATACAGACTAACAAGGAGTCCGGTGGCACCTTAAAGACTAACAGATTTATTTGGGCATAAGCTTTCGTGGGTTTTTTACTTAAAAACCCACGAAAGCTTATGCCCAAATAAATCTGTTAGTCTTTAAGGTGCCACCGGACTCCTTGTCGTTTTTAAGACTAGGGAAGTTACTCCCTGCATTAAATAGAACTTCTGGCAGTCTCTATATACTTTCTCTTTCCTGTCAGTCCCAGGTGATGAAGACCCAGAGCTGGAGTGCAACTTACAGCCAAGGAGCAGGGAAGCCAGATGCACAGGCTGGTCAGCGGGGCAACAGCCCAAGCTCAAGGAGTGGAGCTAGCTGCTTAGAGACCATAACAGAAACCCCATCTTTGGAAATAAATCAACAAATGTTTTCACCTACGACCCATAGACATGTGTGGGAGGAATGGGAATGAAGGCATTTCATGACATCAGAATAAATTAACACTTCCACAGAATTTAGGAGTTACTGCTGCAGAATTTGGTCCTATTGTGCTTTGGAACAGAGGGCTGTGTACAGAGACCAACCTGATGAGACAGTTGATGTCTGGCTTTTGGAAACTTAGTCCTTGACTTCTTGCATGTATGGGTCTATTTTTCTGCAGTGTCACTGTCTTTTTAAAAGGCTTATCACTATGTACTTCGGAATGAACCTATGACCTTGTTCACACAGCTATAAAAAGAGGCAAAAGTAATCATTCCAACCTATCCTGAAGATGGCCACGCCTCATGAGCAACCGAGACGAAGGAGACCTGTACGTAAGCACATTTCCTGGGGTTGTGGGTTGGGAATTACCCCAGCTATAGGGATGCAGTAATTCAATGGATATTACTGGAGGGGAGAGAAAGGAATGAGACTAACAAAAATATTAACCCATTATCCCCACTGAGATGTGCTTTTCTCTCCTCTAGCAACATCAATGGGTCTTGAACTGCACTACACCTTGGAGATGAGTTTCCTCAATGATCTCCAGAGTGACCCCTTCAGGATCTCCCACTATCAACCAACCAGAAATTAGTCAGCTACTCACCACTTCACTGGAACATCAGAGGCACTTCGCATGCAGCTTCTCATGCTGCCATATCAACTTTGGAGATGTGCCCTGGTTACAATGAGCAGTGACCAACCACAGGTGTATCTGCCCAGTGAAAACCCCTACAGTAGACAAAGTAGCTATTTGCACTGGCAGAACTTATCCCTGATGGTAACCATGGTTAGCCCCACTGGTGCAAACAACAGCTTTGCCTATCTTCACTAGGGGTTGCACCAGTACAGCTACAGTGATGGGTAAAATCAGGACAAATGCCCAGAGCCACAGTCTTAGTCAGCTCCGTATTTCTGATGGCAAAAATGGCACTACTCTGCAACATGGAGCATTTTGCCATTGTTTTGCCAAGACATCAACTTTAATCAAAAGCTATTTTCAAAAATGTTTGGTTTTAGCAAGCTTTCCCCCAACTGTAATACCCTTTTAAAGATCCGGGGAAAGAGCTTCACAATACTGATAATCTTTTCTAATTAAAAAACTTTTATTTTTTGTGTTTAACGTAGCTGAAATTAGTTTGATAATAAATTTACATTCCATGTTTTATCTAGATGGATCCCAAAGCAATTTACAAATTAATAGGTAACAATTTCACCCACCAGCTAAGGTGGGAGGCAACTGTTTCCTAAACTACTGTTGCTATGTGGTGGTAAAGGAAGCGGTACTACATTCGGGGTTCTCAAACTGGGGGTGGCAACCCCTCAGGGGGTCACACGTACATGCACAAAACAGAGACCAACTGCTATATCATCACTTAAATCTAGCGGTTTAGAAAATTACACACCTTTCTTTCACAATGTAGTGTATTTACTTCAAAAATTATTGTAAACGTATAATGCCTCGATCGTTGTTCCTAAACGAAATATATATTTGTGTTATCACCACCCTACAGAAACTGGACTCTGGGGATTATAGTATCATGCATGCATGTTTGTTGTCTTGAGACTAAAAAGGTAAGACTGAGACAACATTAGAGGTCGTGATTGTTCAGCAGCTGAAGAGCTATAGCGATCTCAAAATTTGACGGGGCTAAGGCTCACCCCCGAAGCCACCCTTCCCAGCAGAAAGGTTAAACGTTACACAGAAGTAAGGTGGCATATGGCATGGCATTGCCACCCTTACTTTTGCAGTTCGGCGCTGCTGCTAGCAGTGGCACTGCCTTCAGAGCTGGGTGTCCTGTCAGCAGCCACTACTCTCCAGCTGCCCAGCTCTGGGGCAGCACATGCCAACAGCAGCAGCGCAGAAGTAAAAGCAACAGGGTGCTAAGTCTGCTGCGAAAAGTGATAGACAAAGTTTCTTTTTGCTTCCTCCCACTATTAACCAGTAAATATTAAAAACTTCTGCTTATAACAATTTGAAACAAATGTGTTTTAGTCAATTTAAAAGTGGTGATAAAAAGTAAATTCATTTTTAACAATAAGGTTATAAGATTAGCATTTAAAATAGTGTTAAACAAAAAAATTGTTTTTAATTTATAAGGGGGAGGGATTTTTTCTGTCTGAAAGGGGTCGCCAATACGAAGTTTGAGAACCACTGTACTACAGCCACTAGAAACTTCAAGGAGAATTTAGTTAGGCAGAATGTAATTAATAAAGTTGGATTTTGGCCAGGCTAGTGACATTAACACTTCTCCGGGGGGAGGGGAGGGACGAGAAGAGCCACAAGTTCTTCAGTGACTACAAGTTGTCAGGAGGACTGTGATTCTACTTTTCATTTAAAAGATGACATCCCCAGCAGGACATTTTTCAAAATTAACACCATATGAGGCATTGGTTTTTAACTGAAATGATTTTTTGTGGTTTAGATCCCAAAGCTTAATGAAACAGATTTAAATTACAAATAAACCAACAGATAATTTTAACATGTATTTGCAGTTTATGTATTTGCACATGAATTTCTGCTAAGAATTTGGGATCTCGTTTGTTTTTAAATTAACCATTCCCATTCACTTTTTAATATGGACTCAGAGGAAAGAATGCCACCTATTGATCACCAATATTTGCCGCATCACTTGGGTTTTCTTTGAAAGACTACCAGCTACGAACTTGGTCCTTCTATTAAAGCAAATGAGAAAACTCCCACTAAATTCCATCAGTAGCAGGCCTCAAGGCCTGCAGAAGCATGACCCTACCTGAGGGATTTGATAAAAGGCAGTATGGCTGAAGTTGACATGCTCAATAACTAAAGATGGGTTTCCAGATAACTGCTGGTATCTGCAGCAGCAGATTCAAAACTGACTCCACAAGTGGGTTTCCCTACCCATGCAGATGGTTTCTTAGTAGTAAAAGGGGGTATATAAAAGGTTGGAGCTATATTTTAGTAACAGAATGGGCTACAGAACAAGTGTATTTGGCACACAGGTATTGGTACGAATATTTCTGCCTCCTGTCATGTACTCTTTACTGGGTAAAGTATTTTTCAGATTAAACATATGGACATAAAATTACTATTTTCTATGTGTCATCTTGTTTCATATTTATTCTACTTATCTGACTCTGTATGCTGACCGTTAACAGGGTCTAGGGCATAATTTTCAAAAGCATCTAAAGTCTTATCTTCAAAGGTGACTTGGGCACTTCTGAGCTTAAGACGATGCCTATACGTACAGCGCTGCTGCACATCTGGTGAAGACGCTCTATGCCATCGCGAGAGCTCTCCTGTTGGCATAATAAAACCACCTCTACAAGTGGCAGAAATTATGTCGGAGGGAGAAGCTCTTCCACAGACATAGTGCTATGCACACAAGCGCTTGTCTCGGTGCAACGTATATCACTCACCAGGGGGAGTTTTTTCACACCCCCTGAGCGACACAAGTTATGCTAGCGTATACTATGTCTACGCTACAGCCTTTTGAAAACAGGACTTGGGCAACTAAGGGACTTCAATACTATTGAAAATGTTGCTACTAGTCTCCCAGTAATGCTCTGGAAATTTAAATGGATGCATCTCTCCTACATAGTAACAGCAGCACTGATTACTTTGTCTGACAACTATGGTGATTTCATTTTAAGTGTTTACAGTATTTTAAAATTAAAATGGAAGTTAATCTCCCAGTACATCATGTATATCCCTGCAGAACCTAGCTTCATTACTTCTGCATCCCCACCCCTTCTGAACTGACAGCATGCCTTTTTAACAAGCTACTCTTTTAAAAGTATTTCTCATTCTTCTAGATACAACAGAGAAGTACCTACAATTGTAGGTATGTCCTAATTTAATGTGGAAGATTAAATATGGAAACGTTTATAACCTACAGCCATAACACTTGAATTTGCACTATATATATAGATACACGCACACACACCCCACTATGAGATTAGTGCAATCCAGATGCTTTTTATTTTTGTAGAAGTGTGGATTCTATCTTGTTGTTCTTCCCTCCTCCCCACCACTGATAGAGAAAAGAGTTTTCACACACCTTGCCATTCTAAGTCGCTTTTTACCTCAGCTGACTGATGTCCACACCATCGTAGAACTTCAGGCCCCAGTTGGGACGGCTGCTTTCCGAAGCAGCTATCAATTCGTTGACTGGCTAGCAGATGATGGGCTGGAGCAGTTTAGCCAAAACCGCTATCTAGTGTCCACAGTGCACCTAGTCTCCCCACTGGCCTACAGAACCCGAGCATGAAGTCACTCCTAAACACAGGAGCAAACAGTGCTGCATTGGACCTATATTCCCATACTGAGATAATGAGATACACAAACTGGCCCTTGTCACTAAGAACTGCTGTTTCAGACAATGCAGAAAGGCTGAAGATGGCAGCTCTCCCCACTTAACTGAAGAAAGCAGGATTTAGGGAGCATAAGGACAAGCCAAGGAATTTGGACCCGTTCTTTCTCCCACATCCCCTTTGAGACAGCAAAGGAAAAGCAGGTCCCTCCCACCTTAAGACAAAGCACCCCCCCCCCCACTTCACCAAAGAGTAATCAGCTGCCCTAATGGAGTCCCACAATGCCCTGGTCCCAAAGATAGCCGCTCCTTGGCTCCCAGGCAGGAACAAGAGGGGTCTCTGGTTTTCACGAATTTAGGAAAGAACTTACCCACTCACCCAGAGTCTGGAAGTTGAGCTGCCTTTTGTACTGAAAAAGTATATCTGTTTCAAAGAACTTGAATTTGCAACATTTGAGGGCATAAAATATACAGACATAACTCCTTCCCCACCCCAAACTGGGCTTTTTCTTGAATGGGAAAAAAATCAAAACAGAAAGGAGTGCTCAATGTCACTCTGTCTGCATAAATATCTGTGGCTCAGAGCATAGCCACTCCAACTCTAATGTGGAGCAGAGCCCAAAATGGAACTCCAGAGAAGATACTGGATAGAGGACCAGATGTGTTTTAATTTTGTTGTACACCTCTACCCTGATATCACGCAATCCGATAGAACATGAATTCGGATATAACGCGGTAAAGCAGCACTCCAAGGGGGCGGGGCTGCATGCTCCGGCGGATCAAAGCAAGTTCGATATAACGTGGTTTAACCTATAACGCAGAAGATTTTTCTTGGCTCCCGAGGACAGCGTTATATCGGGGTAGAGGTGTATCTTAAAACAGTGCTATGTTCCCAATACAACAGTATAGGCAAAGTAGTAGTCACTGCAAAATCTTAAGTGCTTGAGGAAATGAGGACTGCACAATTCAAACGGTCCTCCATTTGAAGGGGAGAAGAAAAAAAAAAGTGTTTGCATTGAGATGTGCACCATCTCAATTAGAGGATGGATTGGCTGGGAAATATCCCTTTTCTTCACCAAAGATGTGATTATACAAAATTAAATTATGTACAGATTCAATGGATGCCCTAAATTTCAAGTTTAAGAGATACTGCTACTCAGCCTTTTCATCAGAAATTGGGTTCCCTAATGTCCTTGCATAATATAGATATCTGTCATGGGGAAAACCATGTGGAAGGAAATTTCCAACATAGCATCAAATTTAATTGTACTGTACAGCTTTATGGAGCTGCTCATCTTAGCTGAGTACATTCAGAAAACTCAACACAAAAGAAACCACCACTACTGGGGTCTTATGGAGCTCAAATTTAATGTTTTCTAGTCAGCAAATACACAACTAAAAACCTGCTGACTCAAATCAAGCCACAGTGAAACCTGCACCAAGGACCTCCTCCATGTCTTACACAATCTTTTAAATGTCTACTCAAGTCTTGCAGTACACAATTTTGCTGAACCAATAATTGAAAGCCCATCTCTTCTACTGGGCTACTGAATTTGTTGATTCCTTGGGTGGCCACTTAAAATAGGTTTCACTGTATCCCCCATTTTCTAATCCTCATCTAGTGCCTGTTCTCAGTCTTTTAAAAAAAAATTGAAAAATTTCAGCCATACAAAAATAAACTGTTTAGTATGTTTATACTAAATAAATAGTGACGTTTTGAAAGATATTAAAAATAAATATTTAAATGACAACATTTTAGCTGCCATTTCCAGATAGCTATAGAAAATAGATATCAAATCTAACATTAGCAAGATTTTACTAATTTGATCCAGGGTTATTTTTATGCAGCTCCCCAGAAGTTAAAAATCTAGGTCACGCAACAGTGAAGAATGGGACAGACTGCCATATTATACCTTGTTATCCAAAAACTCTCACTTCAGAGGCATCACATTTTGTAACACGGGCCTCATAATCTACCATTGTAGAAATTAATAAGCAAAACCTACATAAATTTAGTTTTCCCTTTAACACCAAATTATATTTTTAATATTAGAAAATCAGATCCTGTGTAAAGACCCCAAACAAGTGCCCTGATCTTGCAAACTAAAAAGGTGTTTGGGAGTTTTTTGTTTTTGTTCTATACTTTATATTTAAAATGTCCTAAAATACTGCGTGCTCATGGCTGAATTGAAGAAAGGTAGTGTGCCTGACCCTTGTCACCTCTGGTCTCTGGGAGTAAACCTCACATTTAATTGGGCTTTCTGTGCCCATTCTTGGAAATATACTTAAGGAATATGTTTTTGATGGACTGCCAAAACCAGAAATTAACAATTAGCTTCTTGATGAGAAGAGAAAATATTTTATGGATTATGTTCTCTCCCTTTAGGCCACTAGTTTATTCTAAACCTTACCTGTTTGCTTGACTGAGCTAAATTTGATTTTAATTCTTTTGGTGGCAGTTCTTGGAATGCCAGGAAAGGGCTCTGCACTGGGAAAACATAGCCCACAATGCAGTGCAGTTCATGGATAAAGGTGTAAAGTATTCATAGTTCTGTTCAAGAACTAAGTATGTTAATTTACTATACAAGAGGATTTTGAATGCATGCATTATAACTCAATAGCAAGTTACAAGGGGAGTGTTAGAGATCCTAAAATAAAGTGAAACACCTGCCTAGAACCTTAAAACAAAGCTCTTGCCAGTCAAGCAGCTGTGTATTCCTTATGCAAAATAATGAATTACACCTTTCAAAGATGAACCATATTGGGTTTTTAAAAAGGTCATTCCACGGGGATACAGTTCTTTGTCTTTCCTAAGCAGATCATTGTACATCTGATCATATGTTGTTTTGAAATCATAAACATTCGGCTTGTCTGGTGCTGGTCCTGGCAGTTTCACATGAGTCCCTGTTCCAAAGGATCGAACACTGAATCCTCGTTTGCTGAAAGACACAAAAAGGGATTTATAATTAGATTGGACAGATTTAAAACCCTACATGTCTAGGTGCTGAACAGCAATGCACTGGACTTGGAAAAAAATATTCTTAGAGACCTATCAACTCTGAATCCAACCTTCTCAGCAAATTTAAGATTAAAAAGTTATACATTTGCAATTTCATGTAAGTCTTGGTGCACAATACATATCCTACACTTCATTTAAATAACTTTAGTTATGTTTCAAAAAAGTGACAGCCAGAAAGTGTGAAGTTGTGAGTAGTGTCTCCTTTGTCTGTTATCACAACAAAACAAATTGGATTGTATTTTTTCAATCTCACAAAAACTTTTCCATTGTGTTCTAACAAAGCTGAAATTATGTGGGTTTTATTTAACTCTGTTTCTCTAATATCCTCAAGCCACGAGTTGTCTGTTCAACCGCAGAGTGAAAAGTTTGCAAAAAACCCAAAACTGTTACATAATCAAAGGCTATATTTCCTGCTGTTTCCCAAATTTTGCATCTGTACAGGTGCAACCCTAATATGCAGCATAAGCACAATGAGAGACTGAAAACAGAAGGGGGAAGCTTTATTGATGAGCACAGAAACCATGAAAAAAAGAGACATGGTTAATAAGACAAACCTTTATTTTCAAACATTCCGCACCCATCCATAAACAACACAAAACTTAGAACAATCTCCTCACCTCCATCTCCCAAGGAAGGTAAAATTAAAGCTTTGAGCCTGAAAAAGTTCATCTTGATGTTCCTGATATTACTGGTTGCAAAAAAGACTTAGTAAAGGGACTCAAAACTGCTGTACTGGTGCAAATGCCTAGTGTAGTCATGACTGGTACTTAGACATCTGTGTACATGCAAAAACCCAGCAAGTACTGACAAGGCCTTAGCCACAAGACTGATTATCACCAATACAGCTGATAATGTGTAGTTCTAATATACTAAAATGTCAAAACACTCAATTTTTTGCCAATCCAAAAATCAGTTTCTATGGAAGCGGCAATACTCAAAAGTAACAGTTCTCCTATAGACTTCAGCTGTGCACCTGAAACACTGATGCTATCTAAGGATTTTTTGATATGGGAAGGATGTAACATAAGAAAGTGAAATTTGTCTTCATTTCCCACCCTTTATTAAAGGGTAGGGTTTAATGGAGAGAGAAAAAAAAAAAGAGGCCTTCAAAAATGGAACCTGTAAAGCTGTAAGTTCCTTTCACAGAGCCTATTTAATAACTATAATATATATCTGCACCTATATAGCATCCTTTCTCAGATACGTGGGACTAATGCATAAGATTCAGTGTGCTACTTCTGACAGCTAAGTACGAGTCTCCCCTTCAGCTTGAGTTATTGATTTTGGCATCTCCATTTCAGACTCCACCAGGAAAAGAAAGCAGATAGCAGCTCTAGAGTTTGGCACCGGTCCTTGGTTTGATGCTCTCACATTCCACCATGGGAAGTCAGTTGCAGTACACTGTATGACCAATATGTACTTGATAGCCTATCAGGACCACTACTAAACACAGATACAATATTGCTTTGGAATCAGTCCCTAAAGGAAGAGATTCCTCATTTAAAATTATGAAAATAAATTTATACCAGCCTAAAATTTTATTAAAAGTTATTAGTGCACCTGTAGGTCTTATTTTCACAATATTGTATCTTTGAAAACGTAATCTTATACCAGAATAGACTTTTATACGCATGCACAAACATCCCTCTCCTCCTCTGGCACACAACTGGATGGGAGGAGAAGGGAGGTTTGAGCTGGACTGTCTAGACATCACGGAAGCCAAGTTCTATGGAAACGGGCAATCTGGAGAGCATAATGAAAAAACCCATCATATTAAAATCACGGAATTTACATTCTATGAGCCTTCACTGAGTTTCATAGAAGTCAGGAGGAAGGGAGTGAAGAGATTTCAAGGAAATGAGTAAATAATATTGCTGCTGAATTTAAGGGTGCTTGCCACAGAATTTGATTCTAATGTGATACAGGATACACAGGACCATGATTACTGGATTAATTGTAATAAATCACTGTAATAAATCGAAACTACCAGAATCTACCCCCACCCCACCCTTGCTAGACGCTGATGTAATCAGGAAGTAAAAATTGTGCAAAAAAAAAAAAAAAATAGAATACCAATACCATGAATTTCAACTTCTCCAAGTATTTTCCCCTACCAAAAGCTGTAACTGCATCATCGCTGTATCTACACCCTTTTAAGGATATTTGGGCTGATTATCAGAAAAATCTTCCTGAGAGCAAGAACTATTAAGCTATGGAATATGCTACCAGAGAAAGTGATGGAAGCAGCCCTGCGTGGGCATTTAAAACTACGCAATGGAATACCAGAACGTATACTGTAGGTAACAATGCTGAACTGGCAGGGTGAGCGACAAGATGAGCTAGAAGGTTTTCTTCATTTCTAATCTCTGATTCAATCTTTCTGGCTGTTGTCCAGACTCCCCTTTTGACCCACAGATCACTCAAGAGACTGTACCACACCTACTGTTACCAGGGAGGGGAAATTTTTTGTGGAAAATTAGCACACAGTATAAGTTGACATCTTATTAAATGACCAGCAAGTAAATAACTGAATTAAAGTTTTAGTAGTAGCTAATTGACACTAACAACTTTGCATACTAAGCAAGAAAGCAAATGTGTACAGTGTATTGACAATCATTATGGGGTAAAGATGAAGAGGGACAGCAAAAAAACACCACAACCCCATCCATTATTTTCGCTGCAAAGAAAGGCAGTTTTGTTTTTTTCCATTTTATTCCATTCCATTCGCCCCATCCACCTCACCAACAAAACAGCTGGTTGTCTAACCAGGAAAAAATGTGCTAAGAGACACAAAAGTTTGCAGAATTTGGGTTCTGATGTGTAAGTGACAGGTCCCCTTATGCTTGGTTCTCGCTTGTTTTAACTGAAGTCCCTCTACCTCAGCTTTCAGGATACGTACTTAAGAAATGCACTTTGCAATTTCAATATCTAATAAAGCAAGTGATTAAATAAGAGATTTTACTCATTCCTATAGACTCTACTTCTTGATCCAAATTACAGGTCTTCTGAAAGAATTCTACCATTTTAAAAACTTCTCCAATTAAATTGATAAACATACAATGCTTACCACCACAAAGGCTAAGTCTCCCTGAAATGTCAATTTACTGTTTAAAAACGCACATATGCAGCTTCCAAGAGATGGCTATACCATTTCAGCAAAGTAAGTCAGCTGTGCAGCGATTAGGACTACTTTTAGTTACTCTCCTCCTTTCATTTAAATCAGTCCATGCTGAATTGCACAAGTATGAATGCAGAACATTCACTGTTACAGATCAGAAAGACGTCTGAAAGCATGAGGAAGGAGCAGTATCAGAAATGATAGTACTCAATATTTCAAGAACAGTAATTTTTTTCAAATTGAGAATTATATAAACCTTTCTTCTACCAAATATTTTTTTAAAAAGCATCAAATGTTTGTTTAAATTTAATAAAAGTACAAGCATTGGAATCCACTAAGTTTTTCCAGCCAGACTGAAAATTAATTTGTCCACAAATTTTGCCTGACTTGTAGCCAAAAAAGTCATAATAAACTAGGCATGTCTTCCATTCCATTCTTGTCAGCAGCTATTAGTTTAATAATTACAACAGAAGAGAGATTTTGAGGGCCAGACAAAATCAACTGCATGGTGCTGACTTTTAGATATCTTTTCACTAGGTCATTATGGAAAAGGGGTTGGGGGTGCGTATGCACATGCGTGCACACACATGCCATTGAATTTGTGGAGTTAAGATTAGGAGAAGCAGGATCAGAGTTTGTGGCTTCACATATAGTGCAATACAACGGCTCCCACTGCAAATATCTGCTACTCCTAGTATGGCTTCCCAACCATAATGCTGTATCACCAAGCTCAAGCCTACCATACTTCTCATATTTATGTTTATTTGGTTGGCTATTTTACGAATATATTAAGTACCACCAATCCCTTGGCCTCAGCAAGCTGCCCAGCATCCACTTGAAAACAAAGGATTGTAATAATGATAAGTTTTGTTGAGTATCAGCACTTAGAAGAACTTGTCCATTAGAAGAACCTGTCAGAAAGCAGAGGGTGTGAGAATCTGAGCGAAGTGGTCGGTCAGTATTGTGTAGGAGGTAAAAACATCTGGCTTTCTAATTCTGGTGTGATTTCTGGAAAGGCATTTCAAGAGAGTCTGGCTTGCTTTTTAAAGACCCAGACTTGCAACTTCACTGAATTATCAATACAGAAAAGAGAAGACCAAAAAGTTATCAAGCCCTGAGATCCAGAGCAGAAGATGTGAGCATCTGACCTTCAGCATCTCACTTCCTTGCTCTCCAAGTATCAAATTGCAAGAAACAAAAATAAAATACAAGTGTTTAATTTTAAGTGTTTATGCACATCTTATTCCCAGGGGCGGAGTGCTCTGTCTCTGTAGTGCTTCAACACCTTCTTGGCACAGATTGTGAAGGACCAAGCTTTGTCCTAAGCTCTTGTGTGCTGCGACACCACAAATAGGAGGAAGGCTGCCTTAGTAATGTATCTTCTCCTATTCTCACCTTCCTATACTTTTTCCCTCTCTAATAATTCTGAATGCTCTACTGTTTCTGCACACAGTGGAGACAGGAGTTGTGATATGAAACTGAGGTGATCCTGGTTAGTTTCTTTCTGCTAGACCATGGGAGGACAGCTGGGATGGATGGATGGAAGTGGAAAGAGTGTATGATTCCCCCACAGTGAAGAGAGGAAGACTTATTTTTTAAAAAATTGATTTCTCTTGCCTTCCCCAATCCTTGGCACAGAGGCTAATATCTTGGCTACTCATGTCTAGGCCATTTTCCATACTTACATTAGTTCCATTCTATTGCCCCTACTGGGCAAAAATAGTACACTAGGAAAACCATGACAGATAGAAATTTTAATGATTAAATTCAAACTTTTCAGTTTTTGTAAACTTTGCTGCATCTAAACTAAAACACCAAATCTGTTTTGTAGTTCAAATAAATCAGTATGTTTCTACCTGTGGAATCCCAGAAAGGCAGTGTTTATTACAGAAATAACTTCATGGGTGGCTAGCACCAGTCTCCCATTATAAAAATTGAATTTTCATGCAAGAATACTGCTGTCTAGTATTTAAATATTTTAACTTCAAAACAATTGAGATGCAGTTATACAAGAAATGTGAACACACACTGGTCTGAAGTAAACATCAGATTTACATCAACTTTCATTCCTGCAGCTACAATAACCAATAAAGACGTTTTAAAGTCCATGAAAACAGGTTGTCACTTATGAGAATCACTTCAGTAAAAGAACAAATCCCACCCCCATTTAAAAATCTGATATGGAAATAAGGCTAATAAATTCTGTACACTACATGATGTAAAATGGTATCTGGAATGACTACGAATAGTGTGAGTTAGCCAGTCCGTACCTGTGGAAGAGAAGAGGTTTGTAAAAGGGAGCTCCCTTATCCCTCTCCTTCCCCTCCTCCACCCATCTGTTGCTTCCCTACAGCCATCACTTCATCAAGTAGTGGGATTTCGCAACACAACCCTGCCATAAGATAATAGCGAAAGATTTTGGCACTGTACCCTTTTCTTCTTCCTCTTTCTCCGCCCACCCTCCCTCCTAGGGCAGGACAGTAGAATTGCAATAGTCAAGTCATTTTCTTCCACTTTTTTCTCCCTGATCTTTTTTTGTTTGCATACCACAATACCACTGGCTGAAATGAGTCACGGGAGGTGCAGACATACTGGCCACAGCTTTCACCTCAACACTTACCACAGCCACCCTCTCTCAAAAGGTAAAAGCTGCATTTGAAGAAGTCTGCATCCCATCTGAAATAATAAATAATAGAAACCTTTCATTGGCAAGGCTTCCTACCCCAAGATTTGAAATTTTGATGCATTTTGACTTATTTTTGAGAGGCCTCTCTTCACTAAACAGTCAGAGCACATCTCTCAAAACCAACGTCTTTACATGGCATTAGTAGTTGCCAGAGTACATCTGTGTGTGTCAGTTACACAACATGGTTGTGCTACTTTGACATAATTTGAAAATGTTTCAGCACATTTCTGGTAACTGTATGAAAAATGATTTCTAGCACCAATTGAGTTATTCAGCACAGCCTTCTTCTGCTAAGCAATTAAACAAGTTTGGATTAGTGAGTGAATCAAGTAACTTATTAAATAGCTAGCACCAATCTTCAGTAATACAAAAAAAATCTAACATTTAAAGTAAAGGATAATTTATAGAGTCTTGCATTATCAAGGTCAGAGTAAAAGTTATTTATAGCTATATGGGAAATATTAAGATGACTCCAAGCACACCATCTACAGCAACGATAGTAATAGAACACCTCAGATCTGATTACTGCAAATGCCTAATTCTAACCCAATGCATTGATGGATGTAAGATTTATGTAAATGATTTTTGTTAATGCTAGTTAAAGTTATGAGCCTAGATAGGAGATTGTACCCACTCAGGGCTTGTCTACACTTGCCATTTAAAGCAGAAAAGTCACTTTTTTGCACAAAGACAGTGGGAGTGTCTACACTTACCAATGCCTTTTTGCAGTGAAACTCAGAAGTTTCACTGCAAAAAGAAAACCACCTCCACGAGAGGCATACAGATCTTACTGGTGATGCTTTTGCGGTGATGTGCAAGTGAAGACATGTTCTTCCTGTTTACAGAGCTTTTAGCCTCCACAGGATATCCCACAGTGCCTAGGTGACCACTCTGGCCAGTAGCTCCGCTGCTCTGAAGCCAGGTAAACAGATATCCACCCCTCCCCCATGTAAAGCCCCAGGAACTTTGAAACTCCTCTTCCTGTTTTCTTGGCAAATGCTCACTTATCATTTGGCCAGGTGACCATGCCTGCTCCATGGAACAAACGATTCCCTGCTTGGAGCAATGCTGAGCTACTGGAGCTGATCAATGTTTGGGGAGAGGAGGCTGTGCAGGGACCCAGGATGCCCCGCGATCACCCCACCTCCCTTTCCCACAAGGCCTATCGTCAAAAGAGAGAGAGTTGCACTGTAGGATAGCTGCCCTCAGTGCGTTTCTCTCATCGGCGATAGAAGTGCTGCAAATGTAAACACTCTCTGATACCTGTGGAAGTGAGTACACAAACCAGTGCTTTTCTTTCACCGGTTCACTATCACCATTGAAACTGACAGTGCAAAAACTCTGCAAGTGTAGACATAGCCTTAGTTTAGCAAAAACTTTACACAGATAGGCCCTGATTCAGCATGCATGTGCCCGGCTTATAGCACAAAGATAGTTTCAGTGAAATAAGGGGGGGGCTACTCATATGCTTAAAGTTAGGCATGAAGTTAAGTACATTGCTGAATTGGGGCAATTGCATTTTCCACCAGAAGGATCTTTAAGCACTCTACATAGAACTCTCTACTTCTAGGAACCAGTTTAACAGCTGACAGCAGTGCTCCACAGCACTGCTGAATCACTAACACTTGAAAAAGGACACAGCAGTCCTTATTCCATTTTAGACGCTGGTGACATCTAAAGCAGAAGAAACAGAACTTTGGACCAAGCAGGTAAAGTTAATATTCTGGAACCTTATATGACCCTTTGTTCTAAAAAGGGAATCTCACTTAACCTTAAACTCAAAATACTGCTGAGATTCTTCTCTCGAATGGCCAATATTGAATATAAAGGGGTGTAAAATAACTGCTTTATTGCAATTGAATGGCAACAATATTATTTAAGAAAAAAGTAAACATTCAGTTCCTGGGCAAGTTTAACACATATTATAATGAATAAAAGTAGAATAATGAACAGCATCTCTTTAAATGACTTTTTCAGTTTAATCTGAAGTTGGATCCCATTCAGCCGGCATGCACTTTACTCTTAAAAACTGCATTTGCAATCTAAAAGCATATTGCTGACTGGTTTCTGCCTCTGAAATCTTCAGAAAGTTGACAACTTGCTCAATTTCTATGTTTGCTCTTTTGAATACGTGTGTTAAATAGTCAAATTCTATCAATATAAAAATTTAATAAATCAATGTTGGCATTTGCTCGTTCTTGCTGGTTTCAAGCTAAAACACAGTTCCCCCTTTAGTTTACAAAAACATGTTTGTAAATTTGACAAAAAGGTAAGCATTTAGTTCAGCTGCTGATTGATACTACCCAATTGGTATAGAAACTCTGACTGAAGCTTGTTTATTGTAAACTGTACTTAGTTGAACTTGTCTCTCTTATGTGGTTACACCCCCAATATTACATGATTTGTGGTTTAAAGCTCTAATGAAGTTTCTGTTATAAGCTTTCAACTCTCATCCTGTTTACACCATTAATAATATACCTCACCCCCGCACCTGAATTCTCAACACACAACTTCCTAAAAATGAGCTTGTATGAATGTATATGTAATGCATAAACCCTCACTCAAAAGCTACAAATTCTGAATAAAACCAGAAGTCAGCTACAAATACAGAAATCCTAATTTCAAGAGACTGAGGAGCTGTTACAATATTAGTCTGAAAACGCAACAGATTAACAGTGTAAACACAGTAGGCATGAACTCTACACTGAAACAATTCAAAAGTACATTTCCTTTTAGGAAGGCACTTTCAGTGAGGTACTCTCTATATAATAAAGTATATACATTCATTATGATGAATTTGGAAATTATTTGAAAGATTTGCTGATAAAAGAAAATCCTTATATCTGCATTAAGTGACAGAAAAGGACAATCTGATTCAGATAAATTGTGCATACTCAAGGTAAAGAGCAACTGGGATAATACTGCAAGCTTCTAAATTTTATTTTGTAAACTAATCCCAATTTCTTTAATCCTGTTTCCATTTGTAATTCCCTACATGCTTAATTTACAATTTTGGACAATGCACTATACAAGTTGTACCCAGTCTATTCTGTATTCAGATATGTTCACTGTCCTGTCTTGTGTTACTTCAGGGTAGATTTTATTTCTCTAGTTCTCAATGGAAGATGGACTTTCCCAGCCTTTGGAACCTGCCAGTGATTCTTCTTATTTGATTACAGTGTGCTCAGACCAGGAGGAAGGGAATGCCCCTTGTAATGTGGGCCTAGAAACAGACACTAGGTTCAGTAAATGAGTTAATCTCTTTCACTTAAGGCTTACAAACTAACAAAAAAGAACACTGGACTGCGATGCAAACTGATAAAAGCAAGGCAATAACTGCAGTTGCTATAGCCCCTATATTATGCGTACATATTGGAGGCTTCACACTGCCTTTTACCCCGGTAATTCAGTCTTTCCTTCACTGGCTTATCACACCATCATTCATTCCTGTAGTTAGTATATAAATATAAACATATGTTCAAACTGCCATGTTGAGATGATATAATTTACAGAGTGCTGTCCATTTACAATGTGGTTACAATAATGAATTGACAAACAGTTCCCTGTCCTGAAGAATGTAGCCGTAGAACATAACTTTGTTCATGTACATCAATTTATATTTTTTTCTGGCAACACTACTACTATAGTGTGTCTTCATAAAAAGGAAATATAAATCTGAAATATTTTTCAGTGTAGGATTCGGTTTGCTTTATATACATTCTCTATTAATCTACTGCAGTTTCACATTCTGATACACATTATACTGTAGCAATACTATCACCAAACCCAGAAACTGATATTTAATTATATTTTTATACAAATATTAAATGGTTCAGAACCATGATGCTGTGCGTGCAACTAACCTATGTAACCATGGAACTTTATTACTGTTACCTTCATTCTCTCTCCCCCAATCCCTTCTACTGTTTGCTAGATTCAATTGTTGCATCTTGCCTTAGACTGACCCAAAATACTTGCAGGAAATGTCATTTTACAAGTTTATACAATACTCAACTTAAGTATTGATCCCAACTGAGGTCTTTGAGGACTGCCACTATACAAATAATAGTTACATTATGAATGGATCAGATTCTTAAACTATAGGAAATCCATTTTCGTTAGGATTCTTCACTGACAAGTTTTAAGTCAAAGTTATTCTTCCCCATTCCCTAAACGGCTACTGCTCTTGCACAACAACTTTAAACCAGTTAAGGCAGGGGTGACCAACCTGTGGCTCCAGTGTCACATGCGGCTCTTCAGAAGTTAATATGCGGCTCCTTGTATAGGTACTGACTCTGGGGCTGGAGCTACAGGTGCCAACTTTCCGATCTGCCGGAGGGTGCTCACAGCTCAACCCCTGGCTCTGCCACAGGCCCTGCCCCACTCCACCCCTTCCGGCCCCTGAGCCTGCAGTGCCCTTGCTCCTCCCCACAGAGCCTCTTGCATCTGATCTTACAGCTGATCGATGGGGAGGTGCAGGGAGGGAGGGAGGGGCACTGATCAGCAGGGCTACCGGTGGGTGGGAGGTGCTGGGAGTGGAGGGGGAGCTGCTGACATATTACTGTGGCTCTTTGGCAATGTCCATTGGTAAATTCCGGCTCCTTCTCAGGCTGGCCACCCGAGTTAAGGAGTAGCAAACTGTCTCAAAGACTTTGACTTTGTCAGTGTACTGCAGACACCTCTGTATTTAATTTTCATGATCCAAGAGAGAAATGGTAACATTCTACTGTATTATGCTTACATATACACATACAAAGGTACCATCTTTCACTGTGCAAATTCCCACAGATCACTATGATTTTATGCAGTATTACTGCATACATTTAAAATACTATGCAAGAGAACATGTTACCTTGTTGTTTGTAGTGGAGTGGTTCTCATACTTTTGTACTGGTGACCCCTTTCACATAGCAAGCCTCTGAGCGTAACCCCCCTTATACATTAAAAACATTATGTATTTAACATCATTATAAACGCTGGATGCAAAGTGGGTTTTGGGGTGGAGGCTGACAGCTCACAACCCCCCATATAACCTCATGACCCCCTGAGGGGTCCCAACCCCCAGTTTGAGAACGCCTGTTGTAGTGTATCCCAAGTGAAAACTATAAAAGTAATTACAACACAGGATAAGCCAGGTGTGGCTGAGTATGGTTACAGAATAACATCTGGTCTGGCAACTTTTAAGGTATCATGAAAGTCATTTATTTGGTCAATATTGTTTGAGGTATTTTGTTTTTGGTTTTATATTTCAACATGCTACATATATGCAGTAGCTTCACAGCTCGTTAGACTTTTATATCATAGTGTTATGGTTGTAAGAAGTTTAAATATATTTGTAGCAAGCAATAGATAAGGGACTATATTGGGACATTGGGAAATCCATTTTAAAAAAAAACAGAAAGCAGCTAGTGTTTGATCTTGTAGGACATTTGCAGCCACAGAGAATACAGAAAACGTACAGACAGCTGACTCTGTAAGGAATAAGTGATACTATAAAGCTATACAGAATGTCGGTCTGACAAACAGTCTTAGCTAAAAGAACAGGAGTACTTGTGGCACCTTAGAGACTAACAAATTTATTTGAGCATAAGCTCTCGTGGGCTATTTATGCTCAGATAAATCTGTTAGTCTTTAAAGGTGCCACAAGTACTCCTGTTCTTTTTGCGGATACACACTCACAAGGCTGCTACTCTGAAACCAGTCTTAACTAAGTATCCAAACCAAACCATATCCTACATGGAATCCAGTGCTTCAATTAAAAGGGTCAAGAATTTATAGACTTCTCAAAAAAAAAAAATCTTCAAATTTTAACCCCCTTTTCCAAAAAAAAAAAAAAAAGGGGGGGGGGGGAGGAGGAGGAAGAGAGCAGACCTTTAAAAGAAAATTTGATCAATTCTGAGCCATCCCAAATCCTGAAGTTTCTATTCAGAAGAGCACTGTTTGGGGGAGGGCAGGAGGAAAAGTTGAAATATGCCAGAAAAATGCTTGTATTTGGAATTGGCATTTCTGAGTCCAAAACAGCAACAAATATTGATTTTCTGTCAAGGACAAGTTTTCAATTTTATTTCAAGCCTATTTTTTAAAAAAACGCATAAGACCCTATTACAATAAAAATATTGAAAAAACCTCAAACCATGTATTAAGAGTAACAAACTGTTTTAAATTCTATAATGCTTCAGGCAGGTCAAAAAATAATCCTAAAAATTTACGACTATGGGCAGTAGTGACAAACGTATCCTCCACAAATTAAGGACTAGAAAAAACAACATTGCCAAAGCAAAAAGACTTAAAAAAACAAAAAACTACTTTTTTAAAAACAAAATCTGTACCTAGTTTAAAAGACTATCCATAAAGCTTATACAAGTGACTACTGAGACTTGAGAGAAGGGTAAACAATATTTAAAACAGGAACTTAACAGAATTTCCTCAACCCGTAATAGGGTTTTAATTGTATTGTTTCAGTTTCTCAGTGCAAATATTTTAAAATAAACTACAAACAGAATAAAGTTTTACAACCCCTCAGAGCACCATGTTTCAGAAAGCTCTTTAAAGGTATTTTTAGATGTCATGTAAATCTGTGCCCATCGTTTCAAAGACATGGTACCCTGTATTATAAAATCTAATTTTTTGTCTTAGAAACTTTATAAAATGCAATAGAAATGCCTCTATGCTATTTTAAAATTTCAGTAACAATTTTGTTCAATTGAAACATTCTCCCACATTGTTTGCTGCAATATCTAGTTGTAGTGTGCTTTGGAAAAACATGTAAAGTACTGTAGGGCACAAATCCCACAATAGCAAGATGGACTGGATGATCAAGTAGGTATTTTCGATCTCTGACTTAGGAGTCTATAAACCACAAACTGAACTTCACTAGAAAATGAATATTTTCCATTGTCCACATTAGTAATATGTAAACAATAAAACAGTATAAATGAACACAAGAATGGCCATACTGGGTCAGACCAATGGTCCATCTAGCCCAGTATCCTGTCTTCCAACAGCAGTCAGCACCAGATGCTTCAGAGGGAATGAACAGAAGAGGGCAATTATCGAGTGGTCCATCCACTGTCGTCCAGTCCCAGCTTCTGGCAGTTGGAAGTTTAGGGACTCCCAAAGCATGGGGGTGCGTCCCTAACCATCTTGGCTAATAGTAATTGAAGGAACTATCCACTGGGAATTTATCTAATTCTTTTTTGAACACAGTTATACTTTTGGCCTTCACGACATCCCACGGCAACGAGTTCCACAGGTTGACTGTGTGCTGTGTGAAGAAATACTTCCTTATGTTTGTTTTAAGCCAGCTGCCTATTAATTTCAATTGGTGACCCCGGGTTCGTGTGTTATGTGAAGGGGTGTGTGTGTATTTATGTATCTATATATAAAAAAAAGACTTCATTCACCCTCACACCATTCATGATTTTAGAGACTTCTATCATACCCACCTTAGTCATAATGTTTCTCAACTGAGTAGTCCCAGTCTTTTTAATCAATCCTCACATAGAAGCTGTCCATACCCCTAATCATTTTTGTTGCCCTTCTCTGTAGTTTTTCCCAATTCTGATATATCTTTTTGAGATGGGGTGATCAGAAGTGCAGCATTCAAGGAATAGGCATACTGTGGATTTATTTAATGGCATTATGATACTTTCTGTCTTATCTATCCCTTTCCTAATGGTTCCTAACAGTCTAACAACGTTTTTGACTGCTGCTGCACATTGAGCCAGAGTATTCAGAGAACGATCCACGATGACTCCAACATCTCTTTCTTGAGTGGTAAAGCTAATTTAGACACCATCATTTGGATGTCTAGTTGGGACTATGTTTTCCAATGTGCATTACTTTGCACTTATCAACACTGAATTTCATGTGCCATTTTGGAAATGGAAGAAGTTAATTATTTTTATAACTTATTGCTATTTTAATTGTTTGAAGCATTATCAGCACACAAGAAAAAATAATTTTATCCAAACAGTCCCTTAAAAATCAACATTAAATGGCTAACTATTAACTCATATTGTTTAAAACCTAAGTTTTGTGCTAACAAGCTAAGAGCTCATTTGCAAGATTTAAGACCAATAGAAATGTTTGGGAATATTTGAACACAGAACTGTGTTTGAACACAGAACTTGCAGCATTGGGAACCTAAAAGTGACTTCATCCGTTTCCCTTGTAGGAGCTGAGAGAAATACAAAGAGTAAAAGAGCAAAATGTGAAAAATATACTGCATTTTTTAAATCCCTTCATTTTTAATATTTGTTAGTGTTTAGTAGCAGCAAAGGCAGTGTTTGTTTACAATGGAATGTTCACAATATTATTGTCTCATTAAGTCTTAAAATGAGTTTGAATATTACTGACATGGTAAATTTCCTTGGACCAAGATGGCTGCCACCATCAAAGTGATAGTTTGTTGTTCACATGCCATTTGTACTTTTAAAACATTTTAAATACATTCCACAGTTTATTCCTAAGCTTTCCTTTCGCGTGATTTTAAACAAAGACCTAGCTTACGTCCTTGTGCTAGATAAGAGAGATTCAACACACACACTTTCTGGCTAATCACTTTTTTCCTCCCTCCTTTCCGTCTCTCTCTTGTATTTTCCTCTCTAAACTAAGTGGAGAGTTGAAAATATGTGCAGCACTAAATGTGCGAGCGGCCATATTCTTGAAGGTGCAGTTGAACATTCAGAGCTGAGTGGCCTGTCCAGTTTCCCTCCAACAAGCCAGAGAGAGTGGGCTCGAGTCTCTGAATCCCGCCGGTGTATTCAGAGAGGACGGATGATACCGGGGGCAGGTTGGTTTTATGTTGCCGAGCGCCTAGGAGCCAGCTCATGGGATTGCTCCGGGCCTGCAAGCATGAGCGGGGCGGTCGGGTTTTAAGGCTCCGCCAGAGGCCCGGGACCAGCCCAGCCTTAGCAGAGGGCCGGACGCAGCCTGGTTATTTGGAGCCGGGATAGGGCCCAGACCCCTGCCCAGGGAGGCTAAGTGCGGTTCTCGGACAACCCAGCCTGGGACCTGAGCGACGCTGGCGGAGGTGGGGCCCGATTGGTCTCTTCCGGCGAGAGTGTGAACCGAACCGCCCCACATTTCAATACGGGGGCGAAACCCGATAGAGACCAGGACTTAGGGCCAGGCCCACGGGGACCGGTTCAACCCTCCCCGGCCGGCCTCCAGCGGGGCCGGGCCCCGGCTGCTCGGGCAAAAGGAGGCGCCGGGGGGAAGCGGGCGGTAGGGGAGCCCGGCTGTGGAGTGCCCAGGGCCGGGAGACTCAGTCGCCTGAGGATATCTCGACTCTCCCCCCCCGCCCCTACACACACGGTGGTTCCCGGTGTGAGCTCATGGCAGAGCGGGCTGGGCTGGGCCGGGCGCGTGGGCGGGGAGACGGGGCTCCGGCCCCGGGGCAGACGCGGCGGCGAGCAGCCTCTGTGGGCGTGAAGGGGGGAGACGGGGGCCGGTCTCGGTGAGGGAAGGGGTCACGACGGGCAGGCCCGGACCGGAGGGGCAGGCCCCGGTTACCTAAGGATGTTGTGCGCCTCCATGCTGCGGTTCTGGTTGCTGGAGCACACCACGGCCACCCGGAGCGGCGAGGAGGGCATGGCGGGACGCGGAAGAGGCCCAGCTCCCCTCCGCCGGTATCGTGGCTCCTCTGGTCCCGACCGTCCGGCTCTGGCTGCGGCTCACATAAAATGGCGGCCAGAGCCAACGACGGGCGGCGCCGGGACGTGTCACCAGGGGCAGCGTCGACCTGCTTCCCCTAACCATAGAGACCGCACGAGAGCGGAGCCCTTCACATACCATAGAGAGGCGGGACGAAAGAGAGAGCGCCACCCTAGGGACGGTCCGCCAGCCATCGAGAAGACGGATATGTTATACCATAGCGAGGGGCCGCCAGCCATAGAAAGCAGGAGGACCAGTATGACAGCGCCGCCCTAGTGGAGCAAGAAGGTCTCCCAACCCTCCGTCCCATGCCAAGGGGAGGGGGCAGAGATGGTACTTCAGAGCGAATTGCCTCTTGGACACCGGTTCGAATCCCACCCAGGCTCTCAGACATAAAAGCCAGACGCACTTAGGAGCTGGTGTGAAATTAGTTTGTCTAGTCCGTAAAGGGCAGGGGACACCATCAGAAAAGCCTCTGGCACTAAGGGACAGTCTCAGCAGGGAAACTCTCTAGAGCTGACTTTCTTATAGAAAAGGGGCCTGATTGGCCATTGCCCTGACCCTTCATGCAGCCATTTACATTTACAATCCTAATATGGAGGCATTCGGCACACACTTGGCATGGCCACAAATGATTACACAGAGTGCAAAGCCTGGGGCAGGGAAGGGGAACAAGAGGGTGGAGGTATAATTCCTGCCTGACAATTGGAGTGATCAGTTTATCCCCAGAGAATCCTTTTTTTAGGCTATAATAACGACTAATACCATAGATTCCAAGATGATGAGCATCTTATAAATACCACAGAGACAAGCTGAGTGAGGTAATATCGTCGGTTGGTGAAAGAGACAAGCTTCCGAGCTACACAGAGCTCTTCTCCAGGTCCTGTAGCTCTGTATAATTCGAAAGCTTGTCGCTCTCAGCGTCAGACGCTGGTCCAATAAACGATAGTACCACACCCACCTTGTCTCTCTAATATTCTGGGACCAACACCGCTACAACAACACTGCAAAGATCATTGAATGCACTTTTTCACTTTTATTCAATCACCATCACACAAGCGGGACAATTTTTTTTTCCAGTTAAGTCTTCAATGCAATTCTCAATGGTAGCTGACACAATTCCACCCTAACCCATGTTCAGGCCTCTTAAAAGCATTTTCTGTACACAACAAAAGATCTTTATTCTTTGTAGTCCCAAACAGTGACCCACATTGGCATGAAGGATGCCAAGTAAGTAATGACGGAAACTCCCATCCACAAAGAGTACTTCCTGCCTGGTGGTGCTACAATCCTCACATGAACTCCTTTAGGAACTTGCTGCTCTATCTCTTTAAACAGCCTCTCATGTAGTCCTCGAAAGAGGGCTGAGCCATGCACATGCTGGCAAATATCCCCATCATACTTTGTAATGCTGTTGGAAATCAGAGTATGAAGCTCTGGTGTATCAATGCCAATGCTGCACGGAAATAATTTCTGGTGCTCTGCAGAGGTGAAGACCAATTTTGATGGCATTTCCATCAGGCAGTTTATAATCTCTCAGGACTATCCTGAGAGGTTTCCCTTTATCCCTCACTTTTCTTATTTATCTGATCAGCATGGTAAATATGCTGGAGCTGGAAGTGTGGCCAGTGGTTTAATTGTGGCCATTACATTGTTCCCAGCTCCCATCCAACTCTGACAGACGCAGGCACAGATAAATCATCATTGAGGAAGCACGCTTTGGCACTGTCTAATCACGCTGGTGGGGGTGGGGGCACAACCGCTCCAGAGTTCCAGCATGGCGCTATTCGAAGGCTGCTGCTATTGTCTCACTGAGTACAAACAGATGCCGTGGCTGGCGCTGGCGTCATTATTACACCTAATCGTCAGTTTGAAGGGTTAGTAGGGCTCTCTCTCCTCACCCCTTCACTGAGCAGATGTTCTTCCACTGCTCACTCCAGGGCCTGCCTGTTTAATATTCCAGGCACACCGTTCCAGACGCCGTACGAGAGCTTCTTGGAGAGCAAACGGATGGCCCACCCAAACCTACCCTGGGACGAGCTTGCAAGGAGGAGTCACGGTCAGCATTTTGAGGGCATGTGATAGGTCAGAGGCTCAAGCCTGTAATCCTTCCTCAGCAGGGCTCCCATAGAGGTCCTGCAACAGGGCTGATGGAGGAGGAAGCATTACTCAAGTTAAATGATACAGAGAAAGTAAAAGCCCTAGCAGGTCCATAGCAATCTACCCACCCGCAGGGTGGGTTGCCGGACTCGGCCCTTTCAATGCAGGGGAGATGCGCTTTAAAGTCTCAGCTTACAGCTAGCTACTCTTTGGGAGCAACAGAAAGTAGGGTCTAAGTCAGAGCAGTCCTGAGGATGCTCTACTATGCAATGGGAGCTGGGCAGGCCCCTGTATTGCCCCAGGTATGCTGCCCAAAGGTGCCTTCAAGCCATCTGACCCCCTCCCCCCACCTTTACTCTGTGCACTGGAGTGGAGTAACTGAGAATCAGGCCCATCATGCCTCCCACGCCTTAGCTCTGTCCCAGCCAAACTAGACGTACTCAGGAACTCTTAACCTCTCTCCCGACTCAGGCCCCCAGCTCCTCACTCATTATTGTCTGAAACCCCACCTCCAACCTGTCTCTGTCATCCTGAACGGAGTACAGGTGAATCCTGCCAGCAGATAGGTGGCTCCTGTGTCTGCCTCTCTCCACAGCAAGCTGCAGGTCGGCCAAGGTGGGATTTAAATCCATGTGTTCTCTCGGCCTGGGGTGGGAGAGCGGGCGGCAGGAAATTCACAGCTAAATGGGAGGAAAGCAGAGGAACAAAAACTGCTCTTCCAACATATGTGATTCCTCAGCAAACTGCCTGTGCCAGCGCCGGGGTGGTGGGAGGCAGCTCCCATGGTGAGTTCTGCCTTCCTGAGATAGGAAGCAGACAAGGGCTGGGCTGCACTCAGCAACTTCCTCCTCTGCGCCGGATGAAGGGAGGCACTTGATGGCCGACAGCTTTGTTTCCAGTTTAGAAAGGGGGCAAAGCTTTGCATGATCAAATTCTGCAGCTCACATCCAAACCCAGGGACAAGATGCCAGAAAGGCCACGTTTAGCCCCGAGAAGGAGGATTAAATAAGGGTACCAGGGCCGGGTTTATAAAAGGGACCGTCCTGGGAGGTGTTCCATAAGACATTAGTTCCTCGTTATGTTGTGAACTTCAGCTGGGTCACACGAAGCGATGCAGATGATGTGGGTGTCTCCATTGACTGTGAACTGCTCTCCGCTGGTGTGCTAGGTGGTATTTCAGGCTCCAGTTGACCTTGCACCAGTTTAGCTGCTGCTGCAGGCTCCATGGAGCTCCTTGGTGCTGGCTCCTGACTCTGGTGGAGTTGTAAGCGCAGGCTGTGATGCTGACCGCTCTGCCTGATCTGATCCTTGCATGGGTTCTGGCTGGGTCCCAGGAACTGGATCGACAACCACTGTCATGGATTCTGTCTGGGGTATGGTGCCGCCACCTCCGGCTGGGTCAGCGAGCCAATGGTATCTACCCTGTCCTTATCTCCAGTTGGGAGGACAGACAGAAAGACAGACAAAGGGAGACGTTTCCTCAGTTTTACAAAGTTCAAGCCCCATGCGCACTCACTTCCTTTTACCTATGAAATGCAGTGAGACTATTTAACCCTTTAGAAGTAAAGCAAATAGAGAAGAGCTAAGAAGGATTTTATAACTAACTGTCTGACTGGGTGTCCATAAAAGGGAACTACATTCCCCACCCCACATCATTTATCACATCTTTATGAAAAAGGCCCCCCACTGGCCTGTCATAGGTTTAGTCCCCACTTTGAACTTTAGCGTCCACAAGATGGGGACCTGCATGGACTCCTCTAAACTAAAATCCTAGTTTAGATCTGGTAATGCTGCCACCAACCAAAAATATAGTGTTTTGGTACACTTTCCATTCCTCCCAAACCTTCCCTGGGAACACAGATCCAAACTCCGTGAATCTTAACACAAAGGGAAATAAACCATTCCACCCCCCCTTCATCCTCCCTCCCCTAGTCGTTGGGAGAGATCCCTTGATTCAAACCCCTTGAATCAAAACAAAGAGTGATACACTTTTCCCCCCTCCCTGTTGGTGTCATTAGGCATAACCCTAGGTAACTCAGGAGGGTGGAAAACCACAGTGTTAATGAAGCCTTTCTGTACCAGGCCTGAATGAACTAAAGTTAATGCTATGTTTGCCCAAACCGCTTCCATGTTTAAACCCTAATCGACCTTACAGGCAGCAATCGAGAATGGAATGTGAAATAGCTCCTTATCAGTGCAACACTGGTACCAGGAGATAATAAAGAGGCCTGCTTGTGCCTGGCTTAGGGGGGGCAAAGTAATAAATCCAAAAGTAAAACAAGATAACAGCCTTGAAAAGTTACTAACAAGATGAATTGTTTGCTGATCTAACCTGCTTAGTGTAATTGCTAGCTATACAATGTGTCTATTATATGGGAGGGGATTAGAGGGAGGGGGGAATAGTGGGGGTAATGAGAATGCCTAGCTGAAATCATGTATAAGAAGGGAAACACAGCTTGCATCTGTGTGCTTGATTTGAGACGTGTGTGTCTCCGAGCATCCAGCTTATTTGAGATCTCAAATAAACTTTGTCTGCTTCTCCACCTTGGTGTGTTTATTGGAGCGGAGCACACCGGGCAACGAACCACTGTTGTTGCCAGCACAGAATGCACGAGGACAGCATCCCCTTCCCCTGAAAATCCAAACAAGGGAAGAAATCAATCAAGTTCTAAAAAGAAAAGATTTTATTAAGAGAAAGAAAAAATAAGAAAGTACACTATCTCTGTAACACCAGGATAAAAAAATTGCAGGGTCTAACTTATAAACGTGGAGAGGCTTCCCCCCCCCCCCCAGTCCTTTCTCAGAATAATCAAAGTAACAGCAAACAGAAATAAGGATATTTCTCCAGCAACACACAACTGCAAATGCAGAAATTAATTATAAGACTAATCCGCCTTTCTAATACTCACTATACTGAATAGAAGAAAATACTTCAGGAAACTTGGATAGCCTGGAAATGCATCTGGCCTCTCTTAGATCCAAAGAGAGAACAAAAACCCAACAAAGAACACAGACAAAGACTTCCCTCCACAGAGATTTGAAATTATCTTGTCCCTTGATTGGTCCTCCGGTCAGGTGTTCGTCAGGTTACTGAGCTTGTTAACCCTTAACAGGTAAAAGAGACCTTAACCCTTAACTATCTGTTTATGACACGCCCCCCAAATTGCAGACAGTGGGGGAACCACACTGGTGGCGATTTCTTCCTAGAACTTTAAAATAAACAGATTAACAAAACAAATGCACCATTACATATACTACTAAGTATGTAAACAACAAGATTTTTCACATTTCAAGAACACTTTTTAACCATTTGATTCTGGGAAACTTTCACAAGAGAGTGCATAAGCTACTTTGTTGGAAGCTCCTGACATGTGTTGAATTTCAAAATCAAGAGCTAAGAAGGATTTTATAACTAACTGGCTGACTGGGTGTCCATGAAAGGGAATGACAATCCCCACCCCAGATCATTCATCGGGGGGGCCCCCCCGCTGGCCTGACATAACAGTGTCTAGTAGAATGGAGAAAACATCCTCCCCAAAACAAAAATGGGTGCCTTGAATAAATACACAGGGATGAACATGAAGAAAAAAGACACTAAAAATTATGAAAAGAAACCACCACAGAAAAATATGTATCTCGCTTTCTGTGTTTTTTGACAGGTGGGATATGAATTTGCTCCACGTTTAAGAATAGAAAACAGATCCAAAAACCAGTAGGTGTGCTTCTTCCAGGTCCAGTTATTAGGTAGCCAAAATCTCATGAGCGAGTCTAAAAATGGGATTTTTTTTTATGATCAGAGTCGGCGCCGGCACTGGAGTTGCTGACTTTCTTGGTTTCCTATAGATGCCAACAGACTTGGCAACAGTCTATTTGAATCTGCTATCTACATCTGCTTTTTCTATCCTACGCTTTTCCCAGGTTAATCATTACTGATGGGGAGTTTACATAAAGCCCCTGAAGATAGTATGTAAAAGGGAAGCGTTAAAATGGCCTGCTTGAAGAGAGGTTACATCAAATTGCTTCTATGCTTTGGCTGGGCCAATATTTTTCTTGCCCATTCTGTCAAAGTAAAGTGTCTACACTTTATATGCTAACTCAGGGGTGGGCAAACTATGGCCTGTGGGACTGTCTTGCCCGGCCCCCGAGCTCCTGGCCTGGGAGGCTAGCCCCAGCCCCTTCCCCGCAGCCTCAACTCACTCGCTCTGCCGCCAGCGCAAAGCTCTGGGCATCTGGACTGCGAGCTTCTGGGGCAGCGCAGCTGCAGAGCCCGGCCTGACCCAGTCTCTGTGCTGCGTGGTGGTGGTGGCAGCGGCGGCAGCATGGCCCAGTTCCAGCTGGGTGGCGTGGCTGCAGTGCCACCAGCCACCACAGCCCCTCTGCATGCCAGGATTTGATGGAGCCATTGGTCCCAACTCCTTCCTCCCTTTGAAACCTCTCACAGACTTCAGTGGCAGCAGGAGGGGGATGGATGTGTACAAATGCATGAGCCAAGAAGTGTTGTTAGTGTGTCAGATGCTTTGATTCAGAAAGCACGTCACGCTTCAATCCACTAACCCCGAGCACCTTTAGCAAGGGAGTCTTTAGCATGTCAAGGGTACCTTCATGCGGGCAGATCTCAAAGCATTTTGCAAATAATAGATGATAAAATGGCTGACCCTCATCTGACAGACAAGGAAACCTGTGCACAGAAAGGTTGGAACTCACCCAAGGAATAGGAACCGTGCTTTCCTGACTCCGGCTCCCCTGCTCTGACCACTAGACCACCTTCTCCTTCGGGTGCCTGGCGAAAAAGGAGGCCATCCAGCCTGATGGTGATGGGAAGCAGAAGAGCCTTGTCTTGAAATGCAGAAATCCTGCTCCCGTTATCTCTCCCAGTTCATATTTGCCCACTGAAAACCTGCAAAGAACAGCTTTGAAACAAAGGGAAATAAATCACCATCAGGAGTGCTTGATGGATTAACTTTGTGAGCGAGCAGTAAACCCTGTCTCTGAGCTGCCCAGGCAGCCTTCAGCTTCATGCCCAGAAAAGGCCAGCGTTTTGCAGAACACTGCCAGGCAGATGAACGCGTAGGGTATGTCTAGTGGCCTTTACTCCAACGGGCATTGCAGCCCCCGAATTTCAAGTTCCAGCAAACTCCAAAAGAGATAGCGGCTGAATTTCACTTGGCTTTGCCTGGAAATCTTGAAATTCCAGAGCCTGTAGCCACCCTGAGACTTGGGAGCCAGGCTCCCCTGGAAACTCAGACCACCCCAAATGAGTCACAAGCCTGAGCCACACTCGCCAGGAAACTTGTTTAATTTTTTAGTTGGTTGCACAGTTCAAATCCACTGAGTTTTACCTGGTGTCACTCACCCAGTCGAGAGATGGAAAAGACACACAGTCTGGCTGGGTCATGCCACCAACATTTTGCTCCAATACACAGAGCGGTTCTAGAGTCTCCCAAAGGTTAGTCAAAAGCCAGCCTGAGCTCTGCGATGCTCCATCCCTGCTTGTGCTGAAGTTCAGCCCTCAAGGCAACGATCCTCTAGCACAGCGGTTCTCAACCTTTTCCAAACTAGGAATCCCCAGAACCGTCACCCCCACCTAGCCAGGCCCCTGGTTAGCAATATGGGAATAGCAGGGTAGTGATGGCCCCCAGGTTGAGTTCCAGTGCTACTCTAGCTGATTTAGAGGAGGCAGGAGGAGAAATGTGCATCACCTGTTGGACTTTTTAAATGGGAAATCATGGGCTAGATCCAAACAGACCCCAACACTCATTAGCCACTGTGTGATCCTCTCCCCTTTTCACCCAATCCCAATTGTTCCCCCTGCTAGAACATGCCCCCTTTCTTTCTCTTAAGCTGTTCTTCACCTCGATGCCTGATAGCATCCGGGGAGGTGTGGGGGGATGCAGCCTGATTCTGCCAAACCAGCAGATGCCAAGTTCCTCATTAATTACAGCACTTTTCAGCTAGTGTTGTCTTAAAAAAACAACAACCCCAAACCTAAGATCAACGGCTCCCCGGCAGTGCCGCCAGCAGTGATGTGGTTTCAGTGGATGGCGCCAGGGCCTAGAGTTGGACAGTACCAGTGGGGATGTGATGAACAAAGAGTATTAATAGGCACAAGTAGCTGAAGTTAAGGGCAGAAATGAAATCAGCTGGTTGTAATCTTGATCAATGGCTGCAGTTAGACTGCAGTGGCACACATAGACGCTGCCATCTGGAGAGAACACAAATGCTAACCTAATGAGGGGCTTTCATCCACAATTAAAAAGGAACTGACTCCAGAGCAGTTTGGGAGAATTTCTGCCTTCCCAAATGTGTGTATATCTATCATCCAGAGAAAACAAACGGCAAGCTCTTGAGAAGCTCTTAGCGAGTCACTAATTCCTTTCATAACCTCCTCAAGGCATCCAAAAGCTCCTGGAGCTTAATCAAGCACCTCTCTTGACCGCAGCTGTTTGTTTAGCCGTTGGCATAGAAGGCAGGAGGATGGGTGTTAATTGAGGGTGGATTGTCTCTGGACAGCTGAGTGGGGCCAAGTTGCAAGGCCACAGAAGCTCTAACTATGACAGTAACCCAGCTGGAATTTAGCCAGCAGCTCTGCCAGAGGATTCCCTGATGCAATCAGATCTCACTGGTTTGGGTTGGGCAGGTCAGTCCTGGGAGGGACGGGAGAGACCCCATGCAACCAGAGTGCTACATGAAGTGTAGTTGGTGATGATTCCAGCTCCTGCCCACCAGCCTGCAACCTAATATTTGATGCAGCAAAGCACACCCCTGCCTTGGGCTGCCCCTTCTGCTCTGGAGTTCTATTCACGGAGTCTGTTGACACATATTTATGCACCAAGCAGCCCTCTCTTCCCCTCTCTTCACTTATCCATCCAGAGATGGGTCCAAGCCACAAGCTGAGATCCAGATCCAAACTTGGCTCCAGCCAGAGGCTGTCCAGATGCTGGGGTTAGTTTGGCCCACTGTGGAGAGAAGAGGCAGATGTGAAATTTTGAATCTGAACTTCACCAAAGTCTGGGGTGGAGAATCAGGTCATGTCCCAGCCCATCGTCTAAGCTTAGGGACCAGTGGCTTGGACTCGGCTAAAGATTGGTTGGGTCTGGATCGCAGTTTTTTATTCAAATCTATCTCTGGACACTCTAGGAAGGATTTGGAAGAGATGCAATTGCTGCTTGCTTGTGCACTCAAATAAAAGGCTGTTGCTGAACCAATTGAATGCGTTCTGCCAGCTGCCAAGACCGACACACTACCTATGGTCAGGTCTCCCCATGATTCCCCAGCTATGGCCATGCCTTCTGAGCCAGCTGGAGGCAACTCCAGGGCAGACTGTCACTCACAATCCCTTCTCCAGGAAAGATCATTAGGAGATTCTGCTCATCTAGGGAGAACATCCAGGCAAAGCCCAATCCACCCTCCACAGCCAGTGCCTTACTGGCCTCTTTCTTAGGCAGACCCCTTCCATTTAGGGGAATGGTCTCACTCCTGATGCACAAAATCATCATGCATAGAGTGAAAGGAGCCAGCCCATCAGCAGAAGCCATTCGCAGCTTGCCCTCTTGTGACCAGATGCTGCCACTGCAACAAGGTTTGCTGCAGGCGTAGCAGAGAATACCACGTTGGTCTCTTCGGGCCCTGCAGCGCATGAAAATTAATACATAATAAAGTAGAGTGTTAATTAAAAGTGGATTAACTAGTCCTGATTAACTCCATGTGTGGATGCTCTTATTCCGGAATAGGCGTGTCCATTTGTGCATTTAATCAGGACTAACTCTTGTTTAGTTTTACTCCATTAATCTCTATGGCCAAAAATCCCTGAGGCTTAACCATGTCCAAGAGAATTTGCATCGTAAGATCTCTGGGGCAGGGAACATATTTTGCTCTGTGTTTGTAATGCACCATGTAAATGTCCAATGTTACTAAAGTATGCTTAATAAAATAATCATAAATAATAAGCGTGAATAGCTTTCCTAGCAGGCCCTATATTCCTAAATATGCCTCATTAAAACACTATGTTCATATGTCTCTCTCCACTTGCCTATCAGTGTAGACTAGGCCAGCCACTAGCTTGTCTTGTAAAATAATCGTCCAGACGTTTCTATCAGCACTCTCCCACAAGCAGTTCCCTGACGTTTTAGCGGCTGCTGCTTCAGGTTCTTTTTTAACACTAGATGGCAGCCAAGTGTCACTGTGAATGCAGGCAGGTCGGGACAGAGAGATGAGGCTGACCTGCAACATTTAGATCCTGAGCTGAATTCTCCCCAAATTACAAGCAGTTTGGGATCCTGGATCAGCTCCCATCTCTGTGTCCAAGGCCAGGTGATTCTCTTCCTGGGATCCCTTTAGTTTAAAGCAATAGCAGATGCCTCCCTCTGTCTCTGTGGTGCGCGGCATGGTGTTCCAGGTTTGAGTTGCAGGCATTTAACAAGGGAAAACTCCCTCGTCCAAAACTACGGGGCCCCTCTGGGTGCTCACTGAAATGCACTGGGCCTGGTGAGCAGCTAGAGAAAAAAATGATCACAGCCCTCCTAACTAGGGAGAACCGGCCAGATCCTGTTCTCAATCCCCTTCCCCCCGGCCCATCATCACCTCTCTCCCTTCGGCTGTCTTGCCTTGGGCCACACACAACTTGCAGTGTCCCCTTTCCTGGGACAGCAGAATGGCCAAGGACTGAATGGCCCATGGGGACTTGAACGCCCCTCTCAGTCCTAGAGGCAGCCCCTCCAGGGCTGGGTCACAACACATTGGCAGATCAGCATGCGGGCAGACTGCCCTACCACTCTCCAGGTGGTCCCTGGGAATAGTGGACAGAAGCCTTGGTCTCCAGGGTGGGCAATCCAGCATCAGAGTCCCACCCAGGAATCACACAGGTTTCAGAGTAGCAGCCGTGTTAATCTGTATCTGCAAAAAGAACAGGAGTAACGACCAGCTCTGATTTGAATTCAGACAGACCCTGAGTAAAAATATTGATTCTTTATTCAATGTGACGCGGAGATGATGACCCCACGCTCCAGGCCCTGTCTGGCTCATCTCACCCCGGGCCACACACGCCGGGCACCGAGCTGATGAGTTGTTTAATATTTTCTGCTGGAGCGGTGTATTGGTGAAAGGCAATGAGTACTCAGTGATTAATGTAATTGAAGGGAAGTGGATGGCGATGCCAGAAGAGACTGCGCTAAGCAGGCTCCTGCTCCCCAGCTCCCTCCGTAATTATAAAATACAGAGGGCGAGAAAATGCTCATTACTCAAGAGCTCCCAGTGACGCTGTTTGAGGCTGGAGCTGGCCGCGAAGCTACTGTGCTGCAGCCCAGCCAGGAGAATGGTCTGGAAACCATTTCTGCTCGCACCTACCCCCTCTTCCCTGGCCGCCGAGCGACCAGAATGAATTCTGCATGCAAAAGGCCAGGATGAATCAACTGCTAAGAGCCCTGGGAACAGCTGAGTAGCAAAATCAATTTGCCATGAAGATAGGTACAAATTAAAGAGCGGATCCCGTGGGGTACTGAGCACCCTTTGCTCCCACTGAACTCCAAGGGGTTTTAGGGCACCTGGGCGTTGCAGGACTGGGCCCTACGTCAGTATTTGAGGGGTTTATGAATATATTAAAATGAGGACTCAGCATCCTTGTACCAAGCGGGAGAAGCGGTGGCTAGGGCTGGTAATTAACGATTAATTGACTGCCTGAGGAAGGCATCAGCTGTCTAGCTACCCAGATTGTGCTTGGGCTGGTTGCTCCCTTGCTGCTGCATGCAGAGCACAGATGGCTTCCAGGGGCTCCAGCGTGAAGTTCCATCAGAGTGTCCCTGGAATACCCTGACCACGTCCCCTCCTGAGTCCCATCCAGGACTTCGGATCAAATAAAGGCTCATCCCAGAGAATCCAAGGCTCTGCATTCAGCCCAGTGCATGTTGGGACAGGACTTGTGGAGCTGGAATCAGCGCAGTGTGAATGGTCATGCGGTGTAGACGCAATCCAGACCACTCTTAATTCTGTACCCCGGAATCTCGTCCTAGTGCTTTGATTGAAATAACCTAGGAGGTGGCCCACAATTAAGTGTTTATTCTGTTAACTTTTACATTTGTTCTGCGTCCTTAGCCTGCAAATTAACAATGTGTTTGTTGTGAAATATAAATCCATGGAACATACAATCCCAGGGCCTGCGCGTACTGCAATATAGTTTCTTTGGGGCAAAGTCTGAGATCCTTATACAGGTGAGTCTCCCCCTGAGACCAGTGGGTTTGAAATAGACCCTTTAGTTGAACTCAGTGGGAAATTCTGCGTAAGAATTGATGGTACAATATGGGCCTAACAAGAACTTCAGAATTAAGCTGCAGGCGTTTGGGGGCCCATTAGAACCTCAGAAATGGTGTCGGGTTTAATGTTTTAGTAATTAATTATTATTATATTGGCTTAACATTTTCCTGTGCCCTTAATACACATTTAGCTAATCCCTAGGCTCCATAAAATAAGCGTTACCAGCTTCTCAGTAAAGATTTAATAGCAGGGGCGGTGTGGTGAGGTCTCGCGTTACTAACCTTTCTTTTTTTTTTTTTTTTACAAAATATACTACGCCGGACTGCAAGGTAAATTTTCTTGTCAGCCATTTTTATTTTCTTCCAGAATTCAAGCTGATGGGATGAGCTCTTTTGCACGCAGCCACGGCACTTGGGCCCATCCTGTGGTAGTTTGACAGCTGCCATCTTGGCCAACACCAAGGACTGACTTGGGAAACTCCAGAGCTAAAAGCAGGAGCTGCTTCAGCCTGAGCTGTCCAGCTTGGGCCCATACCAGACTCACATCCTCTGGGGGGCGAGGTGTGGGGGGGTGCATCACACACTTCCCAGCCCTCAAACGGACCTCGGGTTCTCCGTCCAAAGCAGCTGCCCAGCGGGGCCGGTATTGGGAGCGATGCCCACCTCAGGTGCCTCGCAGAGCTTTGGCCTCCCACCTTCTCTAGCCACCTGTGGTGTTTCCAGAAGATCCTTTGGCTGTTGGGTGCTGGGGTCCTAGTTAGCCAGTGCCCCCCTTATAAAATAATCCTGTTCTCCCAGCTGCATTCTCTCTGCTCCAGGGCTGAGGGAAGCTCTGGACTCTGCCAGCAGCAGTCTGGCTGAATTTACAGACGTTATGCATTCTCCTGCCTGAGGGAGCCGGCTCCCTGCCTGAAGCTTGTTGACAGCTTTTCTCTCCCGTCCTACGTGACAGCCGGAACAACAGCTCCAGTTTCCCAGCTTGGTGTCTGCAGCGTGGCACGTAAGGACCGGCTTAAATGAACAGGCAGCAGAGGACAGGGGTTCCATAGCTTGAGATGGGAAACCTTCCGGCTGCAGTCATATCATATGGTTTAACCACCGCGCCATCCGTGTCTTCAGTCCAAACAGCTGGTGGTGGACATAGCGTCCCTGGGGAGGGAGCTGGGAAGGGGAGGGGTCTGCGGGTCTGCCACAAAGCTGGACCCAAGGCTCTGCGTTCTGTTTCCAGAGTTCGGGGTGTCTGGGTACAGGGTTGGGTATGGGATAATCTGGGTGAGTAAGGGAAGGGAGGAGGATCATGGCGGGGACTGGGGGGGGGGTTAGACACAGCTGGGGGAATACAGGGTTTTGTTTCCTTAAAGCCTGTTTCTCCACCCTGTGTGTCATCATTTACACCAGTGCCTAGGCCCTAGGGAGTGGAAAATGCTGCCAAAGCCGGTCTGAGTGACACCACAGGGGGCCAGGCCATGCTGGGTGGCTCTCAGCCAGCCTGGGAATTGGCAGGTCTCGTGCCCATCAAACCCCTGAGCTGCCAAAGGCAACAGGTAAAGCTGGTCGGAAAATGGCTTTTCCCTCTCCCCCTGTAGAGAGTTTTGACTTTTTCATTGATAAATCAAAAACAGATCCTCCAAAAACTGTTCAGGCTTCCAATGAAAAATCCAAAGTTCCAAGGAAATCACAGACCTTCAGCAAAAATAGTCAGTTTGTCAAACCTCACAACTTCCATTGAGAAAAAAAAAAGTGAATGGAAAAGTTTCACCCAGCCCCAGCAATGGGAGAGGAGGGCTCCCCAGCAATGGGAGAGGAGGGCTCCCCGGGAAGGGGGTACTCACCAGCTGGAAGGACTGGCCATTGTGAAGATATAGCAAACCAGCTCCTCTACTGCTGAAGGTCATGGGAGTCTGGCTACTGACTTAGGCACAGGGCCCATGGGCCCGATTCTCAAAGGTATTTAGGCACCTAACTCCCATTGATTTCAGCAGAGTCTGGCGCCTAAATAAGTCTGAGAATCTGGGTCTTTATGACTTGCCCAAGCTAACGCAGTGAATCAGCTGGAAGAGCTACGCCGAGCACCCAGGTGCCCAGCCTCCGGGCTGTGTGCTAATCAGTAGTTCCTGCTTCCTTAGGTGCCAGGACAGCGTGCAATCCGGCTTACACGGGCGCAGCAGCGGGTCCTACGTGAGGGCGCCAAGCAGACCTCCAAACAACATGGAGTTTATGTGGGCCCGGGGCTCCAGGGAGAATGAGTCAGTTTCACAGACACTCATCACAATGCCATTCCACTGACCTGACGCCTGCCAAAACCATATGACCCCAGCGGGAGCAACAGAGAAACCGTTTGATGGGGATATTTGTCGCCTGCCCTTTAAAAACAAATCAATATCGCCTGTAGCAAGCCTTCCCCGGGGAGAGGGGCACTATGGCAAACCTACTTCAAATGACCTCTTTGCAAGGCCTTGCTGCAGATTGACTTTGCAATCTACCCTTTACGCATCCACCTCCCCGCCCCTTCCCAACCTAGCTGGTCACTTGTTTCAGTTTGAGTCCAAACCGAAATGTAGGTCTCCATCTCCTGCAGGTCAGGGAGGACACAACCAGCTGCTATCTTGCCTTACTGGCTCTCATGCTGATACCAAGTCACTTCAAACCAGGGACAGAAGCCAGCCTGGCCAACTCCGAAACAGGCTGCCGCTTTGATTCAAGTGGAACTGGGTGTTATTGCTGCTCTTATGACATTGCAGCCATTTCATGATTGCAATAAGCAGAGCCTGGGTTACGTACCCTGGTCTGGGCTGCCCCAGTGCAACAGCACAATAAATTAGCAGGCAAGTTGTTATTAAACCGAGAACTGCTCTAGGAATCTCTCCAGCTATATATATTTTGTTTACGGGGTCTCTCCAATGTGTACTTACTGTGCACTCAGAAAACCAGTTATTGTTAATTAAACACCATTTGATTATTAAAAAAGCAGGAATGATTATGAATTAAAACCGTGTGTCGGTGATAAACCTAACCGTCTGCTAATTAACTCAAAGCGACAGAACTCATAAACGTCTCATTACATCCTTGTTTGTATATCACACTTTTATGAGCCTTTAATCAACTGGAAAAAGGCAGCCAAAGATGCTTCTTGGCATGCCTAGAAAATCAGAGGTATGTTGGGAAAAAGGTAACCAGAGACTTTACTAAACGCGGGGAGAGGGGGAATTCAGTCACGAGGGACCAAGCCCCCATTTACTGACAACTCCTTAAATCAAGACACTGAGACTTGGTAGCGGTAGCTCAGGTCCTCAGCTGGGGTAAATCAGTGAAGTGCCACTGAAGCCAATGGAGCTGATTTACACTAGCTGAGGATCTGGCCCCATGAGCTGTGTGTGCTCTTACCTACATGGGAGGTTTAGCTGGTATAATCTGGTGTGACATTTAAACTGATATCGGGGCGGGGGGCATCGTTTAGTTTAAATCCCTTCCCAAGTTACATAAACTCAGCTGGGAAGAGGACCTCTCGTAGCAGGATGACAGTGTCCACCTAGGGCAGGGGTGGCCAGCCTATGGCTCCAGAGCCACATGCGGCTCTTCAGAAGTTAATGTGCGGCTCCTTGAATAGGCACCAGCTCCGGGGCTGAAGCTACAGGCGCCAACTTTCCAATGTGCCGGGGAGGGGGGAGGGGGCTCACGGCTCAACCCCTCGATCTGCCCCAGGCCCTGCCCCTTCCCGACCCCTCCACTCAGCCTGCCGTGCTCTCGCTCCTCCCGCCCAGATCCTCCTGCACGCCAAAAAACTGCTGATCAGGAAGTGCAGAGAGGGAGGAGGAGGCGCTGGGAGTGGAGCGGGGGGAGCTGATGGGGAGCTGCTGACATATTACTGTGGCTCTTTGGCAATGTCCAACTGGTAAATTCTGGCTCCTTCTCAGGCTCAAGTTGGCCACTCCTGCCCTTGGGTTATAGCAGTATAACTAACTCAGTCTAACTGGTCAAACTTTCCCATGTAAACAAGCCCTCGGTCCCTCTGGTCTAAGTCTGCAGTAACTCCAGTGAGTTATCTGGCGTTAATGAGAACAGACCTGGCCCCCAAGTCTGCGCTACGTACTCACACAGCACTGGCCAGACCCCCAAAGCTGTGGCCCATCAAGCACTGGGCTCAGTACAAAACCTGCAATGGATTGTCTAGGGGCAGCTTCTTCTTTAGCACGTCCATAGTCCTGGTCGGCAGTGTGGTGGGGATGTCCCAGGACGTTGCAGAGATGCTCTCGGAGAGAACTCCCAGAGAATGTCACGCTGGTATAACGTGACCCCATGGGTCAGCCCTGCGGATGGAACCCAGGCCCTCAAATGCTACAAGCACAAGAAGTGAAACCCTCTATTTAGGCTCAGAGCAGGCAGAGCAGCCCCAGCTTCCCCCACTCCCACTCCTGACCTGGAGGAGCGAGAGGATAGTCTAGTCTCCATTGCCCTGTCCAGGCCCAAGGCTGCCAGCCGGGGGATGGGTTCGTGCTGATTGATTGAGGGTGGTTTTGTGCTGCCTCCCCTGCAGTAGAATCAGGTGCCCAGGAGTTGCTGTCAGTTGTTCTAAATCCAATGATGAGTCTTTCCGAAAGTCCAGTTTCCGGGAGGTGCCTGGTGAACGTGGTCGTATTCCTGAGGAACCTCCTGTGGCATTGCTGGTGCTGGGCCCAGCCACGGAGAACCAGCTGTCAGGTTTTCTGAAGAACGAGAATTTAGACGACAGAAAACAACAAAACTGCCACGGAAAGCCGGACCCCCATCTGCGAAAGACACGGCAGAAGGCAGGGTCCAGATCTGCCAGCCGTAGTCTCCCCATGGAATGGAGCTCTGAGATCTTGTAGATCTTTTGGATCTTGTAGATCTAATGCCAGTGGGAAATTATTTGTGGTATCCACCCATCTCTGCTTCCCAAAGCCAGTCTCTCTCTTCTCTGCATCTTCCTCTCTAAACTATAACCTCATACAAAGTGAGAGCTGTCACTGCTTTTGCAGCACATCACTTTTCATAATCTTCAGTGTGATCTGGCCTGCAATCAAACTGCTTATTAAATAAGAAAGGGTAATTGAGGGAGGCTCTATCATAAAATGATCAAAGCTCATTCTTAGCTCAAGGTCAGTTTTATTGATTTTGGGGGGGAGGGGAGGTTCCCCTGGAGAAAAGAAAATGAAAGTTATTTTCAGCCTCTCCAATATGTCAGAGCAATTCTAGGGCTGCTAGATAGGAACACAGCAGCAGCATTTTTATGAGAGCCATAATTATCCAGGGCTGCTTTTAGGGAGATTAAAGCCATTATTAAAGGGAGCCCTGAAATGGCTGAGATTATTACACCTGTGCAGAATTTAATAGCAGTGCACACACTTCTTGTGACTTTGGAGATGTCAGACATGTGTCACTTCTGAAGCGAGGCTGTGCTGAGCTGTCAGTCATCTGGAATCAAAATCCCAAGTGCTCCACCATGCAGCAGAGGGCAGCTCAGCATTAAAGAGTCCTGAGCTGCCTCTGTCAAAGCCTTCAGGAATGCTCCCAAAGCCCAACCACACTTGGGTAAATGTCAAAAAAAAGTCACCAGGGGGAAATAAACGGCAGGTTTGATAAAAGCAACTAAGATCCCTTGAAAAATTACACTTATTCCTAACAAAGTTTTTTTCGTTTACAAAGAAAAACACTCCAGGCTTGGCTACTTCTTCACACAGTACACAGGCAACCTGTGGAACTCACTGCTGTGGGGAGTCAGGGTCAGGCTAAAAGGGCTGCAAGGCAGGAGGGGACTGGGACAGCTGCCGGGGCAGAGGGAATTGCAGAGTGAGGATCCCTCCAGCAAACTGGTGAGAAGGTGAGACAAACAACACCCCAAAGAGGGAGAAGCTGGACAAGAGGCTGGGGAAGCCCACAGAGGAGAAGAGGCAGGAGGTAGATCAAGGAGCAGCAAGGGACTGGCTCAGCCTGTTCCACACGAGGGTCCTGAGCTGGAACCCAGTGGAGTGGGTGGGGCTTTTGGAGAAGGTCTTAAACCCAGGAGACCTAGGGCTGATTAGCCCCACCAGAGCTACAGAACATCTGACTCCCCAGCCTTCTGAAGGGGACAGAGACTACTGAGGACCTGCCCAGAATGGGGTATGGTGATATAAGGGGGACGGAGCTCCCCATCTTTTCACAAAAGGGAGTTAACAAAGGCCCCTATATTACAGGGCCTCTAGGAGCTACTACAATACAAATTAATAACAACATCATCCACAGGCCAGGGGAACCTTACCTGTGCTCTGTGGGCCGAGGACACTAACCTCCATGGCTCAGTCCAGCGCCTGGCACCAACATGAAATTCACCTCGGAAAAGAAGAACAAAGAATATTAAAAGATCAACTTTCTCTGGCCCACTCCCTGATCTGATTTAGTTTCCTCTCCCTTCCTAATTTCATCTCCTCAGTAAAACCTGTTTAGCCAGCCAGTCTATGCCCCTCTTCCTGGAATGGCTGTTTTACCGTCATCTCCTCTCCCTCCTAGGCTCCTTTCCCGCTTCCTTCTAATCTCTAAGCTCTTTCCTCTGAGTTTCTGTCTCCTGACCGCTTTGTTGCGGTGCTGTTGGCCCTGAGAAATAAAGCACAAGGCTCTCGCCCTTTCACATTTCATCCTTCAAGAGAGACAAGTCACCAGCAGTTTTGTGGCACTAAACTCATATGTTGGCTTCTTTAGGCAAAGACGGTTTTAAAGGGAACAATCTGAGAGCTCATTTCGCAGCACCACTTGACCTCAGCCTGCTTTCTTCCTCTTAAAGAGCTAGACCCACAGCCACTTTTCAGCCTTAATTGCTCCTCTAGAGCCCTAGAGGGAATGTGAGCATTTGCTAATGGGGCAAGAAGCAGGGTGGTCCAGTGGCCAGAGAACAGGACATTGGGAGACTCTCCCAGCTATGTCGCTGATTCACTGTGATCTTGGGCAAGTCAACATTTTTATGCCTAATTTTTCCCCCATCTGTAAAACCAGGATAATGACAGTTACCCGGCTTTGTAAACCATCTGAGGAACTAGGGGTAGAAACACTTTTGATGAGCCTCAAACCCAAACCTCTCACGCTGCTTGCAGCTGTTTGGGTACTTTGCCTATTCGTTTATAATGTTCAAGCACCAGGATAATCCCCTGCAATAGCAGATCTCATCTGCAAAGGAGTCTCCAGGAGAGGGGGACACTGCAGGACAAGCTTGAGCCTATGTTCTGTTAGGCACACAGCTGTTTTCAAAGAGGAGGCCTATTCAGAAGTAGGTAACTTTGTAATTTCCAACCATATGATCAATGATTGCAACACAAAACGTATCTAGCAAACGGTGCGACATGAAGTGTTTTCCAATCAGGTTGCTACATCATGTTGAGTTTGCAGTTAGGAATCCTCAATGTCTTTGCACCGGTAGCACCATCTGGAAGCCAGTTCCTGTTTGCGTGGGTCCATCTGCCAGCTCTTCCTCGAAGCTTTGGGGCTGTCACCGAACAATGCTCAAAGGGTCTAGTGAGCGCTAAAATTATCCCTCTAAATAAAGGTGTCAGGAATCTGGGAATGACACCTGGCTTTGTGTGGGGGTGAACTTGATGTTCATGGAATGGAGGAGCCGATAGCATTAGCTAGGCCTAGGCATTGTGCAGGCAAACACTGTCCAAGCGTCCTTTCCATATCAACGCACCTTGCTCCTGGCCTAGGCCACCATCTGATCTGTGATCACTAATGATCCAGAATTGGAGGGTGGTTCAGGGGTGGGAGGAAACATCCACTGTGCGCTAGAGACTAAAACTTGGATGCTCACGTATTTTCACTTGTAACCAAGTCAGGGACTGAGCCTGTGTTTCTAGCTGTGAAAGGCTAGAGGAACTAATGCCAAGATCCTCAAAGGTTTTTAGGTACCTAACTCCCACTGAAATGGGAGATAGACACCGTACTGTTACCTCAGTTTCCTTAAAAACCAACCCAGGGTCACACTTGTATTAGTTTTATTACAATACCGCTGTTGGGTCAGATAGAAAAGAGATGGAGCTTATCCACACATGCACCGCATTCATACCCTTATGCACCCACACACTTACACAGGCGGAGAGTTACCAGAGACAGCATGGAAGCCGAGAAGCCAAAACGTGGTAGATCTGGTGTGTCCGCCTGCGGTCATGAATCCAGGCTGGTGAGCAGGTCAAGGAGCAGCAGCTTGTGTGCATGCCTTCTTCCGTTTTCTGGAACTGAGTGGCTCCTGTCACGTACACTGAGTTTTTCTTCTGTGTCCCTCACTGAGAAGCATTGCCAGATAGGATGACCAGATGTCCCGATTTTATCGGGACTGTCCCAATATTTACTTGTTTGTCCCGCATCATGACCGATGTTCGGTCGGGACGCAAATTGTCCCAATATTTTGCCCTCCGGCGCACAGGTGGAGGGGGCTCACTCCTCCCTGGCCCAACTCCACCCCGGCCCCTCCCCTCCCCCATTGGATCCCTCCCCAAATCCCTGCCCTGGCTCCACACCCAGCCCAGCCCCCTCACTGCCCTATCGGATTCCCCCCCCCCAAATCCCCACCCTGGCCCCAAGCACGTCACATTCCTCCTCCTCACCCCTCCCTCCCATGCTTGTGCTAATCAGCTGTATGGTGGTGCAAGCGCTGGAGGGAGGTGGGAGCAGGACACGGCAGCCAGCTCTGGGGAGGTGGAGGCAGAGCAAAGGTGAGCTGATGCAGGGGGGCAGGGTGTGGAGCTGCCAGTGGGTGCTCAGCCCCCACCAATTTTTCCTATGCTCCGGTGGCTCTTTGTTGTTGTTGCTCCGCTGGCACATCCCTCCCCCGCCCACGCATCCCGATATTTCATGTCGCTCATCCGGTCACCCTATTCCCAGACCAGTTTCTTTCATGCATACCAGGGTCTTCTTTTCTTTACAGCACCCCACGATTGCCTTCTCCGGGCAGATTACATCAGGCACACCTGGCTCCTGGCTCTGTTCTCCTTGCAGTTCCTCTCCACCCAGTCCCACATCCACTCCCTTATCTTCCCCACACACTCCCTCCTTCACACTTTCTCTGGTTGCGTGATGGGATATTACAAAGCTTGGATGTTCATACAAGTGGTAACTTGAAAAGGTTACAAAACGTAAAAGGCTGTGCTAACCACCACTGAAGTTACAAAGCCGGCAAAAAGGTTGCAGAACTTAATGATACAAGTTACAGATCTTACAGTCGCATTTGAGCGGAGGCTTCACATAACACGTACTCCCTTTGATGAGCCAAACAACCTGAAACTAGTCTCCTTAAGCATTTCAATAATGGACAATCCTGCTCTGCTCCACTCCCACAGCCAGGACCTATCCAAGCCCAACTGCAGCTACATTCGCTGCTGCCACCACACAGAAGAGAATCAGCTGCCAGCCTAATCCGTGCAATAGCATTTTAGTCGCATTTTGCTGCACCGCATCAGCCGGACTCCGGGGCTGGTGATAGTAAGTGTATTAGCAGATTTAATCTTGTTGTCTGTGGAAACCAGCTTCTGTTCAGACACATTCACTTCCTTTCAGGCTCTCTGTGTACTTAACACATTTTAAAGCACAAGTAATCCGCAAGCCTCTTTGTTGAGAAACTCAGAGGTCTCTGCCTCTCTAGCAGGGGAGACCCACCCTTGCCCAACAGGTAACCATGGGTGAAAATAAATCCTGGCTCCAGTGAAGTAAATGGCAAAATTCCCATTGATTTCAATTGTGCCAGGATTTCATCCCATATCTTGAATATTCAAGAGACTACAAACCCTGGCATGCAGTGCTCCAGCTTGATAGGATCAGAACCAGACAGAGCAACCTAGGGCGGGAATGAGCACGTCTGTGTTTAAAGATTAAGGCAGTTGGCAGGGACTGCACTGAAGGACTCCATGGGCTATATTTGGGCTGTACTTTGGCTGACTCTGCTCCATGCAAGAGTGATGCAGATAATCCTTTAATCTGGGTTTTGGTCTCAGCAAACATATTTGCTTTCCTGTTCTTCAAAAAGCAACGAAAAGTCCCATTGTGCAGGAACAAAGAAAAGATGATGAATTTCAGTTAGTAATCAACAGCTAGAAGCTGATTTTCTCCCCCATCTGTTACACCACTGAAAACCCATTAAGATATTTTACACATTGCATAATTAATTTGTGGAACTCACTCCCATGCTTCAGGTATACACCAACCTCTAAATCACAAGGGTCAGGAAGGAAATTTCCTCTGTTGGAATATTATAGAATAATCTATCATCTTTTGAAGCATCTGGCACTGGACCCAGTCAGAGAAACGGGATATCAGACTAGATGGATCATTGATCCAATTAGCCATGGCAATTCTAGATCCAAACATCTGTTATGAACTCTTACTAATGGGACAGTGGTAATTTTATCCTGGCACTCAGTGATTTTTTTTTTACAGTATTTTAGTTTTTTGTCCAGCTGCTCAGACACAGTAAAGCGTTAGCTCACCATAGTATGAATGATCCTCAAGAGGAGAAGTCCCTTCAGTCTTATCCATTACTGAACAGGCTTTGCTTGCAGTACCCAAAGTGCACTTGTACCTTCTCACATGATGGTCCTCACTGGACTGCGCTGCTCCTCATGGGGGTGGGGTGGGGGCATTACACATGATGTCGAGTTTGCCATTGCTCAATAACAGAGAAGATGCAGAGAAGCTTGCGGCCTGATTTACTAGCAGGGGAGCCCGATCTGTGCAGCTTTTTGTTCTTTGGCCTGTGGCACTGCAATCAAAGAGGAATTAGCCCAGAGTGGCTGGAGGAGATAAGGCAACATGAAGCTAGGAACAAATGAACATGCCACCAAGCCACGTGTGTGTGTGTGTCTGTGTGTGTGTGTGCACATGCACTGCTGATTTACCAGGCCAGAGCCCTTTGGGTGCTGCATTTAATTAAATAACATTGAGACATCATATTTCAATGGACAACAGAGACTAGTGCAATTAAAGCCTGCAAGAAACAAAGACAAACAGGCTATCGGTGGAAGTGGCCAGTCTTTGCTAAATCATGTATTTCAACTTTTCCTTTTGTAGGTAGCAAGCTCTCCAAGACAGTGGGTGTTGGAGCTCTCACTCGCATACACCTCACCATTGAAAACACCAGTACCCACCCGTATCCACACTGGATAATAGCTTATTACATAAAGTAGCTCCATTTAAATCATTTTAGTGTTGCAATCTGTATTACTGTAGTACCTGGAGACCGTGCTCGAGAACAGGGCCTGTGCAGACACTACAGGTACGTCTACACAGCAGCTGGGAGCATGTCTCCCAGCACCTGTAAGCAGAAACGCTAGTTCTACTCGAGCTAGCAAATGAAAAAAATAGTAGCGTGGCCATGACAGCATGGGCAGCAGCTCGGGCTAGCCACCGAGTACAAACCCACCTAGGTGTGTGCTCAGCAGCCACCACCTGTGCGGTCGGTGCCACGCTGCTATTTTTAGCATGCTAGCTCAAGCAGAGCTATCACCTGTCAACCCACCCTGGGAAGCACAGTCCCAGCTGCAGTGTAGACAAACTCGTAGTACGAGGCAGTCCCTGCCCTGATGAGCTTACAGGCTGGAAGCAGAGTCACAGAGAGGAGACGTAACCTGCCCTGTTCACACAGCTGGTCCAGAACTAGAACCCTGCGTCGTTGGCCAGTGCCCTACCCACTACACCACACTGCCGCTCAGTGGGATGGCTCGAGAACAAAGGGACTGCTCAGCATGAGTATAGGTGGTCAAATCAAGCCCTTTATATAAGATGCTGCTGGATTCTATCCTTGTCTTTGCTAATGAGTTCTGTGCGTCTTTGGACAAGACGCTGTATCTCACTCCCCCCCTCTGGGAATAATTATCCAGACCAACTCACCCCAAGGTGCAAGGCTTACTCTGCTCGCGCATATGAAGTGCTTTGAGATCCTCAGTTGGAGGGTGCTATGAAAAATGATTTGGTTTGAGAGAAGCATTATTGGAAAGTGGTAAAATCATATGAAATTCCAGTTATTATAAATTATGTACAAACACTCCTGTAGTGCCATAAGAATTGGTGAAAAATTAAGCAATTGGGTCAAGCCAAAGTTTTAAGTAAGGCAAGGTGACATGGAATCACCATCGCATTTCACCATGTTCTTAAATGGGACGTTGGGAATGGTTGGAGGGCATGATCTAGAGGTCAGCTTATGCAGATGATAACTGGCAGACATGTTTGAAGGAACAATGATCCTCTTTGCTACCTTGGAAAATTGGTGTGGTTGCCTTGGCCCTACAATAAATGCCAAGAAGAAGTGATTGCATCTTAGCAAAGACACAATAGATGAAGTGTTGAAATGCAGCAGCAGTGAAATCCTAGAACAAGTCAATCATACGTGTACCTAGGAAGCTTGGCTCAGTGCAGACAGTTCCAACAAGGATGAGATTAAAAAGGAGATGGGCTTTAGGTACAAGTGATGCACAGAAGTTGATGTAATTATGGACTGGGAAAAAATATTAAGTTTGGTACCAACTACGAAAATGTATCAAACCAGTGCATTAAGGGTATTACTCTACGGTCTGGAAGCAGCTGCATTAAATGAAACAGCTGCCAGAAAGCTGGAGGCAGTAGGGAAGCGAGTTCTTCGGAAGACGGCAGGTGTACAGTGGAATGATCTTCAGACAGATGAAGACGTGAGAAGGAGAATAGAATGTGAAGTCAGGGTATGGGATTGGCTGCAACTGAAAAGATAATGATGGTGGGGACACTGCAGAAGATAAACAGATGACAGATACCAAATAACATAATCCAACTGCAACCAAGGTTAGTCAGACCTAGAGGCCGACCACCGAGTAGCTGGCAGGACATGGTACACGGGGACATGGCCAGATGGGGGTCAATGGAGGAAAAAGCCCTGGACAGAAATGGACGGTGATGCTGTTCTGCTCCCCATGTCTGTAAAGATGCTTTGGGATGAGGAGGAGGAGGAAGGGGGGAAAAGCCCAACTCTGCTGGGCTGCTGTAAGCAGATTCTTGCCTATTTCCCAGTAGACATTTCCACTTCAGTCACCGAGCTTTGGAAACCTGCATGCAGGAAAATGAGCACATTCATCTTCATACTATCGGTAGGGAACACCAGCCCCATCATATGCAAACACATGAGCCTGCCAAGCAAATAAATGATACAAGCATCTCTTCTGGGGTGAGAGATAAGAGAAGTAATAGTGGGTTCGTTACCGTGTAGGTAGAGGAATACAATTCGGCGCAAGCACTATTAGCGACTAGATAAACTGCACACACAGGGTTTGGACTGCCCGACGAAATGGCATTGTGCCCTGCCACTATGGCAGCTCCACCTCGGTCAGCAGAGAAAAAGTAGGGTCCAGTGGTTACAGGGTCAGCTGAGGACTTGGGAGTCTTGGGTTTAATTCCCTGCACTGCCGCAGCCTTCCTAGGTGACTTCGGGCAACTCACTTAGGCTGAGATTTTTTGAAAGTATTTAGGCACCTAACTTCTATTGTTTTCAATGGGAGTAAGGCACCTAAGTCCCTTTAAAAAGCCGCTCTGGGCCTCAGTTTCAAGTCTGTTAAATGGGCATGATAGCACTGCCCTACCACGCAGGGGTGTCATGTGGATAAATACAGTAAAGGTTATGAGGCACTCGGGGACTGCGGTGCCGGGGCCCAGAGAAGTACCTATAATAGAAGGATCAAACCTCTCCGTGTGGATCAAGTCCTAACTGGCTGCTGTTACTTATCTGCTAAATCATCTCAGGCCAGACTCCACCCTGAAGTACACGCCACCAGGGGCGGCTCTAGGCATTTTGCCGCCCCAAGCACGGCAGGCAGGCTGCCTTCGGCGGCTTGCCTGCGGGAGGTCCCCAGTGCTGCGGATTCGGCGGCAGCCTGCGGGAGGTCCGCTGAAGCCACGGAACCAGTGGACCCCCCGCAGGCATGCCGCCGAAGGCAACCTGCCTGCCGCCCTCGCGGCGACCGGCAGAGCACCCCCTGTGGCTTGCCGCCCCAAGTACGCGCTTGGCGTGCTGGTGCCTGCAGCCACCCCTGCACGCCACCCAGTGCTACCAGCTTCAGGATGCCTGGCTGTGGAGAACCTGAGCCCTGTGCATGTGGACTGGAGGCAGAATATTGTCTCTGCAGTAAACGTACCCATTGTACCCATTGCAGGGCAGAAAAAGTTCTCAGGAGGCTCAGATTTGAATGCAAAATCACTGCCACTGGGTAATCAAGCTTTAATCCAAACAGACACCAATTTATTAGAACCATCATGGTGGTAATGCCTAGCGGCCCTGACCGAGATTCGGGCCCCATTGTGCTCGGTGCTGTACACACACACACACACACACACACTGTAAGGACTGGTTCCTGTAATTAGACACAGCAGACAAAGGGACTATCATCATCCCCACTTCACAGATGGGGAACTGGGTCACTGAGGGATTAAGAGACATGCCCAAGGTAGGAGTCTGTGGCAGAACCAGAAACTGCATCAGGTGTGACGAGGGCTCCAGCATGGGCCAGGAAGGGTCTGGTACATCCCACCACAGCAAGTCTGAGTTCAGTGCCTTAATTACAAGATCATCCTTCCTTGATCTCGCAGCCTCTAGCTGCCTTTCCTTCCATTCTATTTTACAATCAGGAGACAAATAAACAAATCAATAAGTAAAAGCCCTCCTGGAGTGTCTCTCTGTTTCCTTGGAGCTCCCTGCCCTGGGGCCTGGTCAACCAAACCCCCTTCTCTCTACTCAAGGGCTGAATGAGTTAAAGAGGCCCAAAAAGAACAGAAGTATTTGTGGCACCTTAGAGACTAACTAATTTATTTGAGCATAAGCTTTTGTGGGTCCCTCTTTCATCCCTGGTGATAATCTCTCCAGGTCTGAGTTGAGACAGGCTTGGACATTGCAAGGGAAGCTTAAAAACCCCCACCACCCTGAAAACAGTGCAAAGACTGGATCCGTTTTTCAACTTGGGTGGCCCTCAAAGAGAGAGTGCAAATAACACTGGGGGGAGGACAGAAGATGCATCTGCTCACAATTGGCCTGCAACAGGACTTTTATACAGGAACATGACAAGGTAGCTGTTATCTACCATTCCCCTCCCCACCCCCTCTTCTTTCTACAACATTTTGGTGAAAAACAGCCTAGTGGTCTGCAACCCTGCAAGATTACTACTCCAGGTGTCCATGGAAGCAAAGTACCAGCCTTCCCTTCACCACACAGGGAAGCAAAGCACATTGAACTTTCCCTTTAATGTAACACAAAATCTAACGTAATTTAAAAAAAAACAACCCACCCACCTTAGCCTGAAGCTGAGGCCATCTCTGCCTGGGAGTTGAGATGATTCAAAGGCAAAGTCAGTCCGAAAAGTTCCATTTGCTCACCTTTCCGCAAATACCGATTTTTCTCCCATTTAGCACACGGGCACAGAGAAAATTTGCTTGCAAGCATAATTCAGCCGCATCCTATTTTAACAGCTGCACACGTGGCCTGCAGACTGCAGGGTATTTGTGTGGAAAATTAGCAGCTAAGCCCTGAGTCCAAACACCCCTTCGACTGCAGCATTTGGATTTTTAACACCCCAGTTGCTAAGGCAGAGACAACACAGCAGAAGCTATTTCCATTTTCCCTCCATAATATTACTAGACAATGGTCAGCTCCCTGGCTGGTGTAAATCAGCACCGCGCCATTGAAGTCCATGGAACTGTGCAGATTAGACATACACCAGCTGAGCATCTAGCCCAGCTCTTTAGAACTGTCTGAAATGGAACAGGATCAATCATACCCCTGCAGCATAAGCTGGCTAAGAATGTTTAATTTAATTGCCCCATTTTATACAATACAGCTTGTCTGGATCCAATTGCTATCAAGGCCCATACAAGTAGCATCCCCATTATTGCTACATAGGAATTTCCTTATTCATGCTGTAGAAAAAAAATCAAAACGATCAATTGCAAATGGGTTATTATTGAACATGTTGTTTTCTTGTTTTGCTTAACCATATACAAAGGGAGAGAATTATCTCATTTTTCCTGCCCCGACGCCGCAATATATTGTCAAGATTTAATCCACTGAAAGCCAATGAGAAGCCATTCGATATTGTTTTACACATCCCATCCATAATGCATAGAAATGAATGTAATGCTGATAAGATAAACCTTCTGAGAGTTGCAGCAATTCCCACAACAGGATTAATCCTTTGTAGTACATCTTGTTGCTCTTGTTTCTTACCCCTCCCGCCCAACATGCTGCAGAAATGCAATCCACAAAAGCAGATGTCATTGCTAGAGGGTCTCTCTTTATAGGAGGGGAAGATGTTGTAGCAAGTGCATTTTCCCCACCAGTATCTACCAATGCAGCTTATTTGAAAGAGCCACACATAAATCTAGGAATTAACTGATGTTGTTCTGCTAGCGTAACTGAGATCAGGAGCTGGTTCTGTGAGTACATAGATTAAAAAGTCATTTGTGGTTGTAGGAGGCTTGGGTCTGGAGCTAAGAACGTCCCAATAAAAGGTTAGATTGGGATAGTTTCTATTTAAAAACAAAAGAGGTGTCTATCCTCACACTGATCATTTTGGCTCCGTGGGGCATCTCACAGGGGAAAGATCAGCACTATCAGATCTGATTGAAGGGCTGGGGCCATTACCTGTATGCTGGATTTACCTATATAGACAGCAATCTCTTTGGGGCAGGGGCTTTGTTTCTCCCCCTCAGTGTTTGGAAAGCGATTAGGGGTACTACCACACTCCACATAAATAACAGTTTACTTCACCCACTGCAGAAATTCAGCCACCTTTGGGCTGGGGACTGCACTGGATGAACTACCAGACAGGGCTGTTTTGACCATGTTGTTATTAGTGGGGAAAGTGATTCAGTAGGGACCGTAGTGTGTTCAGAGTCTTTAGTGCATGAATTTAACTCCTCTTATTAAAATACGGTCGCTACTGTGATCCCCTCTTTACAAAGAAGCTCAAGGAGAAGATATGTGAAAAGAAATTGTGTAATGTTTGTCCCAAACTATGGTTCATCAATGATGGACGATGAGAAATGAAAATAGTTAATTTTTAATGCTCTTATTTTAAACGGCACATAAATCTGAATGGAACATTGAATATCAAGCCAAGTAAGAAGTAAATGGATTGGGCCACCGCTTCAGCTGATGTCAATGAGCATAGCTCCCTGGATCTCAACGGAACGATGCCAATTTACATCAGCTGAGGATCCGGCCCATTATTTGGAAAATAAAACAGTTGTTAAAGCTGATTCTATTTATTAAAAGCAGGTTAGAAGTCAGATAGTCTGGATTCTAATCCAGGTTCTGCCAGAATAGTTCTGTGTGACCTTGGACAAGTCACTCAATAACCTTTCTGTGCCTCAGTTTCCTCATCTTTAAAATGGAAATAAAAATACTTACAACTGCTTGCAAATTACTTGAGATTCTCAAATGAAGCACCGCTGCAATTCTAGTATACTGGCCAGAAATCAAACCAAAAATATGGGTGTTGAAAGTTCCAGCACAGCTGAGAACATACTTGCTGTACAGCTGAACCACCAGTGTTAATTTTTTTTTAAAGGAAATATTTTTACAACTAATTTGCTGAGAAAAGCACACAACAGATGCAGCACTATAGGGCCCGATCCAAAGCCCAGTGAAGTCCATGGGTGACTTTCTATTGACCTCACTGGGTTTTGTTTCAGGTTCGTAGACATGTGGGACACTGAACAAGAACAAAGAAAAATAAAAGGTGTGCACAGAAACCCTGTATGTTGGGGGCGGGGGGGAATCTTTGTGCAGAAGTGTTATGCTGGCAATGTTTTCCATAAGGCAGCTGCTCAAAAATTCCATGTGTTTCTACCTGTATAACAATGTTGCAATAATTTTACAGCAAGCAATATAACTAGGACAAGCCTTAGGTGGGTTTATCCACTATGTGAATCAGAAAGGACTTCTAACTCACCTGATCAAAAAAGGTATCAGTCAGAACCTATAACGTGTATATTATGTTCTTTTAATGCATTAAGGTCAACTCCAAGGTGATACAAGGCTCATTAGTTATACATTTAACTTTCAAGTCTGGCAATTCATGGCAAGATGAAGGACAAGACAGCAACAGCAAGTGACGGAAATGGATAGAAATGTACAATATTAGTTCCACTCTACTAATCCTGCCTAGGATTGACCATAGGGTAGATGCATGCGAGGCCTTCAAAGGAAACTAGGCCAAATTCACTGTGGGCTTAAATCCACTGAATTTAATGGATTTACACAAAGGATGACATGACTCCACTAGGTACAACTTGTCTTAATATCCTTGAACTAATTTCAGATTATTTCACACATTCTCTTTCTCTGGGGAAAAACGTGAATGAAATTGTCTGTCAGGGCTCATCCCCCGATTGCAATTATATTTTAAATACTGTCAGGTGGTTTTAAACCAAGGTTCAGAGGCAAGAAACTCATGAAGGGAAGAAGTGTAATTTACAACAAGCTTCTCGTTAGAAGGAAAACATGAAGAAATAATGAAAAAGAGAGGTATTTTTGTCTGACAAAATACAGACCTTCAGCTTCCTGACCACCCTGAAATTATTTCAGTCCTAAAGGAAATAAGTTTGCTTGCTGGATTAAAAACACACATGGGGGGGAGAGAGAGAGAGAGAAATGTAGGCTGTAGTATGGCTGTGCTCATCTGATTAGTACAAATATTGTATTTTAACAGATCCTAGAGGGTTTCTACATATGCCATCTACTTACAAGTTTTAGGTCGTCCATCCTACCTAAGAAATGCCCACTGGGCATTTACTGATTATAAACATATTTGTTTATTCAGACAAACACTTTTGTTTCATATGTGATCTATTAATAATACACTGTTACATAAACCCTATTTCCCCCCACCATTATTTTTTAATGTGATATAATGTTAGATTTTTGTTATACCAGTAAACTATGTGGAGACAATACTAAACAAAAACTAACACAGAAGCTCTAGGAAGGTAATTTACTCTATTTTAAATATATATTAAAATTCAAGTAATATTCAGCTAGCCTAGGTTGATTTTCCTATTAAATAGACAAACACTGTGGAAGGTACACATGTTCCTCTAACAGTTATAACAAGAACAGAAAAGATAATATTAATGGGTCAAACTTTCAATACTAAGGCACAATGTAACGAATACTAGAGTTTAACTAAACTCCTAGTTTACTGTAGCATCGAGTGAATGGATTACAGCTAGTGTTCCTATATTAAAAATACTCAGCCACTACAGAACAGAATTCAGAGTTTAGGAGGTGGTACCTTAGTGGAACAAAGGTGTATTGCAGTCATAAAAGATGGGGTAGCGAAGACTAGTCACAGTAGTTATTATTGTGTATTTTTCACACCATTATAATTAAAGCTCAGTTCATGTTTCCATTATGAATCCCAGTTTTCAGACTCCGTTAAATTGGCCTTTTTAAGCTGCAGCAGGCAGACACCTGAGACACATTGGCTAGAGCCAATGTTTTTTTCTAAAAACACTTGTTACTTTTCAAAGGGCCTAGTGCTGTTGAAGCCAATGACAAAACTGTTGATTTCAATAGGGGCAGGTCTGGGCCCCTGAGTTGTTGAGCTGCTTAGCATAGGGCTTGATCCAAAACCCACTGCTGTCAATGGGAGTTTTTCCACTCAGCTCAGTGGACTTTGCATCAGCCCCAGAGTTTCTTAAGCTTTATGGATCTACTCTCTTTGGCCACGTTTCAGGATAGCATTCCAATTCAGGAAAGCAATTAAGCACATCTAAATCCATGGGATTTAAGCATATGCTTAAAGTTAAACATGTGTTTAAATGCTTTTTTTATTTGAGGCCCCTGAAAATACGTTAGTTCACTTTTCAAAACTGCAATTTTGCTGGCACTTCAAGCAGATACCTGATTTTTATTTTTAACTCACTGAGATATTTTAAGTTTGAAAACTGGGTATGGCTCAGGCAGAATAGCTGCTTTTTAAATTTTTTTTTTTTACTAAAAATATAAAACAATAAAAAAAATATTCCAAACCTTTACATGATACACTTGGCAAATTTGCTATTAAAACAAAAAGATCTTGGTATTTTAACAACTGGTCTGCAAATAAAATGAAGGAAAACAACTTCACAAAAAAGATGGTACCTAACGATATATGTGCTGAAGAACAGGCTTATATCTCTGAATGCTTTAAATCAGCACTAATTAATATGCCTAATTTTGATCCTATTACTAACTTACTCAATTTTACTGTGAATTTTCCTATGTAACACGACTGCAAAACAATGCAACAATCTAGGTTATGGCACATAGCCCCAACTCCTCACACTTTCTTTGTGGAATGTTTAGTTCTAAAAATCACAATAAAATGCACACATCAACATTATCTCGGAGGTTGCTTATAACCCAATCTTTCAGGATTCCATAACAATACTTACTTTTCTATTAGTAATGTCTGCATGACCATGCCCAACCACAATTACATACCTCACAAATATTTCACAGTATAAGCTCTTTATCACAGAACACTGATGTCCAGACACCTGAATGTGTGACTGTTTCTCCCCTGCTTCTTTCTAAACACAGTTTTCTTTAGCTATTTAAAACTTCCCTTGGTCTAGTTAAGACCGATCTATAGAAAGTCCTCTATGGAAAATAATACCGCATACAACTCTAAAGATCTTTGAGTCATACAATGGCACTGAGGTCCCTCAGGTTGCTGCAGATCTGCTCTGGGTGATGGCACTGGTTTCCTCTGGATTTAAGTTGTCCTTGTCGCTGCTAACAGGAATAGAAAAGTTATAGGCTTTGGTAACCCCAAAGTGACGCTTTAATCAAAGTCTACCCCCTACAGCACTGTGATCAATATGCATTTTGGAGTCAGCTAGGAAGAGAAGTGTCCATCACCACCCTTGATGGAGAGGGATCCACCATGCCCCAGCTGGGTGGAGGGTTCCAGGCCCCTGGCTGCAGAGGGAGCTCCAGGCCCCGGCTCTAGGGGCTGGTTCCATCCCCCTGGCTGCAGAGGGAGCTCCAGGGGAGGTGGGTTCCATCCCCTGGCTGCAGAGGGAGCTCCAGGCCCAGGCTCCAGGGGAGGTGGGTTCCATCCCCTGGCTGCAGAGGGAGCTCCAGGCCCGGGCACTAGGGGCTGGTTCCATCCCCCTGGCTGCAGAGGGAGCTCCAGGGCAGAACCCAGCCCCCTGGCTCTAGGGGCTGGTTCCATCCCCTGGCTGCAGAAGGAGCTCCAGGGCAGATCCCAGCCCCCTGGCTCTAGAGGCGGGTTCCAGGCCCCTGGCCGCAGAGGAAGCTCCAGGCTGGGGGGTCTAGGGGTGGCTCCCCACCCCCGGCTCTAGAGCTCCAGGGCAGATTCCGTGCCCCCGCCTGCAGAGGGCGCCCTAGGGCCGGTTCCAGGCGCCGGCTCTGGGGCGCCCCCCGCCGGCTGCCCTACGTGCCCCGCTTGGGGGCGGCGGCGGCGGCCCGGCCCCAGGCCGGCGGCATGAGGTTCTCGGTGATGTAGGCCACCAGGAGGCAGATGATGACGAGCATGACGCAGATGGAGCCCCCCACGGCCGTCATGGCGATGACGATGTCCCGCATGCTGGCCGGCTCCAGGCTGAACTCCACGCAGTCGGCGCGGGGCGCGCCCGGGCCGCCGGCGCGGTAGAGCGGCTGGAGGCACAGGCGGTAGCGCACGCTGCCGTGCGCCTCGGGCAGCAGGTAGTCCCGGCAGCTGGCCCCCAGCTGGACGCTGTCGCAGTGGAAGCGGGTGTAGGTGCCGTCCCAGGAGCAGTTGAGGGCGAAGCCCCGCAGGTCCCGGCCCGGCCCGCCGGGCGCCCCCCACTGCAGCAGGACGCTGCCGTTGCGCAGCACGTTGGCCACCAGGGCGCGGCCCGGCGAGCGGTGCGCCCTGCAGCTGGGCGGCGGGCACTGGAAGTCCCGGGCCGGGCTCCGGAAGCAGAGGCGGCCGCCGGCCTGGCCCTCGCTGAACACCTTGTAGGGGCACCAGGGCGCCGCGCCGGAGCTGTTGGCCGGCGGCGGGTCCCAGGCAGCCGCCAGCTCCCCGGAGCCCCCCATCAGCCGGCCCCAGACGTGCCCGGGGCGGCGCTGGCAGAGGCAGAGCAGGGCGAGCGACTGCAGCAGCGTGCCCGGGCGGAGCATGCTGGCCGGGCCGGGCGGCACCGCAGCCCTAGCAGGCGGGCAGGGGCAGCGCTTCCCGGGCCAGCTCACTCCCTCCGGCTCCGCGGGGACCAGGCATCCCAGCCAGGCCGGGAGCGTCCTGCGCCGAGCCCAGAAAGGAGCCTCCTCCTAGCGCGCCCGCGCTCCGCCAGCGCCGGCTAAGTTAGCCCCGGGAGTCCCCGGTGCAGGGAGCAGTCGCTGCCTCCTTCCTCCTCCCGGAGCGGAGCGGCGGCAGGCGCCTTGCAGACCCGCCAACTTCCAGCGAAAGGGCTGCGCCGCCCCCCGGGCTGCTTCCCCCGGCTGCCAATGGAGAGCCGGCTCCGGCGTTAACTCTCCCTGGGCTGCGGAGCACAAACCCGCCTGCCCTGCGCTTCGGCAGAGCGCAAATGGGGAGAGGATGAAGCCGGTGATTAAACCAGAGCCCAGGCAACGAATAGCTCAGACCCTCCCGCGTCCTGCAGGCAGGCACTGAACACTGTCAGTCTTTCAAGACGGGGGAAATAAGGCTCGCTTCTGCCCCACTCCGCCAAAAAGCACCCAATCCCACAGCCTTTGAGGCCAATGGAAAGATTCCCCTTAACTTCAACTGGGTTTTAGATCAGACCCACATACATTTGGATGAGGGTTCCCAGTTTTGGTCGGACCTATTGCTGGAGGTTTCATCACATGACCTAAGCTTTAATTAAAGACTCCAGGACAATCCTAAAGGGTTGGCACCCCCCATTTGGATCCTATCAACATCCACTGTACTTTATGGAGAGGGGTGAAGTCAGGGGCCTCTACCCAAAAGTTCCATCTGTGTTTGACTTTTAAAGTATCCCTGCACCTACGCAGTTCTGCTAGCGGTAGCAATGAGAGGAGATTTGGACCAGTTTCCTTCCTGTAGATTCAAATCAAGGCTGGATGCCTTTCTAGACAATGTGCTTTAGTCAAACAAGTTACCAGGCCTGACAGAGGGTAACTGGGTGAAAGTCTCTGGCCTTGCTTAGGAATGAGGTTAGAATAGATGACCTGATGCTCCCATCTGGCCCTTAAAATCTACAGAGCTGTGACTGAAATGGGGAGTAACGGAATTCCGTTCCCTTTGGAACGAAGTATCACTACGGATCTGTTTTTCACACTTAGCTCTGCCCTCATCCCTTTGCTGCATGTTGTACAGCAGTGGTTCTCAAACTTTTGTACTGGTGACCCCTTTTACAGCGCAAGCCTCTCATTGTGACCCCCTTTATAAATTAAAAACTTTTTTATATATTTACCACCTCCATAAATGCTGGAGGCGAAGCAGGGTTTGGGGTGGAGGCTGGCAGCTCATGGCCCCCCATGTAATAACCTCCCAACCCCCAGTTTGAGAACCCCTGTTGTACAGGGTAGGCCCAGTCCAGCTGGCACTTCCTGCCATGTAGCCCAGAGTAATCCCATTGATTGACAGCACTGTACTGGATGGGAAATGTTTGAGGGCCCTTTTCTAGGGAAAATTGTAGGAAGTTTCCCATTATTGCTCAGACTCATGCAGCTCCACCAGCATTAGCAACATTGAGAGCTCTGGTGGAGACAGGTTGCAAGGCTGCCAGGTGTTTCTAACACTCCATCACCTAACCCTGCTTAGACCAGACTGATATTGACCCAATGTTAAAACAGAAATGCTGTCAGAGGGCCACACAGTAAGTGGATAGCAGGAATAGAACTAGGGTGACCAGATGTCCCGATTTTATAGGGACAGTCTCGATATTTGGGGCTTTTTCTTATATAGGCTCCTATTACTCCCCACCCTGTCCTGATTTTTCACACTTAATATCTGGTTGCCCTAAATAGAACCCAGGTGTCCTGGCCCCCTGGACCAGGCTACATCAAGGTGAGTGAGTGGTATCTTGGTCATGGAAGTGTTTTTGTTTTGATTTTCTTATAAACTAAAGGTTATGCTTTCAGGTTTAGAATTTCAATCTTATTAAGCATGGCCCTGGGGGCCAGGTAGGGTTTATTGGCCTTTCTGCAGAGGAATGGGGTGGGGGGAGACTTGAGCACGACATACTGAGTCAGACACAGGCTAGGAGAAAGGCAGTCGGTGGCATGGCTTGGCTACACCCATCATAGCAATTAGAGAAGAAAAAGGACTCGTTAAGACATGCAGTCCAGTCCCTTGCTAGCTCAGGATACATCTACGCTGCAATAAATGGCCGTGGTTGGCTCCCGTAGCTGGCTCGGGCTGAAGCTGGGTCCTGTCTACACTGCAATAAAACGTATGTGGCACCAAGCTTCAGAGTTCAGGTCAGTTGACTGGGGCTGGCAGGGTTAAAGGCTGCGGGGCTGAAAATTGCAGTGAAGATGCTGGAGCCTGGGTTCTCAGATGCTCCCCTCTCCTGGGGTCTCAGACCCCAGGCTCCAGCCAGAGCCCGAATGTCTACACTGACATGTCATAGCCCTGCAGCCTGAGCCTCGGGAGGCAGCTGACATGGGCTCTGAGACTCGGTGCTGTGGGTTTTTTTAACCAATGTACACACACCCCCAGAGAGACTTGTAAGCCAAAGCCACTTCCAGTTGCCAGAAGGACTCATCCATTCACTCAGTCTCCTGGGGTCAGCCATTTTCTGCAATACAGAGGGAAAGTGAAGACAACCATTGGTGGGGACATAACACCAGGCACACTTGCTTGACCGCATAATGCTTTCAGAAAGCTCTTGAAAGATTTATGCTGGGAGCGTGTTCCTGCCGCTCTTGCCATTGTCAAAATGCGGAAGCAGGAGATTCCTGAATAAAGGATGATAAAAATACACATGTAACCTCAACTCTTTGAGGATCCTTTGCACAGTTAAAGTGGTGGAAGCTGCTCTAAATCTTGCCTAACCCCAGACTCCACCCAACGCTATCATTTGCTCTAATTGTTTTATAAACAACTTTATGAAGAGTCTTAAGAGGTTTTAAGCAGCAGAGAAGCCGGAAGTTACTACTGTACTTTCCCCTCCTCCACCAGTCAAGGGAGACTATAAATATTGCTGAAGGACAAGATGCTTCATTTTGTTATTGTTTTTTAACTGTAAAATACTTCCTGGTCCAACACTGGCCCCATCATTGCAAAATCTTGCAAGGAAGAATTTTCAAATTACCTTATGTAGAAAAACTTTATTGTGATCAAGAATATGGTTAATGTTCCCTAATCAAGAGTTGAATGTTTTCTTTAGTGACGTTAACTCACTCAGCCCATATCACCCATATAACAGTGACCGTTCTCTGAACGTATGGTATAAGCTGCATAGTATTACATATATAGTGCTGAGAACATATGGTTTCTTCCTCTGCCTCCCATCCTACACCATTAGTGAATAATGATATGGTCCATATATAGAGATTTATATTACCTCTTTGTCTATTATTTCTGCTGCTTTTGATGCCAAGAATTAGGTTTTAAAAATAGCTACCACTTCTTGTCACAGATAATGTGTGTGCTGCCCCTGCTGGCATGCATATATTATGGGCAGCATCAATTACATCATCAGTAATGCTGCACACGCATACACACAAGAGGAAACATCAAGGTGAAGTATTGGCTTCTGATTAATTAACACAGAAAGGAGGGAAAAAATCAATGTTTGTCAAATGCAAGGGGGGAGGGAATCAATGTTTGGCAAATGCAGGGAAAAATCAGCATGGGCTGAAGCAAATGAGACCAGAATGTAAACGGGAGGGCACAAAATGAGAATGAAAAGCCATTATAAGGAATGATGCATCTGAAGAAATGGGTTTTTTTACCCACAAAAGCTTATGCCCAAATAAATCCATTAGTCTTTAAGGTGGCACTGGACTCGTCGTTATTATAAGGAAGTGGTCAGAAGCATCCCTTTGAATGGGAAGAAAAGGGAATCTTAGCTGTGTTGTGCAGAATGACTGATATATGTGGTTGGGACGTTTGGGCTAACAGCAGAATGTGCAACAAATACTTAAGTGGAAATAACAATGTAATATGGAAAATGCAAGCAATGGATCCTAACATAAACAATACAGGAGTGAGAAATCTGGATAATGAGTTTTTATGCTTTTTCCATGAGGAACATTTACTAGCTTGTGAAAGTTTGATGTATAACAAAAGTTGAAGCACTGAAGTTTGATTGAATGTATTTTACTGCCTCAGAAAATGACTTGGCCTGAATTCAAGCAGCTAGTTGAACGCGTTCAAAGCATAATTAACTCCGGTCTGAGATTTATTAAAATATAGCCTCGTTTAAATGTGTTGAGCATTTATATGACCAAATTGTCTACTGTTGAGCCAACTTCTCTGAGTGACTTACCTTTTTAATTGTTGTTTGCAGCGTTGTAGCCCTGTTGGTCCCAGGATAGCAGCAAGACAGGGTGGGTGAGGTAATATTTTATTGGACCGACTTCTGTTGGTGAAATGTACAAGCTTTCAAGCTACACAGAGCTATTCTGCAGGGCTGGGGAAGGAAATCTGAGTAAGTGGAATACAAGGTGGGGCAGATTAAGCAGGCAGCGTTCACACATGTTGTAGGAGATCACTTCATTTTAAGTGAGCACTGACCCGTTACACCAGGATGGGAATAGAGGGTAGTATGCTGCTAGAGGTGCCTAATCTTCTCAGGTCAGAGGCCCGTTGAGGAAAATGTATTGGCATTAAGGACCTGATAACACTTTACATAAAAGATGGGGGTGTCTGGCAGGTGCTCAGAGCCCATTCCACTTCCCATCCTCCCATCCTGCCTCCCCGAAGTCTGTGCAGCACTGCTGTCCGCTATTAAAACAGATTCCACTCAAAAGCTGGCTTCATTTTGGTGGTCAAGGGTGTGATCCTGTACCTGCCTCACAGGCGGCTTGTCAAGCGTAACTAAGGAATATTTGCAAAGTTTGCCATAGTCACGCCACTAGAGCCCCTGCGGTGTAGACATGGCCCTAGCCTGGGCCTTATTTTATGTCCCTGTTAAAACCTATGGGGAGGGGAAATAAATCAAACCAGAGACGTCCTGTTAGTCTACTGCAGTAGAAGGGCGTGCCCTAGAATGCCTCAGAGCAGGTGGCCAGATTCGCTAAGGATTTTGATTAACCACTCTGTGGCCAATATTGTAACATTGCTTCCTTTGAGTCTAATTCAGCTACTCTGCCTCATGCTGAACAGTACTTTAACCGCACAAAGAACCCTTCGTGAGGGGACTCACTGAGTAACATTCTGCTCTGCGTGAGTAAAGGGTTTCCAAAGGAGACCCTTGGCTGAAAGGTTGTTAGAAGTGTTAGTCATTGAGGGGAGAGCCTTTGGAGACCCCTGAATACAGATTCAGCTCATAGTGAATTTGGAAAGAGTCGTGGGGAGTGGTCTCCTGTTATTTACAATTTCTTTATATCTATGCATGATAGTTTTCCCTCTTAAATCCCAGAGCAGTGGTACTCTGCCAGCCAAAACTCAGAGCATTGTCGGTATATGACAGTCTTCCAGAGGGGACAAATTTCCTTCCAGAACAATTATACCAACCTTTAATTATGTAACACCTCTGGCTAAGCATTCAGTTGAACACATTGCTGTGAGTTCAGGTCCTCTTCAAGGGGACAACACACTGTGCTGTTGTGATCATCGGGCCTACAAATTGACCCTGTTTGGGAGCTGAACTGTGAAAAGTGAGTGAAAGTTCATAAAGTGTCACAATAACCTGTAACAACAAATGTTGAAGGAAAAAGGTGCAAAAGGTAGACGGACTAAATCAACAAAAAACCTGCTATAGCTCAAGGACTGTGTTAAGATCATGCCTGGTAAACAAGAGAAGCATAAAACTGGAAATCAGTGACCCAAACTTGGTGTGAAGAAATTAGGCGGACAAAACAATGGGAGGACGGGCTATTCCACCCACCGCTCCCTTTTGGCATCCTTCATCTAGGAGAGACGTGGACACAGCTGCTGGTGGAATGAAAGATGAGAGAACAAGAAGGAGCCAACTTCACCATGGTGGCTGCTGCCCTCACCGCTTCCTGGGACCCAGGCTTCCATTAGGCCTGCATTGTGCTGACCCTGAGACACATCCTGGCCAGAGAGAAGAACCCAGCTGACTTCGCCACCTCTCCTGGCTTTGGCTACATCCCAGACGGCCCCTGAGCTGTGAACCTTTGTGGCCCTTTTCCCTTGTGTCTCTTGTTCCTTCCCTACCTTATTTCCTTTCTACGTCTCTTTTTGCCTTCTGTCTAGTAAGAGGCTGACTGTACATTTTGCAACCCTGCTGTGAGGCTGTGGCCTGGAAGAGGCAGCTAAAAGCCATGCCCTGCCTAGACAGCCCCATGGCAGGAGAAATTTGCAGAGAGGCGAATTAGACCGTGTGCTGTGCCTGTGTTTTTCCAGCAGTGAGGTTGCAAGTGAAAGTCAATATCAGAGACAGAAGCTGCACTTAACTCTCTGACCTCATACCAACCCTGAAATGTGCTTGTTTACAAAAATCCACGCTCGCTTTTGATCAGGTTTTGGAATGGCCAGAAGGGAAAAAAACAAACAACAAAATGTTTTGCTTCAGTTCCTGAGACACATGTTTAATCAGCCAATTGGAGACTTTACATCAGGAAACATCTTATCCTACATCCAGCAAATGTCCATCCATTTGCATCTGTTGTCCTGAAACTGTGGCATTTGCTTGATGTGGTTAAAAGACATCTGTCACCTGCACGTACACTGCAGAGCCCCTCACCTGGCAGCCTGGTCAGGATGCATAATAATCCTTAGGCCTTGGCTACACTTGCAAATTTGCAGCGCTGCAGCAGGGTGTGAAAAAATTGCGGCGCTGCAAAGCGCCAGTGTGGTCAAAGCCCCAGCGCTGTACGTTATTCCCCACAGGGAGGTGGAGTACGGACAGCGCTGGGAGAGCTCTCTCCCAGCGCTGGCGCTTTGACTACACTTAGTAGCCAAAGCCTCAGTGTCTTGATAAACACATGCCTGAAAGAACCAGACCAGTGCCCTCTCCTGAGTTCTCTCCACCCCCCTGTGACTTGCCCACAGGACATCATGGGCTAACCTTAACTCTTGGTTCAGTACTGGTTGGGGACCAGGAGCTGGGTTTGGTGGGCTCCAGTTTGAGTGTCCCAGATCACCTTCACCAACAGGCCCCCTCAAGTTCAAAATGGGAGTACGGGGAGTTCTGAGCTGGGCCACCCAGTATCCCATTTGCACTAGCCAGTCAGCTATATACAGGACTGAATCCTGGATCCTCTCTGACTGGGTCAAAGAGCTAAGCCCAGCATGCTGGGGGGGCAGGGATAGCTCAGTGGTTTGAGCATTGGCCTGCTAAACCCAGGGTTGTGAGTTCAATCCTTGAGGGGGCCATTTAGGGAACTAGGGTAAAAATCTGTCTGGGGATTGGCCCTGCTTTGAGCAGGGAATTGGACTAGATACCTCCTGAGGTCCCTTCTAACCCTATGATTCTGTGCCTTCCCCTAGGTTGGTTTGCCATGAAAGGTTTTGAACCAAAGCTTTGGCTCAACATTTGTTCCCTTGACACCTCAGTCATATTTAAATGTACTTTCATGCTTGTCCTTAATCTGCCATAAACTTTCAGGCCACGCTGCCCAGGCAAACCCTTTGCTTCATCATCTGCTTTTAAGCAGCCTTCAAACAAACTTTAGTGCTCTTGCACACAGATGTATCCCCACCAGTTCGCTGTTTTTCCATTTTGTCTGTCCAGGGCAGAGTAATAGGAGTAGAATACACCTCCTATTCCAGACCCCATTTTAGAGGGGACACTAGAGGAGGTATTTTAATGGGGGGCAGTTGGCTATAATCCAGACAATTAGGGTCCACATCACCCCAGGCTGACAAAATTAGCACAATGCTGTGTAGATTTTAGACCCACACCTGGATTTGCTAGACAGTCCACAGAGAGGAGCTACTTAGGTATCAGCGGAGACCAACATACAATGGCTGGCTGTTAAATGCATTCTCTTAGCAGGGAGCCTTGCATTTAGGGCTGGAGTGCTTATGTTCCTTCCAAGTCATAATTTCAAAGATTACTCACTGCTGCTATGCAGGCAGGGAATTAGCCTCCTAATTTAGATAACCTCTGCTGAGTCTCTCTAGATCAGCACACCGGTCTCATCACTACTAGGAGTTTATTTTCCAGCCTGTCCTTACTCCCACCATCTGGGAGCTACTGGTGAAGAACAGGGAAAGGAATGGAGGAGGAGAAACAAAGTTCAGTAGGAAGCTACCAGCATTACTCATCTCACGCTGCCGACTTGGGCATGCAGAGATGAAACCCTCACACCACAGACCCTACGAGTCACTGCTGATCTTATCTTGGTTTGTGGAACAACGACGTTTCTTGGGGCCCAGCTGACAATTAGGGATGGTTCTGACTGGGATGCAGCTGGGCAGAGACGTTCTCCTCTGATGAATCTATTTATAGCATGCGGTGGAGACAGAATCGTGTTGCTTCCTGCAGCAGGGTTTGAAGGAGGATAAGGCAGAGCGTAGGCACACTGTTAACTGTTTCATCCACATCACTCTGGGTGACGCCTGTTCCTTTGGAGTTTACACTGAACTCCCCCTAACGGATCATGGTGTGGCATCCAGAGGGAGAACATAGCACCGGCAGCAGTGGAGCTTGGCTAATGTGCCTCCACCCTGACCTCCAGGGACAACCTGGCGTAAGAGGCTGTCTTACTAGAGGCAAGGAATTTGCCACTCTGTCCCCGGCCTCTTTGCTGAGGCGGGCAGCTAAGGTACCAGCTAGTGCCTGTTGCAATGTGGACAATTTGTCTCTCCAAAATATTTATACGGGTGCCCAACTAAGTTCTGAACCCTCAGCTCCCCCCTATATTTAAAACAGCAGGGTATATCGACACGTTGCTTGAGTTGTACAAAGCAGAGAGATTGGGGAGCAATGCTCATTAACTGGGGTTTTGTGGAATTGTTCTAAATTAGGCACAGAAATCAGGAAAAAACCCAACACACCAAAGCCCAGGACCCACTTAAAGCTTCACTTCTGTGGGCAAGTGAACAGCATCTGGCTGCAGGTCTCTGGCCCATGGCTGGAAAGGGGGAAGTACTCCAGTTACAAGTGGTGCGTGGCAAGGAGAGGGGAGCAGCTCCGCGCTGTGCAGAGATATTAATGCAGCCCCAGCACGTCCGCTAACCAGCCCCCCTTTCCATTCCCACGGAGCACTGCCCTGGCCGGCAGTGAGGTTTCTGCTGAGAACGGCTTGGGGATGTCCGGAGGTGCCACATCATCTTCCTGTGAACTTCAGGCTGTTTTTCATTCGACGAAGGCATAGCAGCTATTTTGACAGACAGAAAAATCGGGGAATAGGATTTCTTAAAGGCATGGTAAACTCAAATTCTGCTCTCACACCTATGCAATTAGTGGGGGTGCACGAGCTTAACAGAACACAATTTAGCCCCCCCAGGGTACAGAGTTGAGTGGGAGGAGATACAATGGCCACCATCTTGGCTGACACACTGGGAACTGAACTGGGCACCTTCAGAGCTAAAAGCATGAGCTGAAGAGTCAGGGTGTCTTCGCTGGTGGCTATAACCACTCACGTCCTCTGTGGGTTGGCACAGAGGGGGCTCGGGGATGTTTGTGTGCTTGTGCTTTCGCTGCATCCCCACCATCTCCGGGAAGTTCTGAATAGCACTGACAGAAGTGTCTGTGGATCAGTACAGCTTGCTCTAATAATAAATCCAAGATCAATGTCGGGCTCACAGCAAGCGAATGCCTGGTGGTAAATTCAAAAGTAGGCTCCTGGGGAGTGATTGGTCCATATCTCCCTGAGAACACACTCCCGCCTGGACTTCGTGTGAAGGCCAAGACTATAACAGGGTTAAAAAAGGACCTATCCTCCATGAACTTATCTAATTCTATCAATGACTATTAGCCAGGAGGGGCAGGGATGCAAACCCATGCTCTGAAGTGTCTCTAGCCTGTTTTCCAGAAGCCGGGAATGGGAGACCGAGGATGGATCACTCGATGATTACCTGCTCCGTTCATTCCCTCTGGGGCACCTGGCACTGGCCACAGTCAGACAACAGGATACCGCTGGCTAGATCGACTATTGGTCTGAGCCAGTCTGGCCGTTCTTATGTACATCTGCTCCCTAACGTGTTGTTTTGAAACGCACCTTCCTGCAATATTGCTGAGGGCCAGTAGCAATGTTAATGGAATACTTCGGTGGGGGATGGTACAGGAGAGGGGGGAAGATGACTGTACAATCACCAGGGAGGTTAGCATTGTTTGCTGTAGTCAAACTGCTGGCTTTTTTCACCTCCCCTCCATGGTCCCTTCCAAATCATGCACAAGAGCGTTCAAACTAGCCAAAAATGTCAGTTAGGGGTTTGCTGCAAAAGTGTGTCCTACTCAGACCCTGCCCCGACCCCAGATGACTCTCTCCACTCAGTAAGACTCACCACTGCTCCTGCCTCCCACAAGCATTTCATCGGGACCAGTGGGACAGCAGGTCGTAGGGGTCTAGCCACGGATCCGTAGGAAGAACCCAGCTACTGGTAATGTTGGCAGCTGCTAAGTGGTAAAATGATTGCTGCCTCTACCCTTTGCCAGAGATTTATCAAGGATACATTCAACTCCGCTGACCATTCTGGTCAGGGGACAGATGAATGAATCCACCCTGGGTGTCTATTTTGGTATAACCCTCCCCCACTCCTAACCACCCATGCACCCCCAGTCCCCAGGGGGGTCAGGATCCCATCAAGCCACCAGAAGTGACCCAAAAATTTACCAAGTTGAGATATTTGCCCCTTGCGCCCAAAGTTCTGTTTTAGTTTCCACTCCCACTGCCCCCGCTCTGGGCTCCAGCTGGTCAGTTGCTGATGGACCCCAAGTGTTTAAACAACCATGACGCTCATTTTTTCCTAGCAACACCACTTCTAGGTGGGGTTTGCAGCCGGAGGCACGAGCCAAGATAGCAAACAGACGTCGTTTTAAAGAAGCAACATTAACCAAAGGATTTATAAAGAGATTCCTTTGTATTAGAGATCAGTCAAGTGAGTCCAGGGCAGCAGCCTGGGCCAGTGCAACCACTGGTGTCTCGTAGTTCTGCAGACATCTGCCTCTCCCATGCCCCAAGCAGTAAAAAAATGAACAACAACAAAAAAACCCAAAAAAACCCTTCATCTGAAACAGGGGAGTGGGGAATAATAAACGGGGGGAAATCAATTAGCGCCCCCAAGAGAAGCAGCAGGATGTGGCCGCGCCAGGGGTCGGAGAGCACTTCTGCTTTCTCTGCCAGCGGGCGGCGTGGCCAAGATTGCACCGGGAACACACACACTGTGCCTTTGGAAGCGGCCTGCTTGTGGGCTGGCCACACGTTCCTCCGGCCTCGCCTTCGGAAGGTCATACCGGAGCCATGTCTCTCGAGGAGATTCCTGCAACTCCTCCCTCCTGCTCCTCCCAGGCGCTCTGAGCCGCTGGCACCCTCAGTAGTAATCGTCCTTCTTGCTCTCAGCTCCTGGGACGCCCCCACGGTCCTTGTGCTCCTGCACTAGCTCCAGGTCCTCGTTATCGTCCACCTCCCCTCCGTGATCCTCCTATTTGCAGGAAGAAAGGAGAGACGGGGAAATCAACACGGAACAGAAAGCAAGAGCCCAACCCAGTCAGCTAAGTGGTCGCCAGCATTCGTGGCTTCGCTACCAGTTAACGTGGGCTGGGATCCAGGAGATCTGGGTTTGATTCCTAACCCTGCCACAGCCTTCCCTGGTGACCTTGGGCAAGTCACTGACAGTCTCTACCCCACCTGTTAAATGAGGATGACCATCCTTCCTCCCTCGCACCGTGTCTTGCCTCATCGGGTTAGATGTCAGGTCTCTGGGGCAAGGACCATCTCTTAGGCCTAGGTTACACTAGAAAATGAGGTACGGTCGGGGTGTGAAAAATCTACCCCCGAGTGGCGTTGTTAAGCCAACCTAAGTCCCGGTGTAGACAGCGCTAACACCTACTCCCACAGGAGAAACCCTCCCACCGGCCTAGGCAGGGTCCACGCTGAAGCTAACAGTGAAGCTGCAGTGTTTTAAGTGGCGTCAAGCCCTTACTGTGTGTCGCACTGTGCCACACTCACAGGGAGCTGGTCCCAGGGCACAATACTCTGGACTCGGGGAAGCACCAGGGGTGCTAACTGGCCATTTAGCTGTAATTCACAGCTAGTTAACATCCCCCAGGATTTAACTGCATGAACCCCGCAGGTGCGAACTGACCGAAGTCCTCCTGTTTTTCAAGGACTACTTGAGTATGATCTCAGTTCCTGCAGACGTATAGAAGAACATATCCTTGGGATTCAGGGAAAGGGTGGGAGAGGATAGACTCCCAGGGTATTAAATGGCTGTGATTTACAATTAATTGGCCAATTAACACCCTGTCATTCCCTGGGTTCTGATGCACTTAGTTGGCATCTTTAGGCCTGGATACCCAGCCACCTACAGCTTGCACTTGGCTTGTGCCGAACTACTCAGAGATCGGCACTCACGATTCAGCACAAACAAAACATCCCAGGGCCTCATACTGCTCCGGAGCTCAGCAACCTTCGGGCTGGCCCCAGCTCCACAGGGGGAGCCTCTCCCGGCAGCCTAGGACCCTGAGCACCAGCTGTAGTAGAGCTGTTGGCCTGTGAGAGCATCACTCTCTCCCCTGCAGGGTGCTTACATGCAGCCGTGCACCTGCTCATTACGCTGGTGGGCCCGGACTGGTACTGAACAGGCAGCAGGCTAGGGAGAGACAGACCCCGTCTGAACACGACGCCACATCTGGCGCCGACGTAGCAGTTACAAGCCTTGTGCTGAAGCCCGAGGCGACTTGCTTCCTGCACCATGGACATCCCCACCCCACCCCCAGCAGCACACACACGGGACAGGCAAGATGGGCTTTCTCCCCCCGGAAGGCTGACCAGCAGGGACGCTTTGGGGCAGAGGAGAGGGAGGGGCTCCAAGGTAGATTTTTATTACCAATGACGCTCGCCAGCAGCTTGGTCTCTCTCTCCTCATCAGTTTCTAGGAGACAGGCTGCTGCTGGCTTGGCTGTTGTCTGCTCTCTACTCCTTTCCAGCTTCACTGAATCAGCCAGGCCTAGAGCTTCGCTCTCTGACCCAGTTTCTAACAAGCACATTGAGCCGTTAAAATAGCAGAAGAGTCAAAAAGTGCTTCCAGGCCTCTCTCAAATCTCAGATCCCAGCCCGCGCGGGCCCGCTTGAATCGGGTACAAAGCACGGCTCGGGCTCAGAACCCTACCCCCAGGCTTTGGAAAGACTCCACTCCAGATCTGCTGCCTAGAGGCTATTGGAACTGACTTCCTAGACACACATTAGCTCCGGGGGTTGCAAACCTCTGTTTGGGGCCAACATCTACACAGAGATTGTCATAGAATCTCAGGGTTGGAAGGGACCTCAGGAGGTATCTAGTCCAACCCCCTGCTCAAAGCAGGACCAATCCTCAACTATTTTTTTTGCCCCAGGTCCCTAAATGGGCCACCCCCAAGGATTGGGCTCACACCCCTGGGTTTAGCAGGCCAATGCTCAAACCACTGAGCTATCCCTCCGTTGGGGACTTTTCCCCTCCCATTTCCTGACCCCACCCCCATTGTCTCCCATCTGCCATCACATAACATCCCAGTGACAACTACAGCACTTACATGGGAAAACACCACTCGGCTGTACTTTAGCACACTGTAATGCAATTCAGCGGCTGGAGTCAAAGAAAAGGAGCCAGCCTCATGAGGTCTCCAACAACCACCAGCTCCATGCGGTTTGGGAAGCGCTGCTTTTGAGCGAATGCCAGGGCTCCATCCCCACCGAACATTGAGCTGGTGCGTCATTATTGAGCTGCTGCGCCATTGCTGAGCTTCCCTGCACGGGACTGCAGGAAACCTCCAGTGCCGCATACAGAGATTGCGAGGGCTAGCTCTCGCTACAAAGGGAGGAAGTCCCTGACGATGGTGAATGAATAGCCTTTTTGGGGGGGGTGGAGGGGAGTCCCATGAGGAACCCAAATGACGCCAAGACAGAGGCAGGTTATGTCACACTACCCAGGCCCACAGGAAAAGCTTTCTAAAGCAGTGCAGTCAATGACAAAGGGCAGGGAGAGGAGTAAAGGAGGTAGTAATACCCCACGTTTGGTCATGCCCCTTCCTTTCCCAGCAACCACCCTTCCCGCAGGGAGGAACAGCGAAACTCATGTCCTATATTGTGCAGGACTGCTGCCTTCCTCCCTCCAAACTTCAGGCTGAGCCCACAGATTTATCACCAATCAATCAATCAAATGCCGCACATGTAACCTCTGATACAGAGGAAAATATCTTAACGCCCCCAGAGACAGCCTCCTCTCATGTAACACTGTCATTTGACATTAGGAAATAATGCCCCTGCTGAGCCAAGGAAGCCCACGCCTGCATCTGGCAAGAAGGGCCTAGTGTTCGGAGCACTGGCCTGGGAATCAGCAGATCTGAGTTCTATTCCTGGCTCAGCCCCTGGCCTGCTGGGTGACACTTTGCCTCTTCGTGCCTCAGTTTCCCCATCTGTAAAATGGGAATAATGATACCTCACTTGTAAAGTGCTTTGAGATTTATGGATGAAGAGAGCTCGACATTAACAACTATTTATTCTTCTTACATGCCATGAGAGAACGTACAATGGGCTCAGTGGAGATGGTAGGCTGAGGGCTCCCCTCCAGGGCCAGAGTACTGGAGCTACGGCTAAGGGCTGATCTCGCAGTATGCATGGTGTTATGCATAAGCCATCCCAAGCTTTTACAGGGTTAGTGGTGGGGATCTGGCTGACGACTGCAAGCCCCTAAGAGCTGTTTATTCAGCTTGCGCTTAAGGCCATCCCTGGGCCAGCTCTTAAGTAAAAACAGGGGAGCAAGTGGACCCCATCAGCCAAAGGGCAGTGGTAAAAGAGAGGCAGGAGATGGCGGTGGGAGGGGCAGGATGCAGCACTGGGACAGATAGCTAACTGAAGCTTCCCCTAGCCAGAGACAGGGAGGGAAGGGGACACTGCATTGGTTTAGCTGGCACTAAGGGGAACAGCACTGCCAACCCTACATGATCAAAAACCATCATGTGGGGCCCCAAAATCATGAGACTGGCTTAAAAAATCATGAGATTAAAAATACATAAGTGTGAGGTCTTTTTCTTTGCCTTTGGAGCATTTAGGGTTCACGTTTTCCAGCTGCTCTCCTTTTATCATGGTTATTTATTCCATGACAGAAGTCGCACTGCAGAGCTGGGGTCAGCGCTCCTCCATGTGCCACCCTCAAACCCAGCCAAGACTGGCAGATTGTGGGGGCCTGCTCCAGTATCCACTGAAGTCAAGGGCGTTATTTCACCGATTTCCATGTGACTGAGATCAGCCGCCCCGATCTGCGGAGGGCTCAGCACCCACAGCTCCCACTGAGGCTCAGGGGGGCCTCTGAAAATCTGACCCCTTTCTGCTATTGCAGAAGGTCATTCATTTCCCTAAATGTGAGCCAGGAAACCTCAGAATCCCCGCGGGCAAAGACACATCCAGCTTCCACAGATGGCTGCGTCTCAGGCACAGCATGGAGCAGGTGAGGAGAGCTGGGCATTAGCTAGAGAAATTGCTCATTAACCCCCCCTGCAAGTCTTCCTCCTTCCCCGCGTCGCATTTGCGCCTCAGAATTAGAGATCCCTCTTTTCATGGTTTTGAAGTGGAAATTGCATTTAAATGTTACAAATCAAATGGCAGTAAAAATTCAAGACGACTCCACAGGTGGCAACAAAGGGCATCTCCCTGGCTCTTCGCAATCAAAGACCTCAGGGAGGCTGTATCCAAGGCAAAATTAGCTTGCCAGGGTGCTGCAATTTAGATACTGAATTCATTTTGGGGACGAAAACTTAGATCTTGATAAAACAGCTCCCCATACACATACGTACACAAATCCCCGTTTAAATGGAAAATCATTCCCGCAATCGTCTCTCTTTTGAAGTTAAATGGAAATGGTTCAATTGAAAGCTCTGCCAGCATGGCTGCAACAATCCGGTTATTCTAGTGCACAGTGCCAGGCAGCGAAAGTGACTCAACATGGCTACAATCAGAAATGAAACTGACATGGCTGCGGTCACTGCCTAAACCAGGGCTTCTCAAACTGGGGGTCAGGAGGTTGTTACATGGGGGTTGCGAGCTGCTAGCCTCCACCCAAAACCTCGCTTCACCTCCAGCATTTATAATGGTGTTAAATAGAGAAAAAAGTGTTTTTAATTTATAAGGGGGGGGTCACACTCAGAGACTTGCTATGTGAAAGGGGTCACCAGTACAAAAATTTGAGAACTGGCCTAAGGGCAGGGCAAATAAACCACCAAAAATAAAACTCGCCAGTAGCGTTGACCATTTCTGACAATGCCCAAGCTCCCGGAGTCCTGTGATTAGGTGTGAACCTCAGCTTTAATTAAAAAAAAAAAAAAAAAAAAAGAAAGTTTCTAGCCCTCCTGGCTGTGGAGAAAATTTTGAAAATGTGACCCTTAAAAGGTCCATAACCAGAAGACAAATATTATATATTATTAGTATTACCACAGGAAGAACCACCAAAAACTGTTATTTTAAAAAGCCTCTGGCATGAAAATAATCTCTCATTGTTCTATTCCTGGCTCTGAGATGATGTAGCCCAGTGATAGATGTGATAGAAACCAGCCAGCGTTTAAATGGGGGTGGGGGGAAAGCTAGGGAAGAGAGGCAGCAAAGGGTTGCAGACCCAGCAAAAAACAATTTACATTGAGCTGGGTTGCTGAAGGGTGAACTTTAAGCATTGTCTTACCAAATCTGCTTCTCCCAGATGATGGCAGACATCACCACTACCGCTACATTTTTCAGACCGCGTTAAGCCCTGAGAACGCACCATAAAACCCTTGGCCTAAATTGTCCGGAAATGAGTTGAGACAGAGACTGCCTAACTTCAGACCCCTTAAAGGGTCCTGATTTTCACAGGGTGGGTACTCAGCACAGGCTGAAAATCAGGCCCCCCCTTTACAGCTGTCTCAGGTTGGGCACCCGAGATCACAGGTCACTTTTGAAAACTCAGGCCAGTCAGAAAGAGAGGCTACCCCCCTGGTAGGATGGTTCTCTCCGAAATCTGCAGCTTTGTTTTGTTCACACAAGTTAACTATGTGCTTATGCCCCACTGACTTGTGTACATGCTTGCGTGTTTGCTGACTCAGGGCCTTCATGGCCCGAGGCGTGAAATCCAATCACCCACCTCTCTCAGCTTGCATAGCAACAAGCCATTTTTAACCACTGATCATGCATTTACATCAGCAGTGTCAGCATCCCCAGAAGGAGCCTTGGGATTCCTGGCTCTGGCTGCGGCAGAGTTAACAAGAAGTAGCTGAAGATAGGTAATCGCTCCGCTTTGAAAGCGGGCAGAAGCCCAGAGGGGACGGTTTCTGTTGGAGGCACTTATCTCCCATCCATTATTAATAACCGGAATAAACAGATGCCACAGCAAAATGCAACAGGCAGAGACGCACCAAGGAGATTGCGGGGCGGCGGTGTTCTAACTCTGCTCCCCAAATTAGACAATTTAAACAAAAAGTGGCATCTCGGCCGTGCTCAGTGACCTGCTAGGGGGCAGGATTCAGCTCGCTGTGGAGATCAAACTACCAGGGAAAGAGGGGAGATGACAAGGGCCGATCCTGAGATTTCGATGAACTATCTCCTCTCACCCCCACCTCATTGTTCCAGCCAGAGCGTTTGGACCCCACTCCTGCATGGGGCTCCCTGCTGGCGGGTGCTGAGCCTGAGTGCAGAGCTCTTAGCAGGATCGGGGCTTGGTTTGATCAGGGTGGGGGATGGAAGGGAAGCCCCTGAACAGCAAGGGGGCACTTGTATGGCCTCGGTGCTTTGCAACATCTTGTGTATGTCATTACTTACATGCGGGGGAGGGGATGAGGGTTAACAAAATTAAAAGCCTTGTTCATCCTATTTATCAGCCAAGGCCTGATTTACTCAGGTGCTGAGCACCAGCGAGTCTAACTGAAGAAAAGGACAGCTTGGGGGGTGCTGAACACCATTGAAAGGAAGGGCTTGTGTGCACATCACGCTACTACCCGAGGGCTCCCGCTGGGATCGGGGCCCATTCTGTTAGGTGCGGCACAACGGCATCGGAGAATAATGCCACCTAGCTCCTCTACAGCGCTTCCCATCAGTATCATTATGCTCATTTTATACATAGGGAAACTGAGGCACAGAGCAGGGAGGGACTTTCCCAAGGTCACCCAGCAGGGCCAGGAATAGAACCCAGCTTTCCTGAATCTCAGTCCATTACATTGCAGAATGGCACAGTTCCTGTCCCGAAGAGCCTGACTCCTATTCCTAGGGCGCTGAGAGCTTTCCCCTAACGGCTGTCCCAATGCACAGGTCTGGCCAACCACTGCACCAGGCTCAGCTCCTGGTCTCAAACACGCCCGCAACCACACGACCGAACAGGAAATGAAGAGGAACCTCGGTGCCGTACAATTTCTTGCTCCTGATCTTCTTGGTAGTCGTCCATTGGCTCTTCCCTGGCTTTGTCTGGCCCAGCGGCACCCTGGAAACACAGGAGGGCAGACGTTGGTAGGTCGGCCTGGTTTAAAGCTCCCAGAATCACCCCCCTCCCCACCCCAACCCCGACAGAGCAGCAAAGCCGCTTTGGAGACCCAGACTTTCATGTATTAGAGCCCCAGGTCTGGAGGCTGCTGAATCAAGACCCTGGAACATCAGAGGTGACCCCATCTCTGTTGGGTGCTTGTCCCCAATCAACGCTTCTGTCCCCTTTATCCTGCAGGCAACCAGGGGGCGGATGGAAGCAGCCAAGTCATTTCCCAGCAGCCACCCGCCTTTTGCATCTGCCTGTGCATGGGAGCGCTATCACGGTAGGGATCAGCGCTGTGTCAGAGCTCTGCACGGAGCCCGGGTGTGCAAGCAGCCACCCTGGGTTGAACAGTCCCTGCAGACAGTGGGGAAGCATCTGTTAGAAAGCGAGAGAACAAGCTCGTTGGCAAAGCCGGGCAGCAATCGAACAGGGGAGCTAGCATCCACGTGCCAGGGGAGAGCCGTTCGGGGCTCTAGGAGACAGCAGGGAGAACAGTGTCACCGATCCCTGCTCCTCCACGCCACTGCAGCTGCCCAAGCCACATTAGCAAAGCACAGCCGAGTGCAGACCTTCCAGCCAGGAGCCGGCAGCGAAGACCATTCCTTCTATTTGCTGCCCATTAAAATGAGAGATGGCAGCTGTCTGGGAGGCAGCCTGAGAAAACAAAGAGCAATTCAGCCTTCCTAGTGCACGGAGGGCTGCAGAGCACCCCCTCGCCCAGGGAAACCGCCGCGCTGAGCGGCTCGCACCGAGAAGGTCTCCGAACAGGAGCGCAAGGGGGAGTCACGATCGAGCACTCTCCACCCACGTGCAGGGCCGCAGCCTCAGCTGGGGGCCATCAATGCAGCTTCTCCGACTCCAGGTAAGCGCCGGTGATTCGCACCAGCTGAGGATCTGGCCCATGGCTACTGCCTGCTTGCAGGCTAGCAGGGAAGGAGCCCGGGCTGCTGCAGGGCACCATGGCCGAGCCCCTTAAAACAGGGCGTGGCCATGAGAGAAAGGGTCCATGGAGGGGGGAAGTCACTGGATCATTCTCCTCTCAATAGCAATGGCTGAGGGCTCCCTGCTCACTTGGGAATATTCATGGGTTTGCATCCTGGCTGAATCGGTTCAGCTGTTCATTATTCTGGGGGGCAGCATGGGCCAACAGGCTGGGAGCGAAGACACCAGGTTCTAGGCCCAGCTCCTCCACTGAGTCAGAGGTTGGCACTAGTGGCCCTGGCTCAGGAGAGCACCAGGACTGGTATCGGGCAGGGGCAGATTGTGCCTGACTCAACCCACAGCAGCCTGCCCAGCCGCAGAGTTAGAGACCAACAGAGCTGGATCTGAGGGGGTTTTCTTGGAACCTCTTGCTGGGCGAGCATGAAATATTAATGCTTCCAATAATTTACACCTCCCGGAGAGAAGGACTCAGCCATGCTGATACAGCTGCTGATTAACAGACCTTCACTCGGGGCAACGATTCAGCATCTCCTCATTCACCCGACGGGCTGAGCTGTGAGCAGGCCACCTGCTCCTGCCCGGAGCTGCACCAACACATGCCGCCCTCCAGACCCCACAAATGGGACCGAAGCGACTACCCTCCCCACTGGGCCCAGCAGGGAGCTAATTACAGCCTAAGGGAGCAGTGCTCCGACACCAAACCCAGCTGACCGCCCCAGTCAGAAAAGCAAGCGGGTGGAACAGAAGCCAGGCATTGTGCTAAGGTTTGCAGCGTTCGCATGGTGGGGAGGAGCAGGCTGAGCGGGGAGATCCAGTAAGAGAGAAAGGGAAGCAAACAAGAAAGGTAAGAGGGGGAAAAAAACGACAGACGGGGAGAGTTCTGGCCTCTGGTTAGTTCTGTCCTCCCTAGGGCTGCTGACTTTATCCTTTCTTGTCAGCCATCTGCCTGCCAATGCTGTATTTATACCTTGTGCTTATGCAGCTCTGGCTGCCGCAGTGTCTTGATGCTGCAATATAGATTGTAACAAACGCGTAATGACAGCCATTCAGAACAGAACGGCAACAGCAGGGATAGAACTTCCTCAAAAGCACAGGCCTCTCCCACTTGGACTACAGGAGAATCACCGCTTCCTATGAGCCATACAGGACTTATGACACACAGTTGTGCAGTTCTGATTCCATCCAGTAGTTCATTAGTAAGAAACTGACCAAGCTGATGAAGGAGTTTAAATTTCCCTCCCAAAGGAGTGCTAAGTTTGCACAAGTTCTCACTGCCTGCACCCTCAGGTCGTTCCTCCTAAGGTACCTGTGCTCTGTCCAAACAGCGTGAACAGCTCAGCCTAGCACTGTGCAAAGAGAAATAGTTAAGGTACAAATTCTTTTCCCACGAAGGAGCTGGAGGGTTTTATTCAGCGGATGCAATCCTGCAGCGGTGAGGCTCTTTGCTCCAATGTCTGTTCTATTGGTTTGGAGTGATTTTAGACTTGCTACCAATCATCAGTTTAGAGCCTGACTGATAAAATGCTGCTTTTAAAAACAAGCGACACAGAGAACTCTCGGCAGCCTGTCAAAAGAAGCTAATATTTCCCTGCTGCAGAGTTTCGCTCCAGACAGCAAGAAGCACTTTACAAAATGAATGGCTTCCTTCTGCAAGCGAGCATCTCCTTGGAGACAAGGTTCTCCCTCACACAGCGTAATTGCCACCAGTCCACCACGGCCACATCACAGAAACATGGGAATCGCCAAACTAGACCAAGCAGGGTCCATCTAGTCTCGTGTCCTGTCTCTGACCATGGCTACAACCAGCTGCTTCCGAGGAAGGCGAGAGAATCTTGAAGTAGACAGAGAGGGGGATAATCGGCCCCCCACGTTAGATCTCACCCTGGATTCTAATCGTGCAAAGTTGGCTTAAGCCCCAAAGTAAAAGATCAAAATTCTGGAGAAATTTGATTGTCCTTAAGTGTGACAAGCCAGGATATTCCATCAGTTCCCCTTTGAGAGTCTAGTTAAATTCGCAGCCTTAGCTTCCTGGGATTAAACTGTGGTGCTCATTGCCCCAGGGTCCGTGAAAAAGGATTTCCTTTGATCCGTTCTGAATGTTTCACCTTTTAGTTTCATTGAACATCTCCTGGCTCGTGTGTTGTGAGACCGAGAGGAGAGAAGTTTCTGAGTTACCTTCTCTAGAGACCTGGCATCAGCTCAGGAGCACGTATCGAGAGCCGCGGGCCCTTAAGGCTCTAACACTAAAGACATGGCATCTGCCAGGATTCCCAGATTTCAGCCCTCCTGTGCTTACACCTATTGCCAATGGTGGCAAGTGGCCACAGTTGGAATAAAGTCCACCTTACAACCACATTTCTGCCCCCTTCCCTTCGCCCCCTGAAGAATTATGGTCTTGGGAGGCCCAGCTCCCAGAGTGGCATCGGAACGGGCTGAAGAGCAAGTGGGACATGTTATACAATAGCTGGGCAGAGAACAGGTGCTGCGGGGTGCTTCCATGTCAGCCTCAGAGCAGGTGGAAGAGGGAAAAAGAAGGGCAGCTTGCCAGTAGCTCCTGGAAGCCAAAAGAAAATTGGTCATGACCCAGCTGGAACTCCATAGCCACAAGCTGCCCAGAATCAGGAGCAGGAGATGATGGGGGAAGGGTTCTCTCACTGCCAGCCCATCACAATAGAGCATTGGGGCTTGGGGGTGAAAATTCTCTTGGGGGGCATGTATCCTCTTCCTCCTCTCACTTGTAGGGCCAAGAACCCTCTTCATCAATCCCCTGACAGCCCTCCCTGCAGAAATGGCTTCCCCATCACATTACATTACCTTCAGTGGCTTCTGTGTCTCCTCTTTCCCTAGCATGCTGGGTTCCTTGTATTTGTCTGATTGGACCACCTTCTCCTCAAAATCCGGCCTCTCCAGCTCGGCCTCCTCAAACTCATCTTCCCCTTGGTTATTGGGGTCCTGAGCAGGGTCTGCAGCATCATCAGGCATCTGGGTGAGAGAAACCTCTTGTGAGCACCCAACACCCCCACACCCGGGACACACGGTGGCCAATACGAGCTGGCTTTCTCCAGCATTTAAGCCCAGGCCAATGAGTGGGAGAAGCAACAGCTGGGGACACCAGCTTCCAGGAAGGAGGCTTCCCACCTCACTGCAGCAGTCCTCCTCAGGCTGGATCTCAGGGGTTTCGCCAGATCAGAGTCTCCTCAGATGAGACTGTAAGAAGTTATGGCTAAAGGAGGTGATGGGGCCTAGCAAGAACAGACAATCTTCTTTTCTTACCAATAATCTGCCCCCCTCATCTCACTTTCTGCCCCTGCTGAAATCCCATGGCATTATGTGTGTCTATCCTGTGGGTCTCTCCATCGGTCCAGCTACGTTGGTAAACGAAGAAACACTCAGCAGAAGTTGAGTCTTAATGAAGTTCTTAGGAAGTCATTGCCTGGAATCTTTAGCAACCAAAGGAAGGAAACCACCTCACATCAGAAAGTTGTTTCATTGCCTGTGAGGCAAACCAACTCATTGGCAATAGGTGCGATGACCCTAAATCAGTCCCCCGGAAAGGAGGAAGCTGTACTCCCTGTTTATCAAACCGACCTCAGAAGAAAAAGCTGCCTTCAGCCAAAACAAATCTGCCTTTTGACACAATGCTCTACGCTTTGTTATGTGCATGATGCTTTCAGATCTAAAGCTCCGGGAACCAAAAACCAGGATGGTTTCCTTGGCACAGATGTTCTCAGGAGGTACATCGAATCCTGAGCTCCGGCAGAGAGAGGCAGACACACAGCTCCAGGCTGTGGGAGATGCAAGACTTCTACCTTGTAGCAGATCAGCTAGAAACATACCCTGTCACTGAAATAAAAGAATGGACTGGGAGGGAGAGGAGGCCCCATCATCTCCCGTGCTTAATATCTGCCATAGTTTTGGTTTGGTATTCTCCTCCTAGGTTACCTGGGAAGAGTTTGTTTCCTCTAGTGCAGCTGGATCAGCATTGACTCCTATCTGCGGGGTGGGGGGAGAATTATCAGCTGGCATCCTCAACGAAAACATGGACGTCCTCCCCTCTAGGGAGGGCAGAGAAAGGTGAAAGCCTGTGCATGAGTCAAGGTCATGGATAAAGGTGTGATGTCCCAAGGACCTGTAGGCACCACGGTGGGCAAAGGAAAGTCAAACAGGCTGGAGGGCCAAGGCCCTGCCAGTGTCATGGGGGAACACTATAGAAATGGGTAGGGAAAGATCACTTCTCTCTGAAGTTACTGCTCCTCTTAGGGGAGCCTGGGCTCTCTCCTTCAGCCTCTCCAAGCTAAGCGAAGGGAGATAAATGGAGCTGAAGCTCTCCCAATGGACATCGGTTACCGAACGAATATCACTTGGCACTTCCATAGCGCGTCTCACCTTCAGAGCACTTAACAAACCACCAGTGAATTAGCCGAGCTAGCCCGACCATCGTCATAAACACCAGTCAGTGCATTGCCTTGCCTCTCCCGGAGCGTGTCAGAGAAAAGGATGTGCCAGTATATTTTTTTTTCCCTGCGATCTGATCAGCTTTACAGATGATTGAAACAACCTCCTTCCGCTAGGGCAGCGGTTCTCGGTCCTTTTCCATACCACAACCCCCTTTTCCATACAACACTCAGCACCCGCTCCTCGGGATCCCCTCCCCCCCCAGCCACACAGCAGAGATCTAACTGGGACCTATTTAGCCATATGGGAAAGGGAAGGTGCTCAGGGCCCCTGAAACAGCAGGTGTGTGGCCCCCAAGGTGAGAGATTCTGCAACTGACTATATACAAGATGTCATCAAACAGCAAATAAAGATCCCCCCTCCCCTCATACCACACATGCTCTGTTTGACCAGCTCTGCTCCACCTAACACCCATCAGAGAGAGGTAATTTTGCCTGGTTTTAGGGTAGGAAAAATGGAGGCATAGAAGTGACTTGTCTGATGAGAACTCATGGCAGGGACTGGGATTAGAACTCCCAGCGCTCACCCTGTGCTGACCATACCTCCCGTTAGCACTCGAAGGGATGCTAGGAAAACACCCACTATTCTTCATTAAAACACCACCCTCTTGGGGGCGGGGGTGAGAGAGATCTGGGAATGACATGCTACGTGGGCTGCATGGAAAGTTTCTGCTTGAACGGAAGAGTTTGGTGTCAGTCAGATTCGAGTGATGACATCATGGCGACTTCTCTTACCATTGGCTCCTGGACCACCGCCTCTTTTCGCATGTGCATAGTCTCTTCTCTTTCGATCATCCCAGCATCTGCAAGACAAATGAAATGAGTCAATCCAGCCAACCAAAAGGCTCATCCAGGGAGCAGCAAAACCCACAGGGCACTGGCAATGAGACCGTTTGGCCCTGTACGCCGTGGAAAGTTCTCTCTCTCCTAGAGAAAGAAAGAGAGTGAACTGATCACTCGTGCCTACCTGGGAAAGACACTGCATCACTGGAACCAGAGAGCAGGCTGGTTACCACCCCCCAGAACAGGTATAGCGTGGAAGCTGATGCAGTGTTGTCTGCCTGTCTCTGCAGACAGCCTGACACAATAGCGTGGAGGGGTGTGAACTGCTCCCCATTCATTGTAAAGGGTTAATCCTGGTGCCTAATGATGGTATGTTAAAATGTCAACATTGATTGTTTCGTCAACGACCACTTTAGTAGCATCTAAATAATAATAGTAGTGCTTATTTGCCATGGCTGGATGTAAGGACAGCGCTCGGGTAGCAAGTTGCGGTCAAGGGCAACAGGAAAAGGAGCAATTCAGTCCCCTGCCTCCAAGATCTGAAGTCACCTTTGCCCCAGCTTAGCAGAGGCACTTCCACTGCCTCCTCGGTGCCAAAATCCAAAACCACCTCCCGCATATTCGTGGGTGCCAGAAACCCCCTCTACCCAGCTGCCAAAACGTTGCCTGGCATCTATGGTGCAAGTACATGCTGGCGACACAAAAACCTCTGGGTCTATTGACCACTGACAACGTGGGGAAGAGTGGAAAAGACATTTAACACCAAAACAAATGTACACTCCCACAAACAGTGCACAGACGGGCGACACTGGGGGGGATGGGTACATCCTCTCAGGGTCCAAATCTTGGCATCAGTCTTGTGTGCTGCGTAAGACAGCGGCCGTGACTCATTGTTCTCCATGTCAAGTTTGCAAGAAAAACGACTCCACGTAACAGTAACAGTTTTTACGGGCAAGGGATTTGTAAGGCCACCTTTTCGGAGGCTTAATGATCCCTGATGTGCCAATGACACCCCTCTACTTCCTGTTAGGTGGCAAGGTAGCTGGAGTCAGACCACAGGGTGATTGGCTTACTGAGCCACCGGATGCTCAGTCACTCAACTGTACGTTCAGGAATGAGTCTCTCTCTCTCTATCCCTTGGGCTACTGCAGAGGCTGGGTGGTATCCATGGAAACAACCCAGTTGCGCAGCCAGGCAGAGAATCGCTGCCGGCCCCGCTGTGCCACGGTGGGTTACAGGTCAGTGCCACTTCGCCCTTTGTCAGCGCATGGCGGTTGAAAATGAAAGGCCAGTGCTCCATGTGCCAAGGGAGAGAGGAAAGGGGAACCACACCGAGAGTCCATTGGGGGAAGCAAGGTGGCTCATTATGTTTATTTCTCCCGTCATACATTCTGGACCCTGCACAGCCCTTTGTTTTGACCAGAGGGAGGCCCAAACCCCACCAGATCTGGAGCTGACTAGGTCCAGCTACAGCATCTGGTTGCGCTGGCTCCAATGGTCATGCTGACCACTGCAGCGGCAAGCACAGCAGGTTGATATGGGTGATGCAAAGCAGCCTCCAGCATCGGGCTGCCCCTGTTTGGCCTGCTGTGTAACCTAGAGGGCAAGTATGCCCCAAGAGACGGCTGCAGCAACAATCTGTAGCGCTCTGAGGGAATGCAAGGCGCCACGCCCACTCTTTCACCCCCAAAGTGGCAGGAGCTGGGAGAACCGAGGCGGCAACACCCAGGTCCCCTGAGGGTGCACAAAGGAGGGGCAGCCCATAGGGCTCCGGGCAGTTAGAAGCAGGGTTTATGAGCTGTGAAGAACATCCCACTGAGAATCCTGGTGACCACACGAAGGCAGACTCGGGGGTGTAAAGCAGGACGTGCTGGAAGGAACCACGGGGTGCTAACAGAATAGTGAGCTGAGTTTCCAGGATGGTTCCCCCACTCAGAAGTGACTCCCCCCCCCCGCCAAAAAATTAAACAGCTTCATTCACTGTAGTCTCTAATCCTGGGATGCGGAGATGGTTCTCCCTCCAGGCTCATGGTCCAAGTCTGGCTGCATTAGACCCAGTGTCTTTGAGGCCTAGATGCATTTTTTAATAGCAAAAACAAGCAACAGAAAATAAGTCCTGCCTGAGATGCTTCTCAGGACTCCGGCGGGGGGGGGGGCGCACGGGGCGGGGAAGAGAGCTGAGGACGAATCGCCCATTTTGACAGTGCATCATTTATTATCCTTCTCCTAACAATCCTCGACAAGAATGACCTTAACGAAGGCCGGGGGCAGGGAGCTGGGGCCGTGTTTCTGTGCTGTCTGTCATCAGCATTAGCCAAGTTTTCCCTCTTGAAACATTAAGTAAGAGACCAAGAGGCAACAGGGCTCCCAATTAGATAGTTTCATGGCCTGGGCCGTAAAGTCGTTCCCTAGGGCGTTAATCCCAATTAAGACATGGAGGCCAAGTCCTGCTGGTCCCAACATTCCCCCCATCCCCACCCCCGCAGTGCGAGCCTGTTTCCTTCAAAGAGGAGTTTGCTTTGATTTGAGGCAATTAGTTTGATTCTTCTGGGGGAACCTGTTGAAAGCAGGTCATTTAAAGATGAAATACCAGCTGGGTCCTTCTATGGGAAGGGACAAGGCATCTGGGCTTTGAAACAAGAACATGGTTTCTCCTCTCTTTCTCACACAACCCCCACGCTTCTCTGTGTCCAGTTGACTGGACCCGATCAGCACAGGATCAGTTTAATATCTAACATGTCAAATATCTGAGAGGTTCTCCTGCACTGGAAGGGCACTGACCCAATGATCTAGACCTTTCCTCCCTATCTTTATTATGGCCTTATTACCTACGGCTCTGTTACTCGTACCGATCTGCACCTCTGCCCCTCACCACCACCGCTATTCCTAATCCGAGCCCTTTCCTGAGCAGAGAATGAAAACTGCACCAACATCCACTGGCAAGAGTTCAGGCTGAGACCACCAAACTCATTTTTGCTTGTGATCTAAGTCAGGATTTGAACCCAGATCCCCAGGATAGAATCCAGGAGCCCTGACTCCTAAACTTCCTGCCCCACCTACTAGCCAACCTGTCTAAGGAATATTTCATTCAGAATCCCAGTGACACTTAGATACAGGTCACTGACCAAAGGCAACAAAGACTTTGTTAGTTCAGCTTGGTCTAGTAACCCCATGCGGTTGCACTGATCAAATCTGCATTCTTACTGTAATTAAATTTAGCCTTTTAGACCTGAGAAGTTAATCAATATTTGGGATCTTATGGATTGTTTCAGTTAGGGACAGAAATTGATGATGGAGTCAGGTATTTCTTTGATGCAATCCTGTTTATTTACAAAGAATGTACATGAAGTCCTGTTTCCCTGAACACGCTAGGAATAAAAAAGAAGGGAGATAGTTTCTCTGTTCACAGTTCCAAGCCCTTTTCCAGCCAGCACTCTGCTCAAAAGCTCTCACTTTCGTTTTTTCCCCCTCAAGGTCACACATTTCTCTCGCTGTCTCTGGGGCTTCCTTGTTGCCTTCACTCTTTGAGGTGTTTCTGCTGCTTCTCTCCTGCACACAGATGCACGGCTACAATCAAATACATCCCTCATCCTTGCATTTGTTATCAGATCCCCAGGAAACTCCTTGGACCACATGGCTCACACACTGCCCAGGCTTGAAAGCAGTCTAGTCCTTGGGAAGTCATCTTCTATTGTTTCAGCTATCGCTAAACAAAGGGGAAATTCATTGTTCCCCCAATTCCCCTGTTTGGAAGGCCGAAGCTGTCCAGCATGACAACAATGAGGCGGTACGATCGCCCAACCCTCAGCTTAACAATATTTATACATTATGTTTACATTGATACATTATGCCTGTGAAGTGAAGCAGAGATAAAGGCTCTTCCCTCACAAACCTCAACTGGTGAATTATTCATGAACCAGTTTCCTGGCCTGATGATGGGTCACACCGGGTCAAATGCTTCCCCCTTCGTCCCTTTTTAACGGCTTCCCTTGCAAATACATTATTAGATGGCTGAGCCAGTCCAGGGAGTCTGAATGCAGTTGGAGCAGCAGAGGGTACAATTCTAACATGTGCCAAATGGTTTGAGGGCTGGTCTCCCCCAGCTGCTCAGAGTTTGAGTCTTCCAAGATGGCTGCAGTTGCCTGACTGACTCACGGAATTAGCTGGCCTTTGAAATGGCTTGCTCATCACCCCCAAAGGATGCTGGGAAATTCATCACCATGATTAAGATTGGAATCCCTCTTCCAAACAAAAAACAAACAAACAAAACAAGCAAAAAGAAATCACATGGGAGACTGAACTCAAGTCTTGCAAGAAACAATGGAAGGGGATTCTCCATCCCTCTCTTATAGATGGGAAACAAAGTGCCGCGACCTGTGAGCATATTGCTTTAGTACATATGATGCACACGGCCTGGAGAAAGGGGACAGGTCAAGGTTGGATGAAAGGGCTGCCCTATCCCTGATGATAAGATGATGCAGTGCACTCCTCAGATGACAGCCTCTCCTGTAAATTACTACTGGAGGTGGGTCCCTTCTCCTTCCATCCCTAGGAAAACAAACTCCTTAGTCATCCATAAGGGGACTGCGGATTTAACATCTTCCTCCCGGACACAGCAGCAGGGAGGATGTCAGGGGATTCCCAGAGCCAGGCTCCATTTCTGCACTTTGCAAGGCAGGGAGGAGAAGAGTTTTTAAAACTCCTAGCAATTGTACCTCATTCACAATGACACATGCCTTGGTTTACCTGTGCGCTGAGTCTATCGGTGCTAACCCTAAGCAGGGGTGGGCCATGTCAGTATTTGAATGGGGTCCTCCCAGGAACACTTGGGGAGTGCACGTATTAATGCTGGAGACACTGGGGGCTGCAAGCATTCTCCTGCAACGCTGAGAATCCAAACAGGACCAAGCTAGGGCATGAGGCAGAGGAAACAAAAGAGACTAGAAACTTGGGTAAAAGTGACCAAGTTTGGATTATTTAAAATACACGATATCTCTTGACAAAATTTTCCAATTAAAATTTCTCTTGAAGTTTTTGAGAGACTTCCTTTGTTCAAAAAGCAACCCCTTGCTAAGCATAGGTCATTACTGTACTTCACTGCGTTATGGAAACCATACCCATCTCGAGTTCCTCATCATCTGTCCCTTCCTTGTCTCCTTCCCGATTGGCTATCAGATGCTCCACCCCTCTCTGTTGATTGGCCAGCAACAGATTGCCATTCTGCTCAGATCTGGTGTCAAAGTGAAGGTGCTTTGGGTAACCGTGCACTTGTTCCTCGTCCATTCGGGCATTCACTTTGCTAACAATGTCTTGCCAGCTGCAGCAAAGTAAGAAACAAAAAACAGAACAAGCCACACAGCTTGTTGGCATTTCATAAGCTAAATGCAAACAGGGAAAGAAAAAAAACACAAACAAAAACAAAAAGAAACCCACCTCCCACACATTCAAAACTCCTGCCTAATTGTACATCTCAGGCAAAGGAGCTGATTGCATTAGTTATCGCTGCAAGCTACATGGAAAAGCTACAGAACAATTTATGTGCTACACAAATGCCAAATAAAATATGCTTTATAAATGCAATGTATTATTATTAGAACGGCTTTAATCTGTTATTCATGCACTGTGATAAATTAGAAAATATTGCCACTGCTATATGGATAATTCCAAATGGATACATTTTCATGCTTCCCACATATTAGACGGCATAAATTTGCCTTTTTGGAAAAATACCAAACCAAAAGTCCTCTTTATGTCTCAACCTTTATGTAAAGTAATAATGCTGCTTGTACCACAGTCTTCTAGAATAATGAGTCCAAACTCTGAAGAATCATTATTGAGAACTGTAGAGTTTTGGACGACGAGTGTAGAAAGCCTTTTTAAAGAGAAGTAATGATACAGTAAAAGTTTTGTCATCCGGCATATTGAGGGATGGGGGGCTGCCAGTTAGTCAAATATTCTGGTTCACTAAGAGTACAGGCTCTGGGCTGGGGGTGCAGGCTCTGGGGTGGGACCAGAAATGAGGGGTTCAGGATGCGGGTGGGGGCACTGGGAGGGAGTTTGGGTGCAGGAAGGGGCTCAGGGCTGGGGGTTGGGGTGCAGGAGAGGTTTCAGGGTGCTGGATCTGGGTGACACTCACCTTGGGCAGCTCCCCGCAAGCTGTGACATGTCCCCACTGCTCCTAGGTGGAGGCGTGGCTAGGCAGCTCTTTGCGCTGCCTCCACCCGCAGGACCTGCCCCCGCACTTCCCACTGGCCACAGTTCCGAGCCAATGGGAGATGTGGAGCCAGTGCTTAGGGTGGCACACGGAGCCCCCCCATGGCCATTCCTCCGCTTAGGAGCAGCAGGGACATGTCGCCGCTTCCAGGGAGCCAGGTAGGGAGCCTGCTGGCCCCGCACCAACCGGACTATAAACCAGACTTTCAATGAAGATCAGAAATGCCGGTTTATAGAGCTTTCTGGCTGGTCAAGTGCCAGACAGCTCAGCTTTTACCATATAAGGAACTTGTTGCAGTGTGGCACAGCAGAGAGCCTTTTGCTGGTCTATTTTAATACAATCTCTCTCATAAGCGGTTTGTAGTAATTGTGACAGATGCTGTGGTGAAAGTCTATTTGGGGTGTGTGGGGGCCCGATCTCTGTGACCAGCCTGCGAGCCTGCCTCTGAGCTCCGGAAAAGTGCGGGCAGCTCCTTCTGGCCAGCCATGAGCTAGGCTGGGAGTCTGATCCCTCCCTGTGAATGCTTTGCCTCAAACATGCTCCTGTTGCTACCTGGAACCACTGTCTGTGTGCCTGCTTCCCTCTTGGCACAACAAGGCTTTAATGATGGTCGGCGACAGGAGAAATGCCAAATGCCACGTACCTTCTTCTCCTCAATGCTGCCGTCTCTGCATGGTATCTGTACCAACCACTGGGCTCAGGAGCCCATCTCTACATGGCCAGTCAGAGGCTCCACTCCCTGTCTATAAACGTGCAGTACAGATGCAGAGAGATGGGTTGTGGAGGGGGCTGTACAGGGGTATTTAAGGTAGGATACCTATGCAGATATTCTCAACCAGTGCTAGAGGGAAGTGTCTTTTATATAGAGTACAAAGATGGCCCAGACCTCTCCAACAAGGAGGCTGTTCTCCACCCAACTCATTGAAGAAACGCAACACAATGGATAAGATTCAGAATCACTCAAGCACCTAGCCTCACACTTCTGAAGATCTAGAATACACTACGAGCCAAACCCAGACCTTGAGATTCACTTGAGTGGCACCTACCTACACTAGGCTTGAACTCGGCCCTGATTTCTGAAGAACTCCTTCACATTTTGGGGAGTGAACCTTAAAGGTTCAGAATGCAGGGAAAGCCCCCAAAAGACCAATTTGCTTCTCTGAACACTGTGTCTCCTCGAAAGCAGCAGGGGAAACTCTCCAGAACAGCTACAAATGCTTGCAACAGGTTACCACTTCCAACACCCATCCCAGAGGCACGGAGACTTTCAGGAGTGAAAAATGATGGGCACTACCAGAACTTTTAAACCTCAAAAAACAGCTTCAGTTCACATTCAGATTCCTCTTTTATACAGCCTGAGACCTCCGATTCAGATGCACATGCCAGCTGAGATTTTCAAATCTGCCTAAGAGATCTAGACACCCAGTTGCTATTAAAATTAGTGGGACTGGCGCATCCAACCTATGTGTCTACATTGCAGGCTTGCTCTGGGTCCTGGCTCATGCACACACAAGCACGTTAGCTAAGCCCGCCTCCAAGAATCCACATCGCTATGCCAAACGTGCCTACACTCTGTATACCTGTGTCCACACTGGGGCTGCAGCTACCTGTGCCTGGTGCAAGGATTTCTGGGTGCGTATCCCAGAATTCTTGGTGCCTAGCCAACTGGAGCCACTCTAGGATTTGGTTCCTGGCTTGTTGTAGAACTTGTCTGTCCTCCCCGAACCCTTGTGTGGAAGTGGTTTGGGCTCACCAACAGCAGCTCTGCACACTCCTCCCTTCCCACCAGGCTCAGCCGCTGCATTTAAAGCCAGCACGCTGCACTGCGCAAGCTTTTAGAAAGGAAACCGCAGCCAGAATGTCATCCCGGATCACCCACCACAGAAACAATCAAAATGTAAATCAACCATCAAGAGCCTCTCTGGAATCTGCTGATCTAATCCACCCCTGCAATAGTTCCCAATCCTACACTGGACAAATGGCTTCTTTGCCTCTGGCAGGCTGTGTTATTTTTGGCACTGACATCTCCAAGAGAATGTCACTTTGATGTTCCCCCACCCCCTCAAACACTGTCTAGGTAACATGACAGTCCCTAGCTGCTCTGACGACTTCTTGACCTTAGATCCATTCAGGGACAATGCTCCGTCAGTGCCATGCTGCGGCCTCCGTCTCCACGTGCCAAACAGCTCAACGCTTGTGTGCTCTGACTTATTTACTGGTGACAAACTCCCCTCTGTGTTATATGCAACAACATATAGCGCTGGTGCCTTCAGTGACGCCCACCTCCACTGACTTTCGTTGCTCTGCATCCCCTTTGCTTCTTAACTCCATTGGTTATTAGTACAATTGCTGTTTCAGTGGAACGTAGAGGACCAGACGGAGATCAGGGCCCTATAGGGCCAGGTGCTGTACAGATACATAAGAGGCGGTGCCTGCCCTGGCATCTAAGTGAACAAGAACAACGGGCAGGAAATGAACTGTTACTGTTCCCATCAGAACTCAGTTGACAATTCAGAAGCTGTTTCTCCCCCAGCTTGACTGCATCTGCAGATCTAACGGGAGCCACATCTTGTTTGTTTCAATAAAGTAAGTAGATGTAACCTGTAGGGAGCAGATGAGCCGAGAAAGATGCTCTTTTCATCTTTCATCATAGCCAGACTTGGAAGAACTGCAGTATCAGAAAGTGTTTTCACATGCAGAACGCTCATTCTGCTACCTGCTCAGCAGAGTCCTTCACTCAGACGATCAGTATTTTTGTTGTCTTTGTACAGCGCCTGGCACAACGGGTCCTGGTCTATGACTGGAGCTCCTAAGCGTGCGTGCAACACAAACAATAAGTATCCATTTCATGATCTCAGTGTAACAGTCTCCGCCTACTTCTGAATCCACCTTTATTTGTAAATTATCCAGAGAGCATTCGTCTCCTCTCCCTTATACCATGGAATGAAGGCCGAGCGATGGAGGTTGCTATGTACAAAGAGGCCTTCTGCATTTGTCTAATAAAAACTACAGCCCCCAAGAGGCGGGAAAATTTCCATACTAAGGCCTCACCTAAAAAGAGAAGTTGCACCTGTTTTAAATCTCTTTAGTTAAAGCCGTGCAAGCCACTGAGTGGAGATAATTCCATTGGTTTACATTTACTGAATTAAGCTAAAGTCGAGATAAGCCAATTGCAAAACAATTCAAATGCATCTACTCAGGAGAATGCCCCAGAGTTTAACTCAAAGAGATTTAACAAACATTTTAAAGCAGTGCAACATTTGTATGTAGATAAGGTGTAGGTGTCCACCTTACAATCATGCAAGGCTCTTCAAAGAACCTTTCCCTGCTGGCATGACAGAGACATGGACCCAAGCAACAGCTCCATCCACAAGATGGAAGGAAATCCACAAATGAGAAGAGGATAGAACTGTCACCTCAAACCTGGATGCAAAGCCAGGAGAAAAGTCAGCATCTCAATTGGGGCCAGTCGCCTGCCACTTCTCCATTACCATATAATCTTGAAGATGACAAGCTTTCAACTCTTGCTTTGGTTGTTCCCACAGAGCTTGACGGATTACTGATTAATCAGTGGAAAAATGAGTGAGCCTCAGCTTTAATACACAGCTTAACACCTCTTAATTAGAGAAGCTGATGGGATCCCTTAACAGCCCTTCTGCTGAGAATGTCTGGCCTCCACTTTGCTGTATATCTTCAGCTTGCTAAACAACACAATTTTTATTTTTAAGTTCCCCACTGCAGAGAGGTTGGCAGAAGTCCACTCAAAATTCTGCACTGCCATTTCTTCTGGCTAAGACTCAATCCATGCCCTGCACCCTGCTCAACAGAAGCTCCCCAGTCTCTCCTTACTGCATGACACCTACAGGACTGGTAGCCAAAGCCCACTTTGCTGGCTAAATACAGCCCGCGGAGAGTTCTGCAACATGCCACCCTGTTGCCCTCCCCTTTCTCATGGAAATGGAACCCACCAGGCCATGCGTCCCAGCATGCAGCGCTGCATCTTGACACAAGTGGCCTGGCAGCTTGAAGCAAGATGGATGTTGTATGGGCAAATCAAGAAAGAGCAGAGCATGCTGGGACCTGGAGTCTTCATTTGCAGCTCTTTACATGGAAGATAACACTGAACATCCCAGCAAGGGGAAGAGTTCAATGGGCCAGTCTTGATGACCTTCTGTAGCATTCTTCCCCCTGAAGCCTGAGCGGGAGAGGAGAGCCCTGCAATACAAACCTTTGCATCTGCGCCGGTTTGTTCCCTGCCGAGGGATGGTTGGCTGGAGCCGCCTCCTTCTCCAACGTAGATGGGTGTTTCAGATTAGGCACCACCCCTCTGGGAGCATGGTTTTCCTCACTGGTTTTCCCCTGAATGCTCACCACCACCTTGTCATCCTGCAGAGAGGACAAAGAGCTGTACAATCTACCTGGCCACTCGGACCCTCACGGCCGCCTCGGGTTTGGAAGGTTCCTGGTTTTGGATCACATCTTTCATCAGGGAACATTAGGACAGGAATCGCTCTGCAGGGGAGATGCATTCCCTGCCAGCCATGCTACCATTTCTGAGCGAAGGAAAGTAATTCATGTCCCAGAGAGAGAAGAAAAATACCCTTCTGTCGGGCAGGCTATGTGAAATGTACTTGCCCTGTCCTCAGCAGGCCAACGTCCATTGGACAAAAGGGCAAGCCTAGGGTCACACCTTAAAATAAGGGTACAGTAACTACCATGTAACTACATTGCGATTATTATTATTATATTGTGGTTTGGCTTCTCAGGATGTAATTAACACTTACTCATCTTCACAACATCTCTGGGACACAGGCCGGTGCTGCTATTAACTCCATTTTACAGATGAGGAACTGAGGCATCAAGTGACTTGCCCCAGGTCACACAGAAAGTCTGTGGCAGAGTAGGGCGTTGAACCCATTCTTCCGAGTCCCAGGCCAGGGCCCTAGTCACTGGACCATCCTCCTGAGTCCACACAGGATGTCCTTCCTCCAAGGCAGAGACCAGGAGTGTTTCTGGACCAGGCCAGCCGTGAAAAATCCACATCCACGTGTGGTTTGAAAGATAAATATAGTTTGGGGCTCCCCAACCAGTGGCTGCATAAAAGATGCCTGCAGCGATGTAGAGAGAGAGAAACAGGCACTGACTGATCAGGGACCAACACGGTTTCTGGTGCCTCTTTCCCCCACCTGCGCTCTAGAATGTTTCCCTCACTCCCCGTCTCCGGTCTTCCCACACACACCAATGCCCAGCTTCACCTCTCGCGTCTCTACGCCGGGCTACGGCAGCGTTTTTAGCTCTACCTGCCCATCACTGTGGGACCCTGAAATGTGGGTTCCTGGCTCTGCCGCAGACTCGCTGTGTGACACCAGGCGAGTCACTAGCTGGGGGAAGGCAATGGGAGCTGCAGGCGCTCGGCAGCTCGGGAACGAAGGTTCTCAGTCTCTCTGCAACAGCTGCAATGCGGGGGATGATCATACTCCCCCGGGGGACAGGTAAATTCATGATGGCTACAAAGTGCTCAGATGCAATAGACAAGGCCATGAATAACTAGGATAAATATGGCTGAGCAGTGCCCTCCGGAGCGAGATGAATGAAAAGGAGGAGAAGTAGAGGACTTGGCTGGTCACCCACTTATTCCCTGTCCAGTGGCTGATGGTGGAGTCAGTTCCACTGGCTGCACAGCAGAAAAACCAGCCTGTAGCTGATACCCTGGGATTTTAAGGATCTTATCCAAAGCCCATTGGAGCAAACGGACAGGCGCCTCCTAGTATGTGGTTGAAGCTCTAGGTCCACCTCTGGGCTGTAGCTAGATGGCAAAGTGGGGTAGCCAGGATGAGGTTAGATGAAGACACCCAGGGTGAACTATTTGCAGAGCAAGCATTCTCCAAGGAGCAGGAATCCCTGCTGCCATGGGATTGCAAGCGCCAACCCTTCTCTGTACTACTGTTCAGCAGTCTGCAAAGAGAGTGAATCAGACTCTAGAGAGAACTGGGAAAATGAGAAGCGGAAACAGTCCGATCACTTCATTAAATCCTGCTTGGCTGCACCTCAGGCCAGAAGTCAGCACTCTCCCCCTGGCGGAGAACACCCAGGGAAGAGGAAATGCAAACACCTCGCAAAGGATCATTTCCTGAAGACTGAGCCAGAGAGGGCTTCACCTTTCCCTTCAGCTCAGAGGGAAGAAATCTCCAAATGAAAATCAAAGCTGGAAACCAAAAATGAGCAGACTCCAGGGGAGGAAAAAAGTAATCTCTCACGACCAACACAAATAAAAACGCCCTGCTTGTTCGCAAGGGATCTAGGGGCAGCAGTCGCGGCAGATTAGCACATTAAACCATGCCACAGCGTTCCGGGGACTGGAAAACGCGGGGTGCACATTAACATTTAGGAAAATGGTCAGATTCAAGTGCAAAGCTGCTCAGAATTCAAGGTTTGCCACACTTCACGGCACGGGCACCCCCGGAAATGTTTCACCTGGGGCGCACTCACCCTGCAGTGGTGGTTGGGCCTGGCTCCCCACTCTGGTCGCCATGACCCAGCTCGTGGGATCGCGGTGCCACCAATGCCGCTCACCAAAATTTGACCCGGCACCTCCATCATGATGGAGGAGCTACGGAGCCAAACCTGAGTGGCGCTGAGGCACTGAACGACGGGTCACAAGGCCACTCAGTGTGGGGGCCCCCTCAAATGGGAGCCTGGGGCAAACTGCCCTTTCTGACACACCCCCCTCCCGGGCAACCATGCCCCTGCCAAGGGTCTGCACCGTGCGTAACATGTGTATGGCTGCGGGTGCCGCTGCTTCGTTACAGACTGCAGGAATTGACTCATTTTTGTGCTGAACGATGTCTGTTTCCCAGGACAGGGGGCTGGTTTCCAGGCAGGCTGGATTCCCTTCCAAATTTAAAGAGAGGCTGCTGGATCCCGACAGACCCTGGGATTCTCTCTCACTCCCTAGCTCTCAGCCTGTGCTGTCTAGTGTGACAGGCTCTCCCTAAGTCCTGGCCTGGATTGCACACTCCACTTACCGAGTTCCCATTCTGCACACTGTTCACTGTCCGTGTGAATCGGATCACAGGGCTGTCCCCGTGTCCCTGCGGCCGGGCAGGCAGGGCTGCTGGTGGTGGGTTGGCTTCCTGCAGTGGGGCCGGATGGGCGAACAGCACATCGCTCTGAGGCCTGGGGCCGTCATTATTATGCGAGGTCTGGCCTTGGGGCAGAGTCCCCTCTCCCTGGCTCCTGACCCCCGAGATCTGTGGTCTCATCAGGCTCCCACCAGCGGGCTTCTCCCGATCCACGGGGCTCTGCGGCATTTTGGCCCCGTTGGCTGCAAACACCTGGAAGGAGGAGGGAAGAAAGAATTCTGCAAGGCTGCGTTAACTACGGAAAGCGGGAAAGGGGGAGAATTAACCCCAGGTACTCAGCCACCGCATCAAGCAGCATTCCTCTCCCAGGAGACTTCACATGCCTGGGTTTGGACCCAGCAAGGCCCAATGCCAGGTACTGTACCTTCTGCCTAGAGAGCTGCAAATGGTTGCTGCCCAGCACCGGGGGCTGTTCCTTCACTGCCCGGAGCTGCTCGTGCCCCTTCGCAGGTCCCACTTCCTTGAAACTTGGCATCTTCTGCAGAGCTTCCTTGAGCTGCCTGAACTCCTCCATCTGGGTCTAGGGCAACGAGAAGGGCAAATAAAAACTCGGGTGACAAAGGGTTAATAGTTCCCCACTGGGAAAAGCCATCACTAAAGTCCTGCTCTCCTCTCGGCTAGGGCTGGGCGTTCGTGTGCAAGAAGGGGCTGGAGAGAATTCACATCGATTGTCCAGCCCCACCCCATCAAGGGCTGCAGCAAGCCCCCAAGAAGAGCTAGTCTCTGCCTTGGTCATTCTCCCGTTTGTCCCTCCTTTCAGACTCAGTGTTTCCCTACCCTGATAGCGTCCAGCTTTTACCATCCGTTTTTTACATCGGAAATGCTGACCCATGAAACCGACTTTACAGCCTACGCTGCAGAACAGAGATTCCTTCTGCCCTTACCCCTCTGGTCCCTTTCATTCTGGGTCACACGTACATACGGGCTCTTTTCCAGGGAACCATTTCTCAGCGGACGTGTTCATCTCAGAGGGGTTGACCCAATAATTGGCTTAATTCTGCTTGACCATTCAATTTACTTCAATGAAAACGGATGCCCCTGGACCCCAAGGCAAATGTAAACACTTTTCACTTTGCTGCGGCTTATCAGTTCATTTCCTCCCTCCCCACCCTAGAAAGCAAAAGGGCTTGAAAAAGCCTTTCAGGAAGGGCTGGATGCTCCTCTCGGTTTTATTCATAGGGAAGTCTGTGTGGGAGGAGGGGTGGGGAATTCTTTGCATCTGGTTGCCAAACCGGGGTTGGGTGGTAAGTCTTCCGAGCAGAGAGGAAAGTTCCTTGAGCAGAGATGGTTGATTTCAAGTTTCTCCTTTGTGATCATATTTTGCTTTGACCTCAGGGGTGGCGGTGCGTGGTTTTTGAAGAACAGACAAGGCAGCATGGGAAAGTAGGTGGGGTTTGGCTTGCAGGACACAGCGGATCAGCCCAGCTGGTAGGAGAAGATTGGCTAAATTAGAACAAACTAGAAAGATTTCATTCTAGCAAACCCGGCACACAGTGGGGAGGTTTTAAATAGACTATGATCTACGGGAAGTTATTTGGAGTCTAGCACAGAGGACTTCATGTATCGACTCCTGGGTTCTGTTCCAGCTCAGCCACTGATTCACTCTGCAAGGCCTTGGGTGGGAGTCATTTCGCCCCTCTGGGCCTCATTTCACCCATCTGTACGATCAGAACACCAGCTACTCAATGCTCCTGTCAATTTACTAAGGCATGCCAAAGGTTCTGCAGTCCTTGGACAATGAACACGCTACGTAAATTCCCTCTGCATAAACGCTCACCTGTCGTCTGCAGCAGGCAGGCAGGATTGGTGCAAATCAGCACTGCAGTAATAGAAAGAATTGCTGGCAGATGCAGGGAATCTGCTTGCTTAGCTACCAAGAGTGAAATCCTGGGCCCAGTGAAGTCAATGGCAACCTAAATTCAACCCCCTTGTGCATCTACGCATTATGAGAGTCTTTTACCGTGTGATCACAAACTCCTTTTTCCACAGGACACAGCACAAGGGGGTGAAATAAGGTAACACAGGCATCCTTGCTTCTGGCATCTCCTAATTTCCAAGTAATTGACTTTGCACCTGTAATAATCTTTTAACTTATTTTTTTAAATGTCAGAGAGAAAGGGGGAGGTGTCTGTGTGTGAGAGATACACACGCAGACACACAATATGCTTGATTTTCTGATTGCTTTGCTGTCATATCCCCAGCACAGAATCCACAAAAGAGCCTTTGAGAGGTGCTTAGCTAGAGAATAATTCACCCTTCATCCTGCATTCTCTGCCAAGGTGCAGATGCTCTCAGCACTTAGTGAGCCAGACAAGAATATTTTAGCTACAAGGGTGACTGGTAATGGACACAGAGCCGGTAGCTCCTCGGGTTTTGACCCAGGCTGCTCCAGAAAACCTGTCACCCTCCAACAGCTGTTCAATGGCCTATATGAGCTGGCTTGGTCTCAGTCTACTTCGTAGAGGACAGGTGCCCACACCACTAAATCCACATTTGAGGCTATTTCTTAGAGTTTTGGTAAAGAGGCCAAGCCGGTGAATGAGTGGAAAGGCTGAGCTGCATTTCAATCTGCAGAAGGGGTGCTGCCAGGTAGGGTGAGGGCACATGTCTGGAGAAGTTTGCATCACCTGCTGGTTTTGGTGCTGGTTAAGAGTGCTGGCCTATTTGAATCCCGGGAGGGAGGGCCTAGGCCCACCCAAAGCTAAAGCCCTGCTCACACAACTGAGGGCGGGGCACCAGCACCAGGACCCGGCTGATTTCTCAGGACAACTGGCACAGGAGTGAGGGTCAAAACAAGGGTGCCAGCTGGAGACCCCAAGCAGAGGACTCCGGACAACGCCCACCGCTCCCTGAAGGAACGAGTGGATGCTGCCCAGGGGAGCTCTGCATGGATTTGTGAAACAGTGAGGGACAGAAGTGGAGGGTGCTGGATTGACTGAGGTCCTTTATTTATTCCCAGATTGGGCACATCACGGACTGGGCCCATGGGAGCCGTCCCACCACCATGCCTCAGCCGCGAGGAGGCAGGGAAGGCAGTTCAACCACCAGGCTAGTCTCTGAGTACGTTGGTGATTGTTTGGGCACCTGCCCAGGGGGAAACTTACCGAGATCCCCCCTCATCCGTCCAATGAAATGTCACATGGGCCAGCCAACAGCTGTCAGAGCGACTGCGTTCGGATCCAGCGGCCAGGACTTGAGCCAACAACCAGCGTTGGCTTCAGGTAACTAACCTGAAGCGATGAACTGTTCGTGAAGCTGGATGGCTCCAGGGAGTGCCAGAGCAGAGCAGGCCAGGAGACAAGAACAACATTGCAAATAAGGGGAAGAAAAATCCCCTCCTCTCCAGCCCTTGGCAACCCTGGCGCCTGGCTCAGGGGAAGGATCGGCTGTCAGCCGCATCCAACCACAGCCAGCTCCCCGCTTCTGAGCTTAGCTCACAGCCCAGGAGAGTGTTTGACTGCAGGCTGTTAATTAGCAACAGAATACGTTAATCCAGCCAGTGACATGACTTCCGAAAATCTATTGACAAAGCTGCTGGAGTGTCTGGCTCATTTTGAGGGCCTCAGAAAGACACTGATCTCCCCCTCGGTCTCTCCTCTTCCTCCATAATCTGCAAAGTCCCAGCTTGATCCAGATTTGCACAGTGCCTCACTGGAAACGCAGTGCCTGCCCGTCATGAGGGCCCCATGGCCCCCAGCCCCATCTTGGAGCAGTGGGACTCCTGCAACGTGCTGGGATTCAGGGGCCGTGTTGATCGCAAGCGCCTCTCCAGGAAAACTGCATGCGTTACATGCTCCTTGCTTGTCAGGTTTCCCTCTCTGCCCCAAAAATTCAACCCCCGCTCAACAGCTTTTACACTCAACAATGACACGTTGTTGGTGTCACTCTTAGGAGCCCTTCCAAGGCCCCCTCTACAAAAGCATCAGCGCACGAAGCAGCAAGAGAGACGTTTTCTACCCTTTGCATTCCCAAGTGTGTCCCCGTCTCAACCAGGCAGGACTGCCCGGCGATATTTCTCTCTGCAATTAATCTGATCGCCGTTGGCAGAAGGTGACTGAACACCACTCGGGATGGAAATGATCCTGAGATCTGGGTTTAATGACACACGCTGGTTATTGCGGGAGGTATTAACCCACAGAGAGGTTGGTTAATGCTAACTACTGTCTCAGCCAAGCAGCAGGGATCACTGCAACTCCGATGACTGGCCGGGCCCAGTGCTCGGCGAGATTTACTGGTCCTGAAAGCATCTGTCCTGCTCCACCAACCAAAGCACCTTTGCAACCATCTCAGCCAAAGAAGTTCAGCAGTTTGCACTATGGTAGCGTCTATGGACCTCAATGAGGGATCCGGGCTCCCCATCGTGATATGCATCATGCAAACACCTAATGAAAACACAAATCTCTGAAGAGCTGCTTGCATCAAGAGCTAGGATTAGCAGTGGAGACTTCAGGCCATTTGAGAGCAGGGTCTCTGAAGATTTTAGCAAAGATACCTTGGAACTCCAGTGGCTGGGGAGGAAGCACGCTACTAATCAGAATGCCGTGATCTCACCGTCAGTGGTCTCACACCCTGCTAGCACCTTTTAAGAGTGCAAAACAGTTGTCCCTAGTACTAGGGGACCCAAACCATGCCAGGACCATACTGGTCTCTTAGTCTAGTATAGCGATGGGCCTCAGCCCCCCAAAGCTCAGATCCAGATTTCTCCCCAGCTCGGGGTTTTAGTTCATCCCCTTACAGGCAGATGTTCCTGAATCTATTCCCGCCCCCAAAGCCAAGGGTCACTTGGCTCCGCGGTTTTGATTCCCGTTCTTGCAGCGTGATCGGCCCAGAATGAGTCCCAAGACTAACAGGACCAGCCCCAGACCAGTGTAACCTCTGATCTCTGGGATGATATTGGTGTTGGGTCAGTTTGGGATAAGCAGGATTAAAAGATGTCAGGGGAAAACGTCCGTACAACAAACCCCACCAAGCCCCTGCAGGAACACAGGCTGCAAAGCTCTCTCCAAAGGATTCAGACTGGAAAAAAAAGCAGGTTTTTTTCATAATACAGAGAGCTGAGTGCTGGAGGTAAGTAGATCCTTGGGGGACTTGCCAGACACTTTTGGATGGATCGCATTAAAACCACACCAGCTGCTTCCCTTGCCTAATCTGGGAATTGTGTAACTGAGACTTGTGCGCTAGAACGGAGACAGGAAAAACAAACAGCCGTTCCATTGAATTCAGTGCTGGTGAAGAGCCCTGGAGACTGAAAGCTTCCCTTGGCGAAAAAGTGGACACAACATGGACAGTATCAGAGCACCCTTCCCCGACACCTCCCTCCAGACCTGCCTCAGCCCTCATCTTTGTGCCGAGACTGCTAAGAAGGGCACCGAGGAGAGTCAGTTGCAGCATGGGTCTTGTAACGCAGACCCCTCAGCTGATAGCATAAAGTCACTGCACACAGAGCATCAGAGGGGAACAGTTTCCCGTTGCACTGAACAGCTGGAAGGCTGCGTATCTCAATGCCACAGAACCGAGCTGGGGTGGGAGGAGGGAGGGCAGAGCTGATCTTGGAACTGGGGCTGGATATCGTCTTCCCCGCCTCAGAAGAGGAGGCAAAAAGAAAATTCAGCTGGCAAGAGGCTTCCCCGTTGAATGATCCCTCAAGGTAGTAAGGGAGCAGCAGTTCCCTTTGAAAGGCCGGGGCCTCGGAGGTGGAGGATGTGCTGCAGCCCTCCTAGGAAGAGCCAAAAAGGTCGAGCATCAGGAATGGAATGGAAGATTCCTTCAAGAATCATCTCCCTAACAAAGCTTCAACGAATACTGAACATAAGAAGTGCCCAGGTTGTGGCAGATTTCCGTCCAGGTGCAGCCAGCTCTTCGGGACTGGGAGCAAAGAAGGTGGGTTTCTTTCTGCCGTTTAATAACAAACGACCTCTGGAAGATGCCAGGGAGTCCTCACCCCTCGTTTTCATTTGACCTCCCAGTCTATGCATGAAATCCAATCAGTCCTCTCCATTCAGGTATCCCACCAGGATGGGAGAGCTGCAGAGTCAGGAAATTCTACGGTGCAACTAAGCACATGCCACTGACTCCGCAGACAAGCCTTAGCTGGGAGATCCGTCCATGCCCCAGCCAGTGCAGAGCCGTTCCCTACAGTACTCCCTAGTGCTCTGGATAATGAAAGCACTCCAAGGATGATGCTCCCATCGCTTCAGTTCAGAGTTTATTCCCTGGGGGACATTTTTCATTCTTGGGATGCTCTTCTCACATTCCCCTGTCTTCAGCTTCATCCACACCTCCTGTGACCTCCCCTAAACAAATCCCCTCCCTTCCTAGTATCCACACACTTCAAATGAAACCACTGCTCAGCCCCCCCACAGCACCTTCTCAAAGCGCTCTGCAAGCACATCGCTTTAGAAAGCCACTAGTGCTGGTCAAGAGGCCAGGGCACAAACCAACAACAGTGGAAAGCCCTGGGAAACCTTAAGGTCAGGAGAGCCCGCATCTCATCTCAGCCGGTAGCAAAGCACAGTCTCCAATTTAAGGTCTATGTGCACTGAGTCACTAGGCCAAACCGGCTTTAGAAGCACAAGGCCTCTTGCCATTAATCCCTCTGCAGCTGGGAAGCCTTATCCCGTTGGCGTGTTTGCTCTAAGCCGGTTACAAACACCATTCATCTGACTTCAGGATCAAGCCGTTGCATTCAGGCTACCTTGTTACGAGCCCAGCAACGGCACAGCATCTATTACCTGAGCATCAAGGAGCTGAGAGTGGACATCCTGGTGGGCCTGCCGGAGAAGCTTGCTCTCCTCTCTGAGTTTGAAGACAGTATCTGCAAGAGGAGAGAAAGAGAACACAGGTGAACACAATGGTGTGGCTAAGCGCAGCTTCTCGCTCGCATCCTTTTCACCCAGATGGAAATGCCGGGGCTCTCAAAGCACGAGGAAGATCAGCTGGCACTAGCCAGGCACCACTGGGGCAGCCTCTCAGATACAAGCCACCAGCCCCTCCAGTCAACCCAAGTAACTCCCTCCTCTAGAGAGGGACCTAACACCAGATGGCCGCAGGGCTGGCCGGGGCAGTCACCATATTTATGCCCTTTGCTAGGTCAGAATAAGACGTTTTCCCTTCACTTGCACCCCAGCTATTCTCCTGCTGTTTATTGGCAGGCAGGCAGTGACGCCAGAGCCCCTACTCTGGAAGGAAGGCGCTTCAGGCAGGGCATCCGTGACAGAGTACGGTCAACCCTCAAGCACATACAGCAACTGCAAAGCACATCGGACCGGGGGTGCCAAGCCAGCACTGCCTCCTGTTTCCAATCTCTCAATCAGTTGCTTCAAAGGATGGCACAAGAAAGCCTGGAGAAGGAAGTTCTTGGTTAACCTGGCCATGGGGGAATTTACTTCCTAACCTGTTCAGCGGCTGGCTTATGCCCTGAAGCATCAGGGTTGTACTCCTTGCAAACTTTTCATACCCTCACTAATGCATGAAAGGCCAGGCACCAATTTCGACATACTGCATTGCACTGAATACAGGAACTGACTCTATATCCCCAAGGGAAGAGACAGACTGTGCCAGCCTTATTCTGGGCTCTGCCTGAGGCTGTATTAAAACACCACTAGAACCTCAAACCTACCCTGGTGTGTATTTTAGCCTGCAAACAGATCTGAGGGGCCTCATGCCAAGCGAGGGCGTGGTATTTCCACTCACCATACAGCCACTGCACTGTAGGCTGAATTGGCAGGGTAGATTTCTGTTTGAGATTATCGGGCTTTCTAATTACCATGGTGTCTCTATTCACTGCGTGTGTCACACCCGAGGGCGGAGGGTCTCATGGCCCGGGCTCCAGCCTAAAGCCTGACCGTCTGCACTGCGGTTTTTCTAGCCCTGCAGCCTGTGCCCAAGTCAGCGGACACGGGCCAGCCACGGGTGGTTTACTGCAGTGTGAACATACCCAGCGGGGCCAGGATGTCACCTCTTGTCTTTAGGGCGTTTCTCTAGTGCAAGTTCAACCCTGGTCAAATCTGCAGAAAGCAGGGATGCTTGAGGGGCAGCTCCACGTGGCGGGAGAGAGCCAAACTGTGTGGATTAGAGCAAGGGAGAGACCTGGTGTTACTACACGTAAAGTCCTATAACGAGGGAGTGGAAAAAACAGCAGGGAACATAAAGTGGGGGTGTGCGTGGGGACCTGGGGCGAGAGGGAGAGAAGCAGAGCCCAGCTCGCTCAGCAGTATTTGCAAGCCTCGGAGGTCTTGGAAGAATCAGTATGCAGTGACCCAAAGATCACAAAGGGCTTTACAAAAGTGCGTAGTATCTCCATGCTCCCAGCTGGGAGACAGAGACACAAAACAGCAAAGTGACTAGTGACATAAATGAGCCATAGAACTGAGAACACAACCCAGCTGCCATGCCAGCAGTCACCTGTTTGAACCACCTCCCTGGTGCAAGAGTGGGTAATTCTCGTCACAACACCTGCTAAGAGCCACCTGGTTTCCAGCTGCGTTACAAAAAGGTTCCTGCTGCTCTGATGCCTCCTTTATTTTCAATTAGAGAGGGATCACTTATGCTCTTTCATAGACCGTGGTTTCAAACACCACCCTTCCCACAAAGGAAAGATTTACCAGCCAGCGTAGAGTTAATAATACAGGAACGATATCGTACCGAGTGAACGAGCAGCCGGGAAGATGGACACTGAATATCAATTATCTCAGGCTGAAGTCGGATTCCTTGAGTAGATTTTTTTCCCACCCCTAAGTGTTTTTTTCTGAGTTTTATTCCCCCTTTGCTTTGATAAAGATCATTTTCCTCACTCTGTTTTTTGCTGTGTGTTTCAAAGAGCGAGATGGAATCAAATATTTGGGTAATCTATTTAGCTTGCACGTAGGGTTTCTTTTTTCCACCCTAGCAGCATTACTCAAATATTAGGCTACAGTGATTCTTTAAAAAACACACCACACCAGCAGCTTTCACTCTCCCAGACCCAATCCAGGGGCTAGAAATGAACCTCAAAAATCTCACAACCTCAATAAAAACTGACCTAAATAGATATGCTCTGCAGGACTTAGAGGTTCCCTGGAACAATTTTTGCCATTAGAAGAGTTTTATATACACGTACCACTAATTAAAAAGGGAGGGTTACATTTACTCCAAAATTTAGCTTCTAGAATTTACAAGATCTAATATCCGAACAGAAACTGTTTAACGAAAAAGTAGTTTACAGGGAAGCAAGAAGATTCCATTTAAATCTCTTCCTGTAACGTGGGACACCCAAACGCTGCCATGCCAGACTAGTGCAGCAGGAAGTGACTCTGGCTAATCTAGTTTCACTCTCCTTGCTGAATGAAATGAAAGGGAGAGGCATTGTGGTCCTGTGAGTAGAGCACTGGCCCAGGATTTAGGAAACCCTAATTCTATTCCCAGCTCTGTCACCCACCTGCTGTGCAACCAAGTCACTGCCAAGCTCCGTGCCTCAGTTTCCCCTCCCACTCCTTGTCTATTTAGATTGTAAGCTTATCAGGGCAGGGAGTGGGCGCAAGGGGGCCCTGATCTTGACTGGGGACCTCTGGGCAGTGATTTAGGCCAAGTATGTTCAAAATATTAAACCAGTGTGACCTGGATTTTCTGAGCTCCACTTTAACCAGGGGTGAAATGATATCCCCTGGGATTGTGGCAAATATAGTAACTCTGTTCCCCTGTGACTCCGCCCCTGCATGGCTTAGGGAGTTCCAGAGGTTGAGCTCCAGCTCCAAGGAACCTCTAAAATCCACAGAGGGAAGCAACTGGTTAGCCAAACCCCGGGTTTCACCATGGTTTTGGCTGTCACCAGGGGCTGGGGTTTACTCATCTACACTCTTTATCTTGACAGTGGCTCAAACGCTAGTTCGAAGGGGCTTTCAATGGGGAACGGGGGTGCAGCACAGTTCGAAGGGGCTTTCAATGGGGAACGGGGGTGCAGCACAGTTCGAAGGGGCTTTCAACAGGGGTGCAGTGATCCACAGAGCTGCACGGTACCAGCTCCCCCTGCGCTCTCCAAGCTGTGCCGTGCCCTGGCACCGGAGCATGTCCCAGCACAGCTGGAAGTCATTCAGGGGCCGGACAGAACCGGCCGGCGGGCCAGATCCAGCCTTTGGGGCACCCGCCGGACCACCCGTGAGTGCTAAATGGAGAAATGTTCTGAAACTGGGATAAAACCCTGACTCTACTCAGTGCCTGAGGCCCAGGTCTCTTTGCTCACAGCATTCAGCCTGGGTCACTTCTTGAAGGTCTGCTCTATGAAGGGATTTACACTGGCCTCCCACCATTACAACCAGCTAAGCTCCTCACACTCCTTCCATATTTATCCCCTGGGCAGTAGGGCAGTGCTAGTACTCCCATTTTATAGAAAGAGAGCTGAGGCTAAGGAAGTCTGTGGCAGAGCAGAGAATTGAACTTGGGTCTTCCAAGCACTACGCTAGGGCCTAACCACTGGGCCATCCTTTCTCTACCGTTACATGCCAGCAACCCAGAGCTGCACACGGGCAGTGAAGAATTAACATGACCTCAGACTGCCCTTGGATGCTGTCACCAGACTGCACCCACACACAGGTAATGCTCATGACTCAGTGGCGCTCTGGTGATGCTCCCCTTGTGTCCGTGGGTTTAGTGAAGTCAGATGCAGCAAGAGAGAAAATGACCGGGGAAGAACACATGAGCCAAACTGAGGCACGACAGATTGCAGGCAGGAGGAGGAAATTGGAGAAGCACGTAGGAAAAAGAAAAAGGAGAAAACCCCTAGGCCAGCTGACCTGGATGCACTAACATCATTGAGAAGAGACGCCATTAAGCAATTCACAAGTCTGTTCAACGATATTCTTAAGAAAGAGAAAATGTGGGTGAACGGCAGCCCCAAACAGGGAAGTGGCAAGAAAGACGATGACCATGACTTAGCAAGGTTAAAACAGCCTGATCCCCTGGCCCTGTGCCATAAGCCACAGGGTCCATCTAGCTGGCGTTTTGAAGTGTTCTTTGCACATGTGCTGAGCACCCTTCTGAAGGACATGAGCGTTACACTGTGTACAGCATCCCAGAACCAAACTCAGCACATGTAGTTGATCAAACCGCCAACTGTGAAGCAAGAGACGGGAAACTGGAGTCAGGAGAGAAAGAATATGGGGGCTCGGCCTTCAGCTCCTCAGAGAATAACAGTGAGGCGAGAATTCAGATGCTGATATGCAGATGGTGCTCAGAGAAAGTAGGACACAGGGGTACCATGGGACACAGGCACGGAGAATCCCAGCCAGAGCTCCCACAGTGTGTTTCTAGCCTTCTGCTCCAGCAGAAGCTCCTGCCACACGGGCAACACACTGGCTAGCACAACAGCACTTCAATGCGTCCGAATCCAAAATTGGAGAACCCTTAGGATCCTCCAGAGCAAGCCGTTCCCTTCCACTGTGTCAGTGTCTCACCAGGCAGCACCATGAGGACTCTGGCTAACAGAACATGGCCCCAGATACCATGGTGAGGGGTGTGGCAGCAATACCAAGACACAAAGAGGGAAGTGTGGAATTCATACAACTTCTGCTGAACTTAAAACACTCACCACTTAGACTAGTGGGGCCACCCTTGGGCAGAATTCTACTCAGAAGGCCCTTAACTGGGATCCCACTTGGTGCTCATGATTAATGCTGGGTGAAATTTTTTATCCAAAACTTCCCCCACCCCTTGGTTAAAAAAATGCAGATGTGGCAACGCCGAAACATTGTGTGTGTCCGTTTCACCAAATGGTTCACGTAAAAACAAACAAAAAAAACCCCCACCTCAAATTAAGAAAAAAAGTCTAAACACATTTTCAGTTTGAAACTTCAACTTTCATTAGTTTTAGAATTCCAAAAAGGCGTAAAACCCACTCAAAAATGGAGACCAAGCCTTTTGTTTCGGGTCGCATGACACATTGTGTTCGACCCAAACCACATTTTCGGAATTGCCAATAAGCCAAAAACTCCGTTATTCGCTCAGCTCTGTGGGTGAGAACGGTAGGTCCAACAGCGTCTGTTTAGCCACAGGACAGTGTCTGCTTGGCTGGCACCAAGGCAAGCTTCCCCACTGTCCCATGCCAACAGGATTCATCCCGAACCTCCTGCGGCGAGAGAGAGTCGTGGAGCCCGAACTCTTTCGTCCTTGGCCTCTCTGCTGAGACTGCCAATGGGGATGGTGTGCGCTATGGACACTGGGAACCAACTGACACAAACTCCCTGAATATAGACCATTACACAGCTTTCTATCTCTACTGCCCCAGCCTCCCTCCCCTGCCTCTCATATACACGGATGCCCAACTAGCCCGTACTCTGTTCAGGATCCTTCTAGCATTTGCGGAAGGGAACTAGCAGGGAGCTCACAGGAAGAAGGGTGCCCTCTCCCACACCCAGGCCGTCAGTTACACCTTCGCCTCCCAACGCCCTTCCAGCCCAGCTCCCCGCCATGCTCACCCTGCAAACCCGTGACTTCATTCTCCTTCTCCCGCTGCAGCTGCGTGTATTTCTGGCTGTGGGTCTCCAGCGTCTTGCGATGCTCTAGTTTCAAGCTGTTGTGCTGCAGCTGCAGGTCGAGCAGCTGTTTCTTGACGTCTTCGTGCTGGTTCTGAACGGGAGAAAAAAAAGCAACACTCAGGGTTGGTGCAAACCACCACCCCCGTGGCTGTCTGATTCCCTCTGCTGGGACGTTTCCAAAGCACTGGCAGCACATGCCTTTGCAGTTCCACCTCTATCGCACCTATCCACTACAGGGCCCTCTCTGCAGCCCAACTCAGCCTCACTTCCCCGTCTCCAAAGTCCCCCTGGCACCCAGGTAACCAGGAATGGAGTTAAAGCCAAAAGTCCATTCAACGCTTGTATTTTTCCTGGCCCTCTCCCCACTTAGGCACATGCTAGAATAGTTTACAGAGTAACAATCCCATGCTCTTCAGTAGCCACACCACAAGCTGAAGTGCCCTCAGCTCCATGACTGCATTGCTATTCCCTGGCCTATTTCCAGTGCTGATCACCCAGATCTCACGGTGCTGGACTGGCAACCCAGGAGACTGCAGGCAGCTGTTCTGTCCACCGACAAGCATCACCCACACACTCTACTTCACACGCCCTGGAGCTGGAGGGAAACGTGTGCAGGCGAGAGGGTTGAGGCTCCATGCGCTACACAATCCCGGCCTCCTGGCTGAGGTTGTGAAGGCCGCAGTCAGAGCCACTCACAACGGTGGGTGTCGGGCTGTCAAAGCTTGTCCGATGGGATCTGGGACTGTGACCCGCCTGCTTGTTTCATTCAGGCCTCTGATGTGTTCCAACCACTAAGTAACGCTGCCCCGGGTGACGTTTGGGGCCGTGAAGTTTCCATATGGAACTATGAATTCCTGGGGGGGGCGGGGGTGTTGGATCCAGGCTTTTGACTCATCCCCATCATAAAAATGGCAACAAGCCACAAAATTGCCTGGCCCTTTAAGCCCAGAAAACTTCATATTACTGCCAACGAAAGCAGGCCACCTCCTGCACCTCCCGCTGTCATCTCACTGGAGGCTGACGAAGGGGAGGAGCGGGACACGGGGATCTGTTTTCAGGGGTTCTTTGCCCGTTTTGTCCCCTGGGGTAGAGCGTGGAGGATTCCTCTTGAAGATGGTTCCTGAAGTGAGGCACCAAAAAATTCCAGACACGTCAAGGAGAGAGTTTCTAACCCACGCTGAGGGAGGGATTTGGGGGAGGAAGGGCCCGAGAAGCCAAGGGGGAAAACGTCTCTGTTCTGAGTAACAATAGGGGGAAGAAAGAACTGGAGTCTCTCCATGGAAGCCACCCAGCTTAGCGCAGCGCATGGTGCACGTTAACCGGGAGGGAGTGCCGTTACTTGTCCCAGAGTCTCCAACCGGCAGATGGATTTAGCACGTGTTTTCCTGGAGACACTCCTCACCCCACGTGGCCTCCTGCTGCGTTACGTTCCGTTTTCATTGGTCTGGCACATGGCTCTGGATTTCACCCAACGTTCCAGCCAAAGACCATGACCTTCCCTTGCCTTATGCATGTGGCACGCTGCACCAACCCAGACGTCCTTTCCAGAGCTCCTGCCGCACTGCAGGACGTTACACGGAAGGACAGAAGAGGTTTCCACGGGGTGTGTAGTTTGATCTGCTAAGCCAAGTTTCCTAAGTCCCGCGCCTTTAAACAGGACAAATTCCCCTTCCTGCTGCCATTTTGCGTCCCGACGTTGCCTGCCAAGCGCGCACACACTGCGCTCTTGCATGGGGATTTACTTTTGTTCTCTTTTGGGTTTGCCTTCTGCAAACCTGCTAGCTGCTTTCCGCCACTGCACCAAACTGCTAGAGAATCCCTTGCGGGGACCCCCTCTCCACTAGTACAGATGGCTCAGCGCTGGAGGGAGTCCCACATCTGCTGCCTCAATATGACCCGTGGGTGACACTTACAGCCAACAGGCCACATATCAGCTCTACTCCAGACAAAGGCGAGGGCACAGGGACCAGGGGCCCTAAGGAGACTCAGGGGCTGGGTTCAGAGGGAGGGGAGTTTCAAAAATGCAGGCTGAAATAATTTGAGAACAGACTCCGTCTCCCTGCCCTCCCCACACTAGAGAACAAAACCTGCCGAGACATCCTTTTGCTCAAACCCAGTGAACCAGAATTCACCTCCTTTTGGTTTCCCATAGTAACCCATGGAGTCCTTCCACACTTAGCTTGCCAGCACCAATTACATATACAAATCGACTGGCTCGCAGGTGAACTCCTGGCCCTTCAGTACAATAACTCTGCAGGGCTACAGCAGTAATTCCAATTTGTTTCCCCTAAATGACTTTTTTAAAATGCCATCAGTGCTTGGAGTCACCCTCGCGGCTTCACAGAACAATGGGACGTACTTTTATAGGGCCTTCAGATCTGTGGGAAGTCCATAGCACAACCCGTCTCCTGCTGAACAATCTTACTCAGAGCAATAAGGTAAAGAGAGAGATGCCACAGAGGTCCTCACATACATACATTACGGATGAAAATAGTATCCCATAATCCACAGCGTTGTCCCAGTGCTGGTTTAGGATTTGTATTGCAGTAGCACCTGGAGACGCCAGTTGAGATCTGAACCCCATTCTGTAAGCGCTGTATAGAGGAGAGACGAGACCGTTCCTGCCACAAACAGTTACAGTCTAGACAGACAAAGGAAGGATTACGATCTCCATTTTACAGAGATAGGGAACTGAGCAAAGAGAGACTAATCGACTTGCCCAGGTCATCCAGGGAGTCTGTGGCAGGATCAGGATCTGAACCCAGGTTTGAGTCTCAGGGTATGTCTACACTACAAGAGAGGTGTGTCCTTAACTAGGGTGAGTGAACTTGAGCTAAAATAGCAGTGAAGAGATGGCAACTTGGCGTTTAACTAGGGTTAGCTGCTCACGTTGAGCTCCAGGCTGCTCTATGGGCTTTAACCCGAGCTGCTAACGGAGTTGCTACGTCCTCACTGCTATTGTAACCCAAGTTAACCACTCTGAGTGAAGCACACCCCTTTTCTGCAGTGTAGACTGGCCCATTGTCCAGCTCCTTCACCACAAGAGCATCTTTCCCTGCCTGCCATTTTAAATAAGCTACAAAGAACTGTAATGCTGTGTGAACGCAAGGCTTACTAGGGGTCCAAAGTAACTGAAAAACATACATGCTCCAGGGGATTGGTCAGCCACAAATCAGCCTCTGGAAAAATATTCTGCTTAGAGCAAACTTAATGGCTTAAAAATGCTTGCAACTCAAAAGTGGGAAACATCAAGAAATAGGGAATGTGACGTTAAATAAACCTGCTCGAGACCTCAGTCAATGTTGGGGAGAGAAGCCATGAGTCTCGGTTGCCATTTTACCCTTTACAAGTACACTGAGTATTCACACCTTGCGGTGTACCAAGCCAGAAGTCTGGCATACACGGCACATGGTTCATTTTATAAATGCAGGAGGACTTCTCAAGTCCCAGGAGCAGCCTGGAAGTGGGTCCCTCAACAGCGCCAACAGCGTTGCAGTGTCCAGAGCTTCTGGGACCGTGCAAAAGCAACTGCATGGCCCGAGTGAGCGTGGTATGCTCCAATCTGTGGAAAAAGGCATTGAGCATAAACTCAGCAAGAGAAAGAGAAGCCAGGGGCAAGTTTGGAGCCAGAGACAGAAGGTCTTAACCAGAAGGTCTAACTGCTGCTCTCGGCTTCATGTTCACCCAATTCCTATAGACAAAAATACAGGAACAAGTTTAAACCTGGAGAGTGATCCAACACCACGTGTTAAAGAAGCAGGACCACCACCATCCTGGTTGTGAGCAGGGATTGAGCCATGACTCTCTACAATTTGAGTCAAAGTCCAGTAACTGAGAACTATAACAGACTCCTCTCTCTGCTGTGGAATGGGCACAAGTCGGGTTGAGAACACACTCAATAGTGCATTGCACCAAGAACAGAGAACATGATGTACTGCAAGCAAGCTCACATTTCACATTAACGATCATTAATTAGCACTTTTAGCTGCAATCCTTCTCTAATACATTCACAGTGGACTTGCGTATGTCCCTTTTTAATGTGATTTCAGCCAAATATAGTTTGATATTACTTTCTTACATTAAAATAATTGATTGACTTAATATAAAACTAAATTTTTACAATTCATTTTTATTAAATTTATTTTTAAAAGGAATTCACGAAAAGATGCATCTTGGATTAAATTACACTGACATTTCATTAGCCTTGGATCAATGTTTCTTAATTTATTTATTTTAAACATAGTAGGTTGCAGGACAAGTTTTTTGCTCAGTTTTTGGGTTGCTGACCAAAGACTGATTTTAAAGATCTGACCTGTGGGAAGGATGGTCCAGTGGTTAGAGCACTAGCTGGCAGCCAGGGTTCAATTCCTGGCTCTGACACAGACTTCCTGTGTGACCCAGGGAAAGTTACTTAATCTTTCTGTGCCTCAGTTTCCCACCTGTAAAAAAAAAGGGGGGGGCACTAATCCATTCTTACTTCAGAGAAGTGTTGTGAAGTGCTCAGGTATTATGGTAATGGAAGCCATAAAGTATTTAAGATGTATTATGGATCTATCATAAAACTTATTCAGTGTTCCCTACATCAAGCCCTTCAATTTGCAGCTGAGCAAGGGTATATCTGTTAGCAAGACATCTAGTCTTGGAGAGGTTGAGAATCACTGATCTGTGCCATGTGGAATACGGCATAAGACCCCCACATTCACTTTCCTGCTCAGAGGGTGTACAGTGCCCGAGACCTCTCTGCCAGCTGCAATTTTAATTCTGGAGAGCACTGGAGAAATGCAGTACAAAATAAACGGTTCTCTCGTGGCGTACAAAGCAGCTCTGCAAATGTCAGTTTAGAAAAATGAAGAGGTAAATAATACATGCCCTGTACCATGAGTGCTAGGAAAATGCCATTCATTGCAAGTTCCCAGAGTATGGCAAATTTTAGGAGGTCCTGGTCTACAAATCTCTTTCATTCGAATCCAGCTCTTCGCCTTTGCAGACAGTAAATGGTGACGGGTGCATTCTTCTGATGAACGTTTTAAAAAAAAATTCAGTCTCCACTCAAGATGCAAAGAGTCGTGAGAAATCACATCGCAGATGAGACAGCAGCAATCCGGTCACAGGCTGCTGTTACTTGGGGAGAAAGCCACACACCTTCCACCAGGAGACTCATTTCCTGTTACAAATGAATATCACACGCAGATACAGAGGGAGCAGCAGCCCGTGAGCCAAGCTGGTGGCTTCTCTCATATATGCGCCCTTTCCTCTAGGAAGCCAGAAGAGGGCCTCAGTTTCCCCTCGGTGGAAGAGGGGATATTGTCTACTTTGCAGGGATTCTGTGAGGTTTAATTCCCTCCCATTTGTGAAGCAGGTTGAAATCTTCAGCTGGGAGGTGCAGTAACAGCACTAAGGAAGATTTTAAGGCAGAGAGTGTTCCAGGGTCCAGGTGGAATGCAGGGGAGGGGGGGGATGATGGAGAGGAGCAACCCGAGTGTGGAAAAAGACAAAGGGACATTTGTCCTGGGCAAGTTCTGCTCCCAGACAGGCCTGTGCAAGACAGGAGGCCCTTCTGTGGTGGTGTGCGCAATTCCCCCTCCTCCAATTTTGGGTTTTGGGGGAAATTTTGACAAAACGCCCATCTTTTATTTTTGTGTAAAACTTGTGAAAATTTGTATTTCCCTCCTCACATTTGACGCTGCAAAGCCAGATTCATCTGACAAAGAGCTTCCACCCCACCTCTCGCTCGGCATGCAGCCCCCGGTAGAGTCCTGAACACACAGAGCTGGGCTTTCCGCTCTGAACAGTTCACACACACCTAGTGAGGCAGTGGGCCCCAACATTGTCCGTGGGGCGGGCGCTGGACGACTAGCCACCGAGGACCGTGGAGCTTTTTCTATCTGGTCATGTCCCCCAGCCCATGCCCACCTCCTCCAGTACAACAGCGAAACGCAGTCCGCAGGTTGATACAGATCTAACACAGAAAGCTAACGATAGGCCTGTAGGCAGAAAGGAAACTGCAGAAAGGGAAGGTGCTGCTGACACAGCTGTTTTCTTAACTGATTCGGCCCTATCCGGCTCTGCACACGCAGCAGCCCTCATAACAGATAGACAGGGCACCCTCTCCTTCACCCAAATCAAGATTTCAGGCCCAGGCTGTCTAATTTTAACTCAAGATCACCATGGCATTCAGCCATCACCTAGAGGTACAATGACACGTCAGGCGCAATCAGCATCTCCTGTGCAGCTATCCTTATGGAAGGTTCATTGACAATAATTGCTTGTAGCGCCTATGCCCTCCCAATGGCCCGTAACAGCTCTCAGAATGGGGCAGCTGGGCAACAAAAGAGCACCAATGGCTTCACCCCCAGATCCCGTGGTGCTGGCACCTCCTCCTTACCCAGACCACAGCTCCTTGGCATCCTGTAAAATAGGTGATACAGAACAGCAGCCAGCCTGGGAGCCAGCTACACAGCCCCCTTCAGCCAACGCACCCCTACAGCCAGCCTGGGAGCCAGCTACACAGCCCCCTTCAGCCAACGCACCCCTACAGCCAGCCTGGGAACCAGCTACACAGCCCCCTTCAGCCAACGCACCCCTACAGCCAGCCTGGGAACCAGCTACACAGCCCCCTTCAGCCAACGCACCCCTACAGCCAGCCTGGGAGCCAGCTACACAGCCCCCTTCAGCCAACGCACCCCTACAGCCAGCCTGGGAACCAGCTACACAGCCCCCTTCAGCCAACGCACCCCTACAGCCAGCCTGGGAACCAGCTACCCAGCCCCCTTCGTCCAACGCACCCCTACAGCCAGCCTGGGAACCAGCTACCCAGCCCCCTTCGTCCAACGCACCCCTACAGCCAGCCTGGGAACCAGCTACCCAGCCCCCTTCGTCCAACGCACCCCTACAGCCAGCCTGGGAACCAGCTACCCAGCCCCCTTCAGCCAACGCACCCCTACGGCCAGCCTGGGAACCAGCTACACAGCCCCCTTCAGCCAACGCACCCCTACAGCCAGCCTGGGAACCAGCTACACAGCCCCCTTCGTCCAACGCAGCCCCACAGCCAGCCTGGGAACCAGCTACACAGCCCTCTTCGTCCAACGCACCCCCACAGCCAGCCTGGGAACCAGCTACACAGCCCCCTTCATCCAACGCACCCCTACAGCCAGCCTGGGAGCCAGCTACACAGCCCCCTTCAGCCAACGCACCCCTACGGCCAGCCTGGGAACCAGCTACACAGCCCCCTTCAGCCAACGCAGCCCCACAGCCAGCCTGGGAACCAGCTACACAGCCCCCTTCAGCCAACGCACCCCTACAGCCAGCCTGGGAACCAGCTACACAGCCCCCTTCGTCCAACGCACCCCTACAGCCAGCCTGGGAGCCAGCTACACAGCCCCCTTCAGCCAACGCACCCCTACGGCCAGCCTGGGAACCAGCTACACAGCCCCCTTCAGCCAACGCAGCCCACAGCCACCCTGGGAACCAGCTACACAGCCCCCTTCAGCCAACGCACCCCTACAGCCAGCCTGGGAACCAGCTACACAGCCCCCTTCTTCCAACGCACCCCTACAGCCAGCCTGGGAGCCAGCTACACAGCCCCCTTCAGCCAACGCAGCCCTACAGCCAGCCTTGGAACCAGCTACACAGCCCCCTTCAGCCAACGCAGCCCCACAGCCAGCCTGGGAACCAGCTACACAGCCCCCTTCAGCCAACGCACCCCTACAGCCAGCCTGGGAACCAGCTACACAGCCCCCTTCAACCAACGCACCCCTACGGCCAGCCTGGGAACCAGCTACACAGCCCCCTTCGTCCAACGCACCCCTACGGCCAGCCTGGGAGCCAGCTACACAGCCCCCTTCAGCCAACGCACCCCTACGGCCAGCCTGGGAGCCAGCTACGCAGCCCCCTTCAGCCAACGCACCCCTACAGCCAGCCTGGGAGCCAGCTACACAGCCCCCTTCGTCCAACGCACCCCTACAGCCAGCCTGGGAGCCAGCTACACAGCCCCCTTCAGCCAATGCAGCCCCACAGCCAGCCTGGGAACCAGCTACACAGCCCCCTTCGTCCAACGCACCCCTACAGCCAGCCTGGGAACCAGCTACACAGCCCCCTTCAGCCAACGCACCCCTACAGCCAGCCTGGGAACCAGCTACACAGCCCCCTTCGTCCAACGCACCCCTACAGCCAGCCTGGGAACCAGCTACACAGCCCCCTTCAGCCAACGCACCCCTACACACTGTAGTTACGCCACCTCACGCTCCGGTGATGACCTTATCTCCATTGTGCAGAGGTACAGATATTAATGACGTCCCACGACCATACAGCAAGTCACTGGCAGAAATGAGACTGGAAGCCAAGAGCCCCCACACCCAGTTCTGCTGCTCTAGCCACTCAACAGCACAGTCTCCCAGCACCTGTGTGTTAGTCAAACCTTTTGTGAAAGCCTGAGCGGATTCAAAGTGAGGGGGAAAGAACTGTTTTGTTGTTTCCAACATGAGCCCTATTGGGTCACAATAGGAGGGTAAGATCCATGGTATAAGCCAGGCACAGACAGTTCTGGAAGTTTAAAAGGGCACGACGTTAATCTATCCGGCCATGTCTTCACTGCAGAAACAGGTGTGTTTTCACCAGTCATGCACTGACTTACCTTCAGTATCTTATGCTGTGAACTGAGGGCCCCATATCTGTTCATAGAATCTTGCTGTAACAAATACATAAAAACATTAGAATGCAGAAGATACAGAAGCAGATCAAAACCACACACAAACATCAGCGTGGCTACATAATCATGCCATTAAAAGTACATGCAAATCAACGCACACGATGTTTGGTCTCCTGTATAAGACTATGCAATGTATCCATTTAACCTAGAAGGGTCACTTCTCAGGAAGCGCTGCTAGAATGGATTAGTTTAAAATAACCAAACTACTAGTTTTGTCTGGGCAGGAAACAGTTTTCCTGTCCCATAAGACTTTTTTTTTTTAAACGTCAAAAAGTCCGATCACAAATTGGACAAAAACTTGAAAGCTTGAAAATTTTGTGAACCAAAAATATCCCTTTGGTTTGGGTTAATCAAAATATTTCTTTTTGATCAGTTTGAAACATTTCATTTTCATTTTGATTAAAATATTTAGTGTAAAATTTACTAACATTTCTAAGTGAAAAGTTGTTTTGAGACCAAAAAACCCTCAAAAAACTTTCTGATTTGACAATATTGAAATGAGAGGCTTTAACTTTTTTTTAAAAACCAGAAGTTTTTCAGTACAGGTGTTTCATCGAACCTGCCTGTTTCACAAAAGATATTGGTTTCAAGGAATTTTTTCCAGTTTAAAGAAAATGAAGGATTATATTCTGCTCTCACAGTGGCATAAAACTGGAGTAACTCCACTGACTTCAATGGAGTTACACCAGTGTAAGCGAGATCAGAATCTGGCTCCTGAGTACATGCACTGAGATGCAGACAGGGAAGTTATTTAAAATTAAGGGGCAGGATTCTGCTCTCATTCCTCTGGTGCAAATGCAGAGTAATTCTAGCTGGCCTGTGACTCGCACCTGAGCTTTGTAAAGGACAGAATTCCCTGAGAACTGGGATGACGGCTCTTGTCAACTTTTGTTAACGAGCCGTAGGGGGGAGAGAGACACAACACAAGCCCTAAGCCCTCGCCTACATGCGAAAATTACACCAAATGTAACTAAAAACCAATCTTTGCGCTGGTTTTACTGCATCCGTTTAAACTCCTGGATATGGGCACAGCTACCAGATGTGTGTTTACAGATACGTAACGTGCCCAGAGAATGATTTGCATTGCTTTAAACCAACTCGATTTTAATCAAACCAGGGCAGTTAGTGTGCTGACGAGGACCAAGACCCATTTCATCTGCCTGCAGCTCCACCACTTGTGTTCCTTGGGTGGCAGCAGAAGGCAACATGGTCTCTCCAACATGTACAGTTCAATGGCACCACCTGGCTCTCATTTACCTGAGAGGATTTCTTGCCATTTACCCAAACGCCCTGTTCCCTCAAGCGTGGACCTTCCCTCTCTTTCATGCACTTCTCACTCCGCCCTGCGCCCTTCCATTGGTCCCTGCTCCTAGCACCCCAAAGCTCTCTGACTCCTCTCTACCTTCCTGGCAATGACAAGTCCAGAAGACAGGGCCCAGATTCTGTTCTTCCCTGTGAAAAATCAGCGCTTGCAGGGGGCAGGTGGTGAACAAGATGCAGAATTGTTGCCTTTTCATAAGCTTCTCTGCTCAGATCTGTATTTGGGCAGCTTTAAACAGCACGGGACAGATCACAGGCAGCACCATGGAATTGCAAACTAAGCACAGTGCATAGTTATTGCTATCTTCTAACCCACAACTCAAATTATATATTCAATAGGGCACAAAATACCACCACCTAATAAGCTTCCAGAACACACAATTGCTATGGAGCTGCGTAGCCATCAGTCTATTTAGCAAGTATATCCACTATACTAATTCTGTAACTGCATGATATTTAGCAGTCACAGAAGAACTGATTAAATGTTCCACCTAGTCTGGTGCCCTGTTTCCAGCAGTGACCAATTTCAGATGCTTCAGGGAGGGAGTAACAAGTCCTATAATCTAAAGTAAGTGGGTTACCCCCTAGGGATGCATTTCTTCCTGACCCAAGCCCTGAAGCATGAGGATCAAGATTCCTTGTCGTTCTTTCCCCAGTAACTGTAGATGCTCTTCACATTCACAGGAGTGTCTCACAAATACACCCTATTAACTTCTTCATTAAAAGCAAATATACCGTTTAGCCAGCATCATCCCCAATGAGTCTTTTTTCACTTCCCTCTGGGTAGCTGTATGTTGGTGTGCAGCTGTGGAAATACTAAAAGGACATCTCTCTCTCTCAAACACACACAGGGACGTACTGCACCTACCTTCTCTTTGTTGAGTGCCTCTTGAGCTTCTAATTTATACACCAAAAAATCTAGAAAGGAAAAAAGAAGAGAGAGTTTAATTGGATGGAATTTACAAGGATGTGTTTTAGATTTTCAGAAGGAGGAAAAACTCCTAGCCGGACAAAAGGCTGTGATACAGCCCAATGGAATGCAAAAGCTTTTAAGAGACTTAAAGAACACTGAGGTCTTTTCTGCTCTGTGCAATCACAGACCGTGTAAGTACTTTCCATTAGACCCGTCTGCCATGGCCAAAATTTCCCTTCTTCCCACTGCAGTACAGTGTTCTAGATGGCTGCCACGCTGCACCCCAGGGATGGCAGCATTTCAGTGGTGCAAAGATTGCGCAATTCTTTGGGGGCCCTTTGAGATGAAAGATGCTAGTGAGAAATACATTTTAAAGCTACACAGTGGCATCTCTCCCAGCATGGCTGTGGGCTTGAAGGAGAACATCAGCGGCACAGCTACAGCATACACAGGTGGAGGAAGCAGTGCACTTTACAGCAAACTGATTTATCTTCGCACACCTTTCGCCAAGGGCTGTGGCTAGTGAGCCAAAGCCAGCTCAAAGAGTCCAAAGAGAACCTTGGGACATCTCATCCTCTCTCCGACACGACTTACATAGGAAGGCTGGACTGTCAATTCTTTAGGGCAGGGAAAGTCATTGTACTGCACGTACAGCACCTGATCGGGGTCCCTAGGCACTGCCATAAAACACATCGTAATAAAATGATTCAAACAGACTCAACTTAACCCACTGCAAGAGGCAAAACATGAAGACAACAGTGTCTAGGGTTAAGGAAAACACAAGTGTCGCTGCATTCGACCCAGAAAGCCCTTTGAAAAAGAGGGCCTTGTCCTTTCCTGAGGCTTTACTGCTTATGCCAAGTGAGGGACCCAGTTGCTGGCTCTGGCCTCCTCAAGCTCCCATGACCTCTCACCTCCCTTCAGTGCCCACTCCACTCTGGCGCTGCACCTCAACAGGGCGCTACAGCACCAAGCTGCTATTCCAGGCTTGCGTCCCTTGCCCGCTTCGAGCAATGTCCATCAACCCCGATCTGCAGCATCCCCCATTAGTCCAGTCTTGGGGCCACACATGCAGCTCTGCTAGCGCGTCTCGTTGTCCTGCTCTGCAGCATCCCCTGATAGTCCAGCGCTTGGGCCTCTAATTGAGCTGCCTGGTGGATACTTTGATGTAAATAAGAGCCCAGCAAAGCGAGATGCACACATGGCCTGCATTGTGCAGGAGGTCAGACTAGATCATCATAATAGTCCCTTCTGACCTTAAAGTCTATGAGCCTATTTTCACGTGCAACCCAACTCCAGCAGACAGGCGTAAACAGCACTGCATTCAGTCCTGTCTGCACCAGCCAATGGGGAAGCACTGGCTCCTGCAAGCCTCACAAAGGTGCGTCATTTATTTGCTACACTGTGTCCTCTTAGAATGGGAGATTAGGTGAATTCCTCACCCCACCTCGGTACTAACTAGATCCAATCACGGTATTGTAAATCTGTTATTGGAATTGGGAAAGGGATTCAGTTATTTGGTGTCTGCCTGCGTGCTCCTCCCTCTGAATCAAACACACAAATAAGAAGGGCCTTTCCATGAAGAACATGGCACTGGTGCTCTCATGCATCTCCCAAATTCCCACCACCGGGGTTCCCCTGCATTCTCCAGAGGACTGTCCCTGCTGGGAGAGACGCAGCTCCCCTAAGCAACCAGGATCTGACAGTGCCAGCCCTCTTTGCTGAAGGTACCACATCAGGGGAGCAGGAGTTAACACAGAACAGTTAGACCCCATAACGTATTGGTGGGCTTGCAGAGACCAGCACAGGGCCAGAAGCACCCATGCTTTGTCCAATCAGTTCTAAAGCCAGAGATTCCCTCCCTTGCTCAGCTCAGTCATCAGGGCTGCCGTGAGATCAGAAGTGAGCTCCGACGAAGCACCAGACAAGGGGGTGATACCGTTGGGAGCACCAGTGTGCCTCAGATTTCTCCCTCCTACTGCGAGAGCAGCCCCACCAGGACTCCGGCTCTGTGCTCTCACTCCCAAGAAGGCTGTGTGAATCACTACTGCTGGGAGGCAGAGCGGCCCAGGGGACTCAGGAGACCTGGGCTCTATTCCTTGTGAGCGACTTGCTGAGATACCATGGACAAGTCATTTCCTGACATAGTGCCTCAGTTTCCCTTCACCAGCCTTTGTCCATCTTGTCTATTTAGATGGCACATTTGTTGCGCAGAGTGCAAAGGGGCCCGTATCTTGGTCAGGCAAGGTAATAGCTCTATGAAACTTCTGCCCCCAACTTACTTAGAAGCTTCAGAGAAACAGAACTGACCCCAACTGCTGTGTCACTGGGAGCCAAGCACCTGCCACTCTGCAGGGATGCTCTGTGGGCGGAGCTTTTCATTTTACCCCCCAAAATGCTGAGCAAACTCTAGCCCAATATTTCACAGACTTGCCACCCTTCACTTTAAGGGCACAGCAGCACATCAGCTCAGTGCACGAGCTCTTTGGGGCAGGGACCGTCTGTTGGATCTATGTCTGTACAACGCCTGGCACAAGGGGATCGTGGTGCAAGAACAGGACTCCCAGGTGCTACCACAACACAATGAATGGTAATCAAACCCCCCTGGGAAAGGATGGGTACAGGGAGTTAAGGCATTGGCCTCGCAGATCCTCGTGGCGTAACCGTGCCAACTTCCTTGTGCCCCAGTCACAAAACCACTACATGGCTCACTATAGATGGTTTCCCAAGAGGAGGCTACCCGAGTAATTGCAGCGTGTACAGCAGGTCAGGACAATGGGGAGTGCGTGGTGAAGGCTAACTAAAGACAGCGCTCCTCGGCCTTCACTTCACGAGCAATGCGAGGTTTGCTTGAAATAAATGGCCTACTGGACCCAGTCATGGGGAAAAGCTCCTCAGCGTTCTCAGAGCCAAGATGCACGTAGCCCTGAGCCATTCAGAGTCCATGCACGCTCTGCAGCGATCCATTTGGCAGGCGCCTCCTTTCCTAGAGCAACGCTGACAAACTATGAAAGAAATCTAAATATTAGAAGACAGACATTCAACATTTGAGTCAACTATTTATCCACAGACTCATGACAAACTCGGCTGATACATGTCAACGTTTCCAGAAATGCAGGGAGCTTAGGAATGAGGCCAAAAGGGAGAGACGTATTTCTCCACAGATGATACAAACCAAGCTGTTAAATTGCCAGCAACATTCAGGGCTAAAGTGATCTGCCATCCAGCATTCAGCGTTACTATGAGAGACAGGCTCTAGTCCCTTTGCTTCTTATTTCCTATTCAATTTCATGGTCTTAAAAATAGACACGTTCATCTCTGCATTTCAAGCTAATGGGAGGTTTTACAATTTGTAGCCGATGTCGATAACAAAGAGCTTGCAATAATGCTATTATTATTAAGAAGCACTTATGCAGCTGCACATCTTCAGAGCACCTTGCAAACACTGAACCTGTAATAGCTGTATTGATTTTTGTGAAACTGAACAAGCTATTTCACCTTGCCATAAAGTTTACCTATTTAGAAAGAAGAGGCATGGTCCAGTGCTGGGTTTAGTTAATGGGTTTGAAGAACCCAGATATTACATCACAGGTGTCAATGCAAGAGCCCAGAGAGACGGGTTGATAAATACAGGAGTAGGAGCCATTAACTCCAGAGTTCCAATCCCTGATCCCACACTACCTCCTCCCTCAGTGGCCTCGGGTGAAGCACGAACCATTCTGCCTCAGTTTCCCCATGTGTCAAGCAGGGATAATTCCCACCTACCGTCTCATGAAGACATTGGGAGGATTCATTAACCTTTGAACAGTGCTGTGAAGGTGGAAACCACTCTAGGTGCTGTGTTTTATTCCCTGGCGAGACTATCCGAGTTGCTGCCGGCCTCTGCTATGCCTGCGCAAGAGACTCACCTTCTTTAGTCTTCTTGTGCTCCCCTCGCTCTTTCTGCAGGGATCGTTCGAGACGTGATCTGTGCTCGTACACAACTAGGGACGCAAAGAGACAGGGAAAGCATGACATAAACCAGCCAAACAATTATGCATTCCCCTGCATTTGCTCCCCACAGCCACGGAGTACAAGTGCATGCAGGGGACGCATCCTGAGCTTCCCCTGAAGCGGGACAGAGAATCTTGCAGTGGGGGAAGCCCCAGACCCCGCTCCCCAGTGGGAGCTCGTGGGCCGGTTTAAAACGGCTGCGGCCCACAGTTTACCCACCCCTGGGCTACTGGTGATGCATCGCTTTGCCCTTCTCAAAGCTCTTCTCCTACAGCAGGGGTAGGCAACCTATGGCACAGGTGCCGAAGGCGGCACGCGAGCTGATTTTCAGGGGCACTCACACTGCCTGGGTCCTGGCCACCGGTCCGGGGGGCTCTGCATTTTAAATTTAATTTAAAATGAAGCTTCTTAAACATTTTAAAAACCTTATTTACTTTACATACAACAAATAGTTTAGTTCTATAATATAGACTTATAGAAAGAGACCTTCTAAAAACATTAAAACGTATTACTGGCACGCGAAACTTTAAATCAGAGTGAATAAATGAAGACTCGGCACAGCACTTCTGAAAGGCTGCCGACCCCCGCCCTACAGGCTGACAGCACCCCGCCGCCCCTGCGGCTGATCCCGCACTGCTGCTCCTTTGCTGCATGGAGAAATGGCTCTCGCACTGGGCAGGCCGGAGTGGAACAAATCCACTGCTACTTTGAGAACCACCCCTAGATTCTGAGGAGCCATATCCCTAGCCAGCAGAGATCAATGTTGCTCCATTGAAGTCAATAGAGCTACACCGATTTACGCCAGCCGAGGATGTGTCCCTGGGGCAGGGGGTGGGGGGAATCAAGCTGGTGTGGCTTTGATTTAAATGCACCAGAAACACAGTCACACACTCCCCATTTCTCACCCCTCCCAGTGACAAGAATCAGGAGTCTCTCTCTAATGCTGAGAAGCTAACAGCGGCTTTTTACTGGGTTTAAAAAGGGATTCCTTATCCTTTAAAGCAGGATTATATTTAAAGGAGCTATACAATCCTTCTATACCTCTGATGCGACCCGTAACAAAGTCCTACTTCGTAATAAGTTACCAAGGCTGCTCTTCAGTTCACAGAATGCTCCAGCTCACATCTTACACACACACACACACACACACACACACACGCCTTCTGTCGTCTCCACCCCCCCGCCCCCCTTCAACCTGCACCATCCCAAGGAGCTTTTCCAGCTAGACAGCTATCATGTCAGCCAGCACTGAAACGCAGCCGGCTCTTCAGCAAACCCTCCCCAGACACACCCAGCGTGGCAACCCGAACTGACTTCAAGTGAACAATGTGTGTGTCAAGCACGGTTAGGGTCAGAAAAAGGGACTATACAAAGTAATAGCGTTCGCTGATTTGATTTACTCAAGTCAATTTCATTCACTCACTGCTACTTCAAACCAATTTCAGTTGCTCTTCTGAAAGTGTTAAAGGGCAGGAGTAAGGAGGACACAACAGCACCAGTCAGGGCTCGGGGGTGCTATTCCCAGCGCTGTCTGAGGCCAAGCCAGTCTCTTAACCCAACTCTGCCTCGTTTTGCTCATCCGTAAAGCACGTCCCTGCCTCACAGACTCAGTGTCTGCAGAAGACCTGACTGTCTCTTTATACCTGGCTGATGTGTGCAGACACATTTATAAGGTCTCTTGTTCAGCTGCTAAGAGGCAAACATGGTGGGCGAATTTTAACATACCAGATAACAAGCACAAGGGTGCCTTGTCACAACATGGAGGACCCATTCTCCCACAGTTCACTACTTCACTGGTGCAACCCATCCTCACTAAGACCTGGATCTAACACACTTTAGAAGCAACAGCAGCAGATTTGGGTGGTGCATGTGTCTATATTTTAAATCCACACAGAATGCAAAAGTTGTTCTTAGTGCTAGAGATACTTTGGGTCAGACAGGATTATCCATGTATTTGAGGAAGAAAGAAAAAAAAACAAAAAACCAGAAAGTGATTTTTAAAAGGAGGTTCCACTAATCACCAGCTAGCATGTGAGCCCGGGGCTCACCACTGGGCTGACGCATGCAGTTACCTGAGAAGCTCAACAGTATTTCTCTGCAAGAAACTTCCAGCAAAAAACCACAAGGCTGCTGTTTAATCCCACACCCTGTATCGCTGAATGGGAAGGGACCAAGTCCAGCCCCTTGTTTACCAGCCCACAAGGGGATATAAAAAGTGATGGAACTTTTAAAAAAACCACCACAGCTTGACAGGTTCTTTTAAGCTGCTCCAATCCTAGGAATAAACATCCCCTGAACTTAGGCTCTGTTCCAACTTGTGCTGGCTCCAAGACCCAGCCATTCCTAGCGGCTCCACCCGAATCTAGCAACTCGAATTGTCTTTATCTTCCAAGAGCTTGCAGGTTGTGTGCGCAAGATCAAGGGACGTCTGCCTTACCCACTTGCTTGAGGCCATTAGCCTTTTTTATTTTTATTTTTTTAAAAACCAGTGAGCAAAATATCCAGTAGGTTTTTGCACTTAGGCTAGTGAACTTTCCTGGCAATCTTACCAGATGATCAGGCTGTAGTAAGATGAGGCCTTGAAACATAAACCCTTATCAGTGGCCCGGTATGAGGCCTAAGGCCTGAACTAAAGTAATGGTCAAGACTTTGTTAACATAAAGCAGAGTTAAGCTGTGAACAGAGGCAGGCCCTGCTCACAGAAGCTGGCAAGGAAAGGGCTGATGCTGCAAAGAGAGACAGACCTAAAAGGTACTGGAGACCAGATATCAGAACATTCGCATACTCGTACACTCCACACAGATAACAAGGAACAGGCTGACCCATCCTAAAGACGAGGCACAAGGGTAACATGATGGACGGAGTTGTTTTGTTTGAACCAACATGTACAAGGTGAGAGGCGGCACCTTGCTACGTAGAGGGATTGTACCTCAGTACGTCAGGAGTGAGGTGTAACTTGTTTGTAGCTGTGTATAAGAATGCGTCCCTGGGGTGGTGTCTTTGTCCAGCCTAGGGGGCAGTGGAGAGTCCCGCCACTGACTGAGCTGAGTCCATTGCCAGGGGGCACATATTCGTAGTATGCCCGGTAGAGTACAGTCTAGAGGGAACTATTACTGTGCTCTGTTTGACAATAAACCTGGCCCAGGTGCCTTCGTACCTTATCAGAGTCTGTGGTCACTGGGGGCTCTCTCGGGCTCTGCTGTGCCAGCAATCTGCAGAGCCGGGGCAGCACACAGAGGGAACACACACACGCAGCCGATTGATATCAACATTGAACAGAGCAGAGCACCACACCAGGAGCATCTGACGACACAGGCATTTTGGGGCTATTCCATTTATAAAATATACTGGACCAGGTAAGGCTGCATTAACAGCGCTCATTTGTGATCACAAGCCCAGACCTAAAGTTGATTGGTGTTGAAGGCATTTGTATAACTCCAGCCAGTGCAGCCTTCCAGGTCATCAGATACTGGGCCTTTGTAAAATCATGTCATTGTCACACAACCATCTTGCTGCTTCTTCACTCTTTGCACATTTCTGGTCTGACTGAATATTTCAGTGACTGAATTGTAACACTTGTTCTACAGTAGCATGTAAAGGTCCCACCTGCTATCAGGGCCACTTGCAGGCTACTGGATACAGGCATCTTCACTTTCTGTCCTAGATTGTTGCGTAGTGCTGCTGTGCACTGTTTGAACAACTGCTGTGTTCCACCCCAGAGACGAATGTGTGTCCAAGAATCATTTAGCTCACTAGGGGGCACATCCTTGGCTGGTATAACTTTTAATAACCCCACTGATTTAGCAATGACATTTTACACCAACTCAGTATCGATCTCCATCTGTTTAAACTTATGAAGGATCCTTCAGAATGACAGCCAATCACTGAATTATGGAAAACGCCTCAAGAATTCAATAAAGAAGGATAATCTTCCTATAGAATTTGCAGACAGATTTATCAAATTCTGAAGCAAGAGTAGAATTTTCCATTTAATTCTGTTAGATGGTTTAAGAAGTTCTCTACAATGGATATTAACTCTGTAGCTTTTTAGCCTAGCTTCTATAGAACCTTATTGGTTCCATCTTTATTAAATGCTAATGGACTTTTCCACATGGGTTTTAAAATCTTGACTGATTATTTTCAAGAAAACGATTCCCCAACAACTTCCATCTTAGAAAAGTCGTTGTTCACACAGATTGAAATGTAAGTTAAGTGTGGCCCCTTAACTAACTGAATACTAACAATATCCTTGTGATGCAATAGGCAGAATATTGTAACAAATTATGGTCACTTAGAAACGTCTTGGTTGTTATCATGAGCATTCAGAACATCACAGCAGCAGTGTGGTCACAACACTCATCCTCCTGCCCCAGAAGCCCACCACTTGAGCTAACGGAAAATCTTCTTGAGCTGTATAGAGTGTATGACACATGTAAGCAGCTCCTGTTCCATGCATTAGAGGGCAGTGGTGCATACCCACAAAAGCCAGTCATAATAGCATTATCCCCAGGTTACCGATAGGGTTGCCATCTCAGATGTACATACGAAAAAAAACCCAAAAGAACTCCAGGACATCTGGGATAATCCTGAGCCCATAAAACTGGACTGCAGGCAGTGTGTACTGAGCACCCCGATAGATTTCTGAGACAGCGATCTGGGAGGCAACAACCCTGGGGAAACCTGAAGAGATGGCAACCCTAGTTACAGATGGGGAATTTAAGGTATTGGGGACAGCTGGAAACAACTTCTCTTGTTAAAAATAAACTGGTCAAGCTACCTACATATTTATTTAGAAGAGGGGGCGAGAGCAGGGGGAGAATTAATTTTACCACTGATTCCAAGGGGCAGGGACATGGGGCACTGTGGGACAGCCGCATGAATTGCTGTGGTAAGTGCCCAGCTAACCAATGCTAGCACTAGCAGTTACTTCAATGGCTGCTAAAATCCTCCTGGAACTAAGAATAAAGACCTTACCCTTCGTTAAGGCTCCCAGCTGGCCAGTCCATTAGCGGGTAGAGCAGAAAGAGCCGCACGGGCATTTGAGGATGTGGAGAAGATTTCCCTTCATTTAGCCCTTTCAGTTCTAGGACGCGCTTGAGGGTCTCCCATTGGCTAAGCGAGGTTTCAAAGTCAGAGATTCACCTCCGGGGAACCGATGAGCTGGCGTCAGTAATAAAACAAGAGCCAGAGCGTACCACAGAGTGCAGCCCACTCTACAAGCAAGGCCCCACCCTGCCAGTGAGTTTGCAGAAAGGCTGCTGGCAGCTCTGTCTCTGGGTATTCTGGAGAGGATTCCCACTCTCAGGGATGGTGAAATGCGCGCTATGGTATTAGAGCCGTGCTTCCCAAACTTTAACAACCTGTGAACCCCTTTCACTAGAATGTCAAGTCTCACGAACACCCTCCTAAAAATGAATCTTTCTAGGGATTTTCTCCTTTACCTGAGTATAAATTATAAAATCAGTGATCCTGGAAATATAAAATTTGTTTTTATGACTTGCTTATTACACACTATTTATTATTATTTATCATTACAGTATTTTTATTACATTATGAAAACGGCAACACTCTTCCAAGATCTCACTTTTGTAGCTTGTATCACATTGAATAAGCCTGTTATAAGACAAGACTCCTGTGTTTCATCAAGGAGTATCAGATGTGAAAGAGCAGGAAGGTATTTAAGAAGCCAACTCAAAGAGTTCCTCCTCCACAAGCAGTCAGGGCTTGAGCAGTCCAGGCAAACAACGCACGTTACAACAAAGCGTAAACTTGTTCTTCATAATAATTTAAAAAACAAGACTAGCTGCCTATTTAATTTTAAAAACAGGAAAAAATATCCACCTCCCTTTCCATTTCTTATAAGGAGTCTTGAAGTGTGATAGATATGCTCGCTTTCATCTGCTTAGCTCTTGGAAGTCCAGGAGCTCTGGGCTGCTGGCCCTGTGCTGCCTGAGGTCCCTAGGAACAGCTCTGTCTGCCATTAGGGATTTTTTTTCCTGCAAACCCCCTGTAACATTTCGCAAATCCCCAGGGGTTCACGAACCCCAGTTTGGGAACCACTGTATTAGAGGATTAGTTGCACTGTTTGACAGACCCTCCAGTAGAGCCATGGCTTTCTGAAGGATGCCATGTATTGAGTATAAGTGTCACATGCCATTTGCCAGCCAGTCAATGGTACAGATTCCCTGAGACCGTGAAGCACCCTTTGTGCCCAAGCGCATGCTTTTGTGGACTGTGGTAACAAGGAGCCCTTCACAATCATAATCACAGTCGCTGTTGGGTCCCTCTGAAGCAAAAAATTCCTGCACTCTAGGGTTGTCACCTGTCCGGTTTTTACCCAGACAGTCTGGTTTTTGGCATCTGTGTCTGGGTGCCATTTTGGGTTGCCAGGTGCTCGGATTTTCAAAAAGGGGACTTGGCAACCCTAAATAGCACCTGAACCAAAAGTCCGGTTACCGTGGGGCAGTGCTGGGTCATTAACCCACGCCAGCCCCTGCTCAGCTGGGGCCACCTCCTACCTGAAGGCAGGCTCCTTGAGACGATCCAGCGAGCGATGGGGTGCGGGGGGAAGAGGAGCAAATGATGGAGGTGGAGCCTTGTGGGAAGAGTTGGGGCAGGGGTGGGGCCTCAGGGGTTTGGTTACCAGCAATTAGAAAGGTGTCCCTAGCCTGTTTGCCAGAAGCTGGGACTGGACGACAGGGGATGGATCACTTGATGATTCCCTGTTCTGTTCATTCCCTCCCTTCACCCACCAGCACAGCAAGGAAGCTGGTGAAAGCCCACACAGACATGGGGAGCGGGGATATGAGGCCCAGCTACAGGGCAGGAACAACTTTTACTTGGTATTTCATAAGCTTCTCTTTAAAAGGCCAATCACCCCTCTGCCACTCCAACGGATTGGGAAAACACAGAGAGCCGTGCGCTTAGTGAATGCTCCCAATGGACAGACGTGTGTGAATAACCAGAGCGCCTCTTTGCAGGCCTTGCTTTTATCCAGGCAAGAGGGGTAATGATACGAGTTTCTAGTCTAGCCACACCAGGGTCCAGTTATAGACGGGGCCCAGAGCGGACTAACGGGAACTGTAGCACTTGTGGATTACACACGTGGTTGCTTTTAGAGTCAGAGAGTTAAAAGCCAGAAGGGATGACTTGATCTTCTAGTCTGACCTCCTGTATAACACAGGCCACCCCCCAGCACCCACAAACCAAGCCCAACAACCAGAATTCAAACAAAGCGTTCCAGCCCTCCGGAGACTCCACTACTGCGTGCCACAGGCAGAGAACAGATTTGCAACCAATAGCTCAGATTCATAGGTGCATCCATGCCAAGGCCAGAAGGGACCATTGTCATCATCTAGTCCAACCTGCAGGTTCAGGTGGTCCAAGTCATCAGCTTAACCTAGTAAAAGACTTTCCAGCTAAACGCTGGTAGAGATCAAAGAGTTTCATCTCCTAAGAGCATCTGTCTAGTGAGCAATTTCACATCTGCAACAAAGTCTTTAAAGGATGGGCAATTCCGCGCCTCCCCACCCCCGCGTATATCAATGAATAAGATCAAAGGCGCCTGACAATTACATTTGATGGGACATTAAAGGACAGGGTGTGAAACAAAAGAACAGCCTTAAAAAATACCATCAAGAACGAACTCCGTTAGCAATAACGGCAAGTTCATAACAGCTAAGGCAAATCCTAGGTGGGCTTTTCAGAAGCCCTCAGCACCAGCCCAATTCTGCTCCCGCTGGAATTAATGGGAGTTTTGCAAAGTTAGGCCAATGCTGAACATTTCTGAGAATCCTCAAGGAATGACCAAGGGAGAGAGACTGGAGGGGAATCAAGGGTGTGACAGTAGACCCATGGCCAGAGACATGCTCGGAACTAGAGCTAGTCGGAAAAGTATCGCCAAAACCTTCTTTCGACAGAAAAGGCTGTTTTCATCACAGTCTGCTCTAAACCATTTTAAAAAAAGTGTTGATTTTGACAAAAATTCCTGCAGGGGAAAAACACACTCCTAGAAAGGAAGACAGAGCATGATGAAAGACAGCGAGAGAGCCATGCAAGTGTGTCAAGAGCAGGGCCGGCTCCAGACCCCAGCGCGCCAAGTGCGCACTTGGGGCGGCGTCCCAGTGGGAGGGCGGCAGGCGGCTCCGGCGGACCTCCCGCAGGCATGCCTGCGGAGGGGCCGCTGGTCCCGCGGCTCCGGTAGACCTCCCGCAGACATGCCTGCGGAGGGGCCGCTGGGACCGCGGCTCCGGTGAAGCATCCGCAGGCATGCCTGCAGGAGATCCACCAGAGCCGCGGGGCCAGCGGACCCTCCACAGGCACGTCTGCGGGAGGTTCACTGGAGCCGCGGGACCGGCGACCGCTAGAGCGCCCCCCGTGGCATGCCGCCCTGCTTGGGACGGCGGAAATCCTAGAGCCGCCCCTGGTCAAGAGACAGAAGGAACAGGGTGGAGGGAAGTATTTCCTGTCCAGAAGACAAGTCATGCTGCTCAGTCAGTCAATCTACTATGGGCCCACTGTATCCCAAGCGGGATTGCTCTAAAATGAGCCTCAAGAGTGCTGACCTGAGTCTTCATTGCACAAGCTTCCACTGACCTACAGCTGCTCTAATCCTCTGTCCCCTCCCACTGAAGAGGACCTGTCATTCCAGGCCGCACCATCGGAGCTTTGGGCACGACCAGGGAAACCACGTTTATTTGAACTTTCGGCCCAAGATAGGATTTGAACTGAAGATTCCAGTGGAAACAAGCCAGCGCACAGACACTGCATTTGATTGGATGCCCCAGGCCAGGCCAGGCCAATAATTGGATTGGGAGGACGCTAAGGAAATCCTGGGTGCAGCACAAAGTGGGTGTTGGTGAATTGGTAGGACGAACTCTGCGTGAGCATCGAACCAGCATGGTGTTGGGGGAGCACTGCGCTACTGGAGGTAGAATGTTCCAACCATGTGTGATCAGTAAAGACTTTTCACAAGAGGTGAGGGTTAGTTTTTGCGGTTTGAGTGATTCCAATTTGACCTTCTACCTTAAAAGCAGCCACTCACCGTACTTTCAATTGAGACTATTCCCAACTGATCATGCAGCTACTGCATTCAACAGCATAGGCGGCTGCATTTAAGTGTCAGGTGAAAGATCCCTAGATGCATTATTTCTACAGAGACACCAACTTGTAAAATGCTTTGGAGCATTCAAGGTGCGACGAGTTGCTATGTATGCACAATAAGCAAATCACGGTTGCATTAAAAGTGCCCGGAGGCTGGATACAAACTAGTTCTCTCTCCAGGTTCTGATACCTTGCCCTGTGCCGTAGCATCAGCAAACGAGCTGCTTGGGCTGGAGGTTTGCAAAGGAGATGCTCCTCTATCACAACGGAGGCCGGCTTTGGTGCCTTAGCTAGGAAGCCTGGGAGTTTGTTTTCCTTTGGCCAGCTAAATCATATGCTTCCTCTCTGTCGCAAATCTGAAACAGCTCCAGGCCGAATCCACGGCAAGACTCAAGCTGCCCAGTGCCTCCCAGGTCAGCTGCTCTGAAACTGTGTCAGCAGCACGCAGGAGACAGCCAGACAAACGCTTCCTCCCCCCCACCCACTCCCCGACCCATTAATTGGTCCTAAAGCGGACACAAGCCATTCAGGATAAATGGGCCAGCCAGCTTGCTCTCCCATTGCATGCACAAAAGAACATCTATGCTGCGCACAGGGTAACCCGGAGGGGAAGCGAAGGATTGTTTTGTGTATCAGCCACATGACAGATAAAGTGCCAAAGAAACCTCCTGATGGATGATGATTTTAATCCAGTTTGAAATCTGAAAGCTACCCAAGAGCTCTTCCTGGTTCGCTAATACCCCCTGCTTCCAGAAAGGAGACGTGGCCAGGCTGGGGCATGGTGCTGGGCTGTGATTGGGTGGAAGAGGGGATAAAACAGCTGCTTCCAAAGAAAATCCTTTCACAGCTGGGCCCTTTTGTGCGCGCACACACACACACACACACACACACACACTTGCAACACATTACATGGGCCACAGCCCAAATCCCCAGATGTCTATAATCAATCTTGAAAGGCTGTCACATCATCTGCTTGATCACACGGCAGTGGGCAAAAACAACCCCCCCCCCCCGCCTCATCCAAAAGCCTCCCATACACACAGCCTGCTTGGTGCCAGGATACCACGGATGCAGGACACGTGGCAGCAGGGACTCAGAATCAGAGGGAATGCTTTGACTGTGTCTAAAATATTATTGTGCAGCCACCCAGCTTCAAACTAGGGTTACGTACATGTCGGTGTATGTTATTTTATACACCCACAGGGGAGTGTACACACACACACACACACACACACACACACACCTCTATTATATAGACATGAGCTTAACCTACAACTCCGAAGTCCTGACATCAAGACTGGAAGCCTCCCTAAAAGACGTGCTCTAGCACAGCCAGGAGTTAGGGGCTCGATGCAGAAATCACTGAGTGAAATTCGCTGATCTTCATTAGACCAGACATTCACCTGGCCCCTTTGTAGCACCTCCAACGTAATGCATAAAGCCTCACAACACGCTCAAGGGGGAGGTAAGTTAAGTCTCAGTTCTGGCCATACTACTGCAGCTGGGCCTCTGTAACCCCATACCGTAGACGCTTCCTGTAGCGACAGAAGGGGTTTTTCTATCCATGTAGGTCCATCTATCCTCCTCTCCAAGAGGCAGCAGCTAGGTCAGCAGAAAAATCCCTCCATCCCCAAATCTACACGGGGGGGGGGCGATAGGTCAACCTAACTACAGTGCTCAGGGCGCAAAATTTTTCGGGGCTCTGAGCAACATAGCTGTTGAGTTTTCAGTGTAGACCGAGCTACGTCTTTTTTTTCAGCTGGGGAAAGTGAGGCACGGAGCAGGGACATCACCCGCCAGAGATCATACAGTGAGTCAGTGACAAAGTCCAGTCTAGAACCCAGATCTCCTGATGCCCAGACATGCATTTTAACCACTGGCCCTCACCTCCTCTCTAGCTAAGCCAACAGAGCCAAGCGCAGCTTGTGTTAAAAACAATTACCACTTTCCCTGCTTCAAACATCTATTGAGCCCTGAGCCAACCGGAGGGCAGGTCCCTCGGAGAGCAGAAAACGGAGTGAGAGCGCACAGCCCCCAGAATCGCTGGGCACGCACAGCCAACGGAGCGAAGGGGACCCCTCCAGCAGCAGCCCTGCCAGGCTGCTTCTCTCACGCTCTGCAATTCTGCAACACGTCAGCTTCAGGTCCCACAAGTGCTTTGTGAAGGCAGGCGAGTATCATAAGAACGGCCATGCTGGGTCAGAGCAAGGCCCATCTAGCCCAGTGTCCTGTCTTCCCACAGTGGCCAGAGGCAGAGGCTTCAAAGAAAATGAACAGAACAGGGCAATTAAGTGATCCATCGCCTGTCAGACACTCCCAGCTTCTGGTAGTCAGAAGCTTAGGGACACCCAGAGCATAGGGTTGCGTCCCTGACCATCTTGGCTAATAGCCATTGATGGACCTACCCTCCATGAACTTCTCTCAGCCTCTTTTGAACACAGTTATACTTTTGGCCTTCACAACATTAACTGGCAACAAGTTCTGATTTTAAAGGTCCCGAGAGTGAAGCCCAAAGAAGTAACGGGACTGGTCCCGTGTCTGGCAGACAGAACTTGTGTATAAGCAAAGGCTTCTGCCCGGGGAGTAAGCAGAGCAAACCCAGCAGCCATGCAAGTTTCGCTGGGCAGCGTAGAGTTTCCACAGAATCCTCATCGCTCGGGGTATTTCTGGGAGGATCAACAATGGGAGCAACTGACCAGCAAGGACCTTCCAAGCCCCTGAAGGAGTGTGGCTGATAGGGAGAAGGTGACTGAAACAGCTGGGCAGGCGGAGGCAGCTGAGCCCCAACCCTTTGCAAATGTTTCCATGTCCCTGTAACTATTCCAGGCCCTGCAGCTTCGCTGAGCCTCCGTTCCCAATGCTGCACAGCCCCTGCATTGTTCATTCTTGGCAGAGCCCTCAGCACCATGGCCCACGACAACGCGCCTGAACCACAGAATGGGTCAGTAAGAAGTGCCCTCCTCCCCGCCCCATTCAATTCAACAACACAAAAATCTTGTAGTAAATTGGAGCCGGCCTCACTCTGCCAGCAAGGTTTTGCCTGCTAACGTGGCTGAGTGAAGCATGAAAGAGGGGGCCAAGGGAGACAGCCCAGCAGCGACAGAGCAAAGAGACGGTCGGTTACTACTCACATCATAAAGAAGTCGTTTGACCGGTGGGTAAGATGCTGGATGAGGGCTCAGACCTGGGTTCAGTTCCCCGCTCTGCCACAGGCTCCCTGTATGACCTTGGCCAAATCACTTAGTCTCTCTGTGCCTCAATTCCTCTGCTATATAATAGGGATAACTCTCTCTTTGGCCATCTGGTCTATTTAGACTGTAAGCTCTTCAGAGCAGGGACTGTCTTTTATTCTGTGCCCAGCACAATAGGGACCTGGTCTTGGTTGGTGCTTCTAGACTCCACTAAAGATAAAGGCATTGTCCATTCTGCCAGGACACTGTCAGGTCAATTGTGGCCTAGACGCTAAGCCAACCCTGAGAACAAGGGAAATGCTTGGCTCTTTTTTAAAATCGTTCCCCTGCAGGTTTTACAACCCATGAACTAGGCTTCCAAGGGAGGTTGTGGAATCTCTGTCATTGGAGATTTTAAAGAACAGATTGGACAAACCTCTGTTAGGGATGGTCTAGGCTTATTTGGTCCTGCCTCAGTGCAGGGGAGCTAGAGCTGATGATTTCTCAAGGTCCCTGCCAGCCTGACATTTCCATGATTCTTTATCTGGTGGGTTTTTTGTGTTTTTAAAGCCCCAGCTCCTGGAGTCAGATGATTAGGTGAGAATCTCAGCTCCTTATTAAAGTTTCTAGCTCTCATGGTTACAGGGAAAAGCTTGAAAGCATGACCTGAGTGCAACCTCAAGGCTCAGAAACCCAAACAGTGTAAAACTTGTCATGTTTTTCAAGTCAATCCTGTGATTTTTGGGGCCCGCCTCATAATGTTTGAACACTTGGGATTGTTAGTACTGGGATCAGGAAGAGTTAAAGTTCACTGTCACAGCTGCTTGATTGTCAGTTTGGTTCTTGAAAAACTGTACATTTGAAGGGGAAGGGGGAGAAGAGTGATCCTTTCAGTTTTCAACAGGCTCTTCGTAACTCAGGCCAGGAACTGCTGTTTAACTTTCCACCCTGAGGGCCTGAAATCATCCTTCGACGCAGGCCCCCCTCTGTTGGAGTGGCTCAGCCAGCCGAAACACCGGCACAGCACTCGCAAGTCTTCAATAACAACTATATTTTTAGAAGCACTTATCCAGCTATTTCCTCAGCGAGAGGTCACCCGGGGGGAGGGGGAGGTCTCCCTGCCCTGCTCGCTCCAAGCTAAGGTCAACACACAGACCCACATGAAGGAGCCTCAGTCAATGACACTCTCATCTGAAGAAGGTCAGCCACCTTCCAGAGGCCCTCTCTGCACTGGCCTTTTTTGCAAGTTTCTCACTTGCCACAAGGAACTCCCAGTCTAAGTTAAACTGGGACGCAGCCAGGGATGGTAACAACTCTTTGGTGGGATGGGAGATTGGACATGGTGTTCCAGCAGGAAGAAGGTGTGGCTGCTTTGGCTAGCAATGAAGACGCCTGGAAGACGGCAAGCGATGGCACCGCTGGTTTTTAGGATCCCTCTGATTCACAATTTCACACCGAAGTTCATTACATTTGCTTGAGCAGCAAAGAGGAACTGTCCCCTCTGGGTACAGTATTTTGCATGAGGGTATTTCAGTGAGTGGCGCTAGTTCCAAGAACACGGATAGTTTCAAGACATAATCAACGGATCATCAAGATGCACTGACCTGAGAGGTCAATATTGGACACAGTCAGTACAAACCCCTACCACATGGGCTTGTTTATATGTCAGGCTTCTGTTTTTCAGGGGTTATGCATTTAATCTTTGGGGGATTTTTAGCAATTTTTGAGTGTTATGTAGATGTCCAAAACCAGGAGTTTTCAAGGTTCTCTCTTTGTATAATCATGTGTATTATAGACACTGCTCACGACAGTAGTATACACCCATAATGAGTAATCTTTCATATTGATCCCTAATGTGCTATAACATACTACTCTTTCAAACAGCACACTAGAGTACCTCTAGCGCACACCAGCAGGGTTTACATGGACCAATTAGTGCGCATGCTCATGCGCTTTAAAAATCACACCCCCAAAGAACATATTACTGCTCCATGCAGGCAAGCCCTTAGATACAAGGAACTATTTCTGGTGTTTATTGGATAAACACTTTTTTTTTTTTTTAATCAAGGGTGTTTTATCGGTGTTTAATTGGTTAAAACCTAAAATCAGACGCCCTCTTTATATGTCACTTCAAAACCACCTTCTAACAGTGGGAACAGCTGCCAAGCCAAGCCCAGACAAGACCAAAGGCCCCCAGCTCTGATTAAACCGCACGGTGCTGTTAGGAACTACAGCAGAACCAAGTGCATGGTGCACCACGCAAGGGAAGTTTCATGTCAGAAGAGACACTCGCATGTGTTCTGCGATACCCAAGTGTTCACTCAGCCATGTCCTTTGTGCAACATAGGTCTGCTCTGACAGCCCCATAAGGTATGGGGTGCTACTATCTCCATGATGCAAATGGGAAAACTGAGACATGGAGCAGCTATATGTAGTGACAAACTTGAACCGAAACCCAGATCCAAAAATCCTAATCCACACGTCACAAATTAGGGCCATCTCTAGGTAATGACATGCTGCAGATCACACAGGAACTCTGTGGCACAGCCAAACACAAACCCCATAGCTCCTGACTCCCAGGGCCAGGTACTTTAAGAGATAGGTAAGCCTTCCTTGCAGCCAATGAGAAGGATCAAACGTGGCCTTCCAGAGCACCTTTCACGCAAAGCTACCAGAACCTTGTAAACAGGGATTAAGCTTTGCACAAACCGGGAAGTAAAATCTGTACAGAAGGATCACTTCACCCATTTCCGAGGTGGAATACAGCAGCTGTTTAACAGAGCAGAGTAGTTTTACATAGCAGCCTAGGGCAGGAAGTGAAGAACTCTGTAGCCAGTTGAAATTACAGCAGGGTATTTAAGGAGGTCGGATTGTAATTAACAGAGCTGGAGTTTAGCCAGAATTCCAGGGCTAAAGCAGTGTCACATGCTGCCAAGCAAACTAAAATGTAAAGCCCTGAACTTCTGAAAAGAATGGACTTGATTTTCCTAATCATTTCCTGCCATTACACACATTCCCCTGAGCTGGAGGATTTGCTTAGAAATACTAACATACATGAGCTGTGTAGATGGGGCCAGATCTGAGCGCCCTTGACACCTTACTGACTCTGCTGTTAATCTTGGTGCATCTTTTCCTATGACAAGTTGTTTCATGTCCTCAGCTACCTGGTGACACAAATCGTTTTGTCCTTAATAAAAATCTACAGTTTCAGACTTCAAATGTTATGGGGTGACCTGGTTAAGGTCATAGCTTACTGACCTCTACTGGAAGGAATCAGGAATTCAGCTGTGTGTCCTATGCCCTACAGCATGAACAGCTAATGGAGATTCTATGTTCAAGTCTGGAGTAAGAAGCCAGTGGCTTTGGAGCAGAAGCTTTGGCAGAGAATTTCCAAGGTAGCCCTGGATTTGTTACAATAACCAGCCACGGCTCGTGCTTTGCTAGGATGAGTGGGTTTGCAGCAATTGCGACTACAGGATACCAAACATACATCTCAGAACTGCAAACTTCAGGCAGTTTCACAGCACACGAAGTCCCACACAAACTTCAATGCAGTACTTTGCCCTGTGCCCCTCCTCCTCACCCCACATGCTAACCACTCAGGTAGCTTCTCTCTCTGCCGCTCTCTCCTCTACAGAGATCAATCGAGTCCTCCTGCCAGATTGCTTCAGTCACGTCACCACCCACTGCCTGTGACACTGGCGCCATCTCTGGCGTAGCAAACCTCCATCTCCCAAAACACCAAACTGCAGCCGCTCTCAAGAAATCACACATGGGGACGGGAGGGGGAGAGGGAGCAGCAGATTACAAACCAGAATGAGAGCCAGCATTAGCACGCAGCTCCTTCTAATCACGAGTGGTGGCAAAGGAAACAAAACACATGACAGATGCCCAGTGGCTGGGGTATGAGTATTAAAGTCTTATTGTCACCCGTGTATGATGGCGGCTCTTTAAGAGATGGAGAATTCTTCCGGCCCAGAAGTCTGTTGAGTGTGTGAGCGTATGTGCCAGGCCACGGGGCAGAGGTGTTTTATCGGTGTTTAATTGGTTAAAACCTAAAATCAGATGCCCTCTTTATATGTCACTTCAAAACCACCTTCTAACGTGCCAGGCCACGGGGCAGAGGTGTTTTATCGGTGTTTAATTGGTTAAAACCTAAAATCAGACGCCCTCTTTATATGTCACTTCAAAACCACCTTCTAACGTGCCAGGCCACGGGGCAGAGGTCAGGGAGAACCAGAGGGGGTTATAAGTACATCCCTCCCATCCCTCTGTTCCAATGCTCCGACAGCAGCATTTGCTAGTAAAATAACTGAAACAAGATCACACAAGTCTCAGTCTCCACCGTCAATATGGTCATGGGGAAAGAGCATCTAAAACCTTCACACACACACACACACACACACACACACACGCACGCACGCACGCACGCACGCAAAAGGGAGGCATTTTTAAAGCCACTTGCCACAAAACGTCAGGGCTCTGCATTAGTTTGGGGTTGGGGAACCTGGAGCGTCAGCGGGCACGAGATCTCAGGCAGGGCACGCCAGGCTGCAACCTGACAGAGTGCTCCTATGTAATCCCCTCACCACCTCGCACTGAACCGCTACGGGTCCCCCAACCTCATCCCTGACAGGAAAGCTGAGCCCAGCCAAGGACCAGAAGGCCTTGTAGTTTCTCTCTCATGCCAGCACCCCCAGGCACCAGACGTGCCTCGGATCCGGAGCAGCGGCAGGCAAGCTTTCCCCCTCAGGCCCCACAGGTCACAGCTGCAGGGGACCCCAATGGTTCATGCCCTGGCTTGGTGGCAGCAAGACTAGGTCAGACAGGAGGCAGCCCCACACTTATAAAGTCTCCCTCTCTTCCTTTCACGTTTCTGATACAAGCAGCCGAGTTCAGGGCCTGCCCATTTTATTCCAAAGCGATTTCAGCAGCTGCTTGGCTCCTGTTTGACAGCAGAGCAAGGGAAGATACATTTCCCTGTGCCAACCAAGAGGACATAACATGGGCCACGCGTCACTGGCTCCGGGGCAGCCCTGCAAGGAGAACAGGTTCATTTCCTCCCCTCGCTTTACTTTCCCCTGGCAATAATTTGTGGCCTGTCGTTCCACTTTAAAACTTTATTTACAGGAGAGCCAGAAGTGTTGGCCACTTGCTATGCTGGCTATGAAGGGAACAGGAAGTACCTGAGAGACGGGAAGAGCTATGTAGAGTGCTGGATAAACATTGCCTGCTTCAGCCTCCTATGAAATACTGTCGCCGTTTTACACACAGATGGGGGAAACTGAGGCACCAAGAGGGTAAAGCGACACACTCGAAGTCTTAGAGCAAGACAGCTGCAGAGCTGGGTACAGCCCCCAGAAACCCTGAGCCCACTCCCCGGCTTTAAGCACCAGCCCAATGCTGCTGGTGGAGGTATGGGAAGACAGCATGAGATTATACAGCAAGATGTGCAACTACCAATGAACCTGAAGGTACCTATGAACAGTGCTGACAGCTTTGCAAATGCCAGCCTGTTCTGACTCTCTCGCCAGCAGAATCTGAATCAAACTTTTATCTTTCTTAAAATAACTGGACAAAATGTTCCCAAAATGTGAAAGGTTTCCATGGCAATGCCTGTATTTGCTAGTGGTAGTGTTGAAAGCGACCAGGTTACTTACTACCTGTCCACGCATCTAAACAAACTTTCTCTGAGTGGAATAACATGATGAGCCTGGCTTCAGTAACTTCCTCTGTCCTGCTCCCAGAACCAGGTCCCAGAGATTGGTGGTCTCAACTTATTCTTTTAACATCCACCCCACCCCGATGGTGAGCGTCAGCAGAAATAACGTGGACTGAATATCTGCACTACTGATCCTTCTATCTTGTCCCAGCTGCCTCTGATCAGAGGTCCACGTGGGAGGCCTCTGGTGAGGTGGTGCTGGAGGCACTACCTGTAGCTGTTGCCTTAATGCCACAAGTGATTAGCAGGAAAAACAGAAGCGAACTGTAAGTACTGAGCACATACACAGCACTCCACAGATTTACACTTTGCTACACCCCTGTGAGGCAGGTGAAAAGTCACTCTACCCATTTTACAGATGGGAACAGAGTCCAAACTGTAAGAAGAGCATGTGCTGAGTTGCATGCCAAGTTCTGCACAGCACATGCACACTGGCACCTGCGCGCATGCAATGCAGCATGCGCACACTTTGGAAGATTTGACCCAGAAAAGAAAATGCCTTGAGCAGGATTATGCTGAAGCAATGGCAGTGATGGAACCAGTAGACCTTCTTAGCAATGCAGGCTCTTGTCCATAAGATATAATTTTATATCTGATGGAGGTCATAACTGTTCTGAGTCCGAGGAACAATCTTGGCTTTACATGCCAGAATCTAGTCTATTATTTATGACAAGAAATATGTTTAAGTGATTCTCTTGTCCTTGAGACACCAGAATCAGAGTGGCGTGTAGCCATATGAAATGTGTTCTATGAGCATTCATTCCATAGCTGAGTCCACCCTACAGATGCAGAGCTCTGGGCTCCAGAGAATTGGTCTTCAAGGAATAAATCCCTCTACTTAAATCTAACAAAGATACAGACTGGCTCAGGCCCTAGGGAGAATGCTGGTGTTAATACTGGGAGCTCTAGTTTTAGCAGAGACAAAAAGTCTAGAATGCAGAATCTAGAAAAGGAAGAGAGTTCAGAACAAGAACAACACGCGTCTTCCATCCTGCCATTCTGGGAAATCTCTCCAGTAGCTAAAATTAAATATTCCCAAGTTTGGAGATTTTTTTTGAAGGAAAAGGGGGAAAACAACTTTTTTTTTAAAAAGTTTGCTGCTAGAAAAGTTTGCTGACAGAAACTCTGCTGGTCTAAGTGGGTGGTCCTTCTGGAAAAATTACAGAGAGAGAGAGACAGCCCCACAAAAGCGATTTCCCTTTGGATTCCAGGGATGGGCTCTGCATAGTCAATTCCGCCTAAGCACGCCTCATTGCTGTGGCATTATATTAGCATCCATCAACAACAAAACAGACAGGCAGGAACACTACAGGAACAGCAGATCAATGTTCTCACTAAACTGAGGGGGTTTCTTTGCTCAAAACAGCTGTACCGGATGTTATGATAACTTAAAGCATCTTCCCTCCCACAATTCGGTATCCTGGCACCTAACTTTCCTCATCCAGAAGGGCTGGGTACTATGGGTCTGATTCTGCCTAGCGAAATAAGAGTCAATTGATAGAATTAAAAAATAAAGTTACATAAAGCTTGTGCCAATGATCGGAAGAAATTACCAGGACACAAACCAGGGCAGATTAGCTGTAACTGAACTCAACAATTAAACACAGACCCGGGGGACTCTTAGTGCTGTGGGCAGACAGCGCCTGAGATGCACAGTTAGCCTATTTCCAGACAGAGGGGTTAAAAAAGCAGCAGACCGGAGCAATGTCTTCTTAACCCCCTTTAAACCAGCAGCCGAGCCTGTTTACAACCAGCAGCCAACACTTGTTAGCAGGGCCGTGGGGGAAGCCTACAACAGCCCACTTTGCACGGGGGGGTTCACTCACCTTGGAGCTGGGCGGACAGAGCTTCCTGCTGCTGCTTGAATTTCAGAGCCAGGGCTTCGGCGCTCCTCGCCTTCTGCTGCAAGTGACTGTACGTGAAAACTCCGGCGCCCACACAAGCCACCGCCACCAGGCAGAAGCCGGTCTGCAGGAGCCCCTTCTGCCGCCTCGAGCACATGCCAGTCCCCATGCCGAGACCGGAGCCGCGTCGCTTCCCCGCGTCCACTAAAGCCGCCGGGCGAAGCTCGAACACGCTGCCCGCGAACGGCACATCCCTGAAGTTCCTCCCGTCCCCGGGTGCCCTGGCTGGGGGCGGCTGCTTCTCCCCTTGCCGGTCGCCTCTCGCCGCTCAGAGCCCGCGGGGGAGCGGGGCACAAACCACCCCGAAGTACCCAGGGCGGAGCGGCGCAGCTGCAAAGGGCGCAGCGAGGCGCCCGAGCCTGGTCCCGGGGAGCTGCTGCGCCGGCGGGCACCAGGGGCGGGGAGCAGCGGCGGGGAACGCGGGGAGAGGAAAACTTTTGCTTCCCATGTGCTGCAAAGATCAATCGATCCAAGATCGATGCGGGGGCGGCGCTTTGGGCCCGGCCCCCTCCCTTCCTGCGGGAACCTCCAGACTTTCCGGCTCTTGCCTCCCCCCGCCTCAAACTTGCAACAATTTCAAAGAGGAAACCACAGCCCCCGGGGACTGGGGAGGGGGAACTGACATGAAAATTGACCAATGCACCCGAGCTGCTGCTGCAGAGAGTCCGCCCCCTTAGGAGGCGCTGGAGGACCCAGGCTGGAGGGGGGCGTGATTTGGGGAGGAGCTGAGCTGGGAAGGGGAAGGAAAGTGGGGGGTGGTTGCGCCCAGGAAGGATCAAAGAGGCGGGGCCGAGCCGTGGGGAGGAGGAGGTTGTAGCAGCATAGGGGGGCTTGGGGCTGTTTTGAGGAGGAAGAGGTTGGATGTACCAGCGTGCAGGGGGAACTGCTGGGGAGGGGGGCGGGGCTGCAGCGTGGGGATGGGGTATTGCTGGGAAGGGGGGCAGGGCAGGTGGGACTGCAGCGTGGGGATGGGGTATTGCTGGGAAGGGGGCAGGCGGGGCTGCAGCGTGGGGATGGGGTATTGCTGGGACGGGGGCAGGCAAGGCTGCAGCGTGGGGATGGAGTATTGCTGGGAAGGAGGGCAGGGCAGGCGGGCCTGCAGCGTGGGGATGGGGTATTGCTGGGAAGGGGGCAGGCACGGCTGCAGCGTGGGGATGGGGTATTGCTGGGAAGGGGGGCAGGTGGGACTGCAGCGTGGGGATGGGGTATTGCTGGGAAGGGGGCAGGCAAGGCTGCAGCGTGGGGATGGGGTATTGCTGGGAAGGGGCAGGTGGGCTGCAGCGTGGGGATGGAGTATTGCTGGGAAGGAGGGCAGGTGGGACTGCAGCGTGGGGATGGAGTATTGCTGGGAAGGAGGGCAGGGCAGGCGGGCCTGCAGGGTGGGGATGGGGTATTGCTGGGAAGGGGGGAAGGGCAGGTGGGGGTGCGGCGTGGGGATGGGGTAGTCGTGGGAAGGGGGGCAGGGCAGGTGGGGCTGCAGCCTGGGGATGGGGTATTGCTGGGAAGGGGGCAGGGCAGATGGGGCTGCAGCCTGGGGATGGGGTATTGCTGGGAAGGGGGGCAGGGCAGATGGGGCTGCAGCGTGGGGATGGGGTATTGCTGGGAAGGGGGCAGGCAAGGCTGCAGCGTGGGGATGGGGTATTGCTGGGAAGGGGGGCAGGGCAGGTGGGGCTGCAGCATGGGGATGGGGTATTCCTGGGAAGGGGGGCAGGCAAGGCTGCAGTGTGGGGAGAATGTGGGGTGGGTGGGGGAGAGGGGTACACAGGGATGCACTTGGGTAATGGTCCATACCAGCCCAGGTTATAACAGGGATCCAGGCCTATGGACTGCAGGCAGCTCTGGAGGTAATGTATATGGCCTGCGGGACAAGCTGAGGCTGGCAGCATGCAGCTGCAGAGAGGGTGAGGGGCTGGGGATGGAGCATCTGGTCTGAGGGGGGAACAATGGGGGGTGAAAGTGGTGCTGGGGAGAAGCCAGCGGCGCTTTCTGCAACAGGGGGTTGCCTCTGCCTCTTGCTCCTCTCCCCGCACTCAGGGAGAACCAGGCTGGCCCAGCTGCAGGTCGATAGGGCGGTGCCAGAGGCATTAACGGCAGGAAGCGAGGGCCAGCAGACAAGATCGATAAGTCACTGTTGTTATGAGGAAGCATATTTCTATCTGGGCTGGTTTTTCCAAGCTCCAGCAGCCCCCGAAGATGGAGAGCTTGGCGGTGGCACAGTGTCTGGGGATGATGCGTGCCTGCAGCTCCAGCTAATGGACCAGAGGATGCTCAGTGTCTTATTAGTATTGTAAAGGAAGCAAGGGAGACTTTTGTAGCGCTCTGCAGCTTCTGCCTGTTGTGGTGCTGGCTGAGAGTTAAACATTCATCAGGTCACATTTGGTCCCAAACTGACATGTTTGTGATTTTTGTTTTTAATACAAGTTTCTCTGGCACCTCAGGCCACTAGAAATCCAATGGAAACAGGTGGATGGACTGCAGCTCTCCCTCCCCCCCCCCCCCGCAATCTCCGCATGTAGCAGGGGTGGGGTAGTGCAGGAGAGCTTGATGCTGCGGCAGACAAGAAACAACCGATTTATGGAATTGTTTCTGTTTTCTGATGGGTAACGGGATAAAGGGGACTGGGGGGGGGTCTGTTTTCTGATGGGTAAAGGGAAATGGGGGGTTTTCTAATGAGTTTTGCCTGAGTAAGAACTTCAACATTTGGGTTTCTCGCTCAGAAAGTGTCACCAACCTTCTCCCTTCAATCAAACATCTGTTCAAAAATGTGGGGATACCTTTTTTCTTACCTTATTCTTGCTTTTCCTGTCACCCCCTCTTGTTCTTCTGGTTCTGACCTGAGTCCGGAAGGTGCCAAAATACCACTAGAGAGTCCTTTAGGGTAATTGTAGCCTAAACAACAAATAATCCACTTACTGCAGAAACATCCCGATGACTTGCAAGGAAGCAAGGGCTGGTGAGGTTTCCATCCCAAATCTGTAGACTTAAGAGGTTTGGAAAGATTACGTTGCTGTAGCTGTCCAGCTCTTGCATTCAGAAAGCCACTTCACAAGAGAAAGATTCTTCCATTGACCCATCTCTCCCAATCCCCGGCCATGTGATGTTACCCAGCAATGGTTCATTCTGCAGACCACCAGGAAAGCTTCTGTGAGCCACATTTTGAGCAGCACTTCTCTAGCTGTTCATCCTACCACCTTCTAGGTGTTTATCTGAACCAAACCTTGGTCCTCTGGAGGTTTGCCAGTTACCTACTCAAGTAGAGATGGAGCAGATGGACCTTGCAGAAAGAAATGCCTTTTTCAACTATGCCTAGATTAACTCCAGTGATGGTATGTCGGAAATATCTTGAAAGACCCAACACCAAGCTGAGGGTCCATGGGTGAATTCCTGGCCTCTGTGAAGTTAATGGCACAACACCTGTCAACGTCATTAGGGTCAGGATTGCGTCTTACATGCTTTCATCATCTAATGAGTGAAGGTGACTGTAGTTCTAGGATCATACGTCAAAGTTGTTGGCCACCTTCACCAGGAGGAGTTGGAGCATTTGTATTAAATTGCATTTGATAAAATCAAATCTCTCTGGGTTTGTCTTTCTTTTATCACGTTTTAAAATCTCTCTTTTATGCTGTGTTGTCAATTTAATTTTAGCAACATACAAGTCCACGAAAGGCATCCGGGCCCGATGGGTGGGTAAAGCCTGGGAAACTGTCCTCTCTAACCTGAGCGGCATCTCTGCGTTGAGCAGATCATTTTAAAGGTGCTGCAGGCCCTTCCAAAGAAGCTGTCCTTGCAGTAAGTATTCAGCTCCTTCCGTGCAGTGCCAGAGCCTGCTGTGCCTGAGCAGTCAGTTGAGCTTAGATCCAAGCCATCGGTGTTTCCAAAGTGGCTGTGGGCTCTTCCCTGATCCTTCATGTTCAGCTGCAAATCACATTTTAAAGTGAAAGGTTCTTCCATGCGCTTACCTCTGCCTTTTCATGACAATCATCTTGTCGCAATGTGGCCAGTGTATTCAAATCTAACATAAATGCCCAGCATAACATCAGAATGGTCATATTGGCTCAGACCAATGGCCCATCTAGCCCAGTATTCTGTCTTCCAACAGTGACCAGTGCCAGATGCCTCAACGGATTGCAATCCAGATTACCTGACTCCCAGGCCAGTGAACTAATTCACAAGACAGATTTCCTCTTCCATACATTTGGGAATAGTCACAAAGAAGCATGATGAACATCATCCTAGGGTAGTGTTTCTCCAGTCCACATACATCTCATTGTTTATTAGGTGTATTCTGTCACACTTTGCTCTTTTATAGCCATCGAGGAACTCACAGAGCATTGTAGGCTGCCACAAGGGAAGGGTTCCACAACAGCACCGAGCACTGCTGAAACCCACAAACGCAGCATGGAGCCCTGGATGGGCCATACCGGCCCCTGACAGATACCACAGGGAGCTTGTCTCTTTCATACACTTTATCAACACTTGTCTTGGTGGGACAAGAGTGTGAGGCAGAGGGGGAAGTAGGCACAGCAGGTTAGTGGCCATGCTGATAACAGCTACATTTTGCGGTATTCTGCACTAGTGATTGAAACACAGCTGGGCAGGAAGCAGTTTTCTTCTCCCTGAAAATTTTCAAGATGTCAAAACAATTATCCTACCATGAATCGGGAGGAAAAGTCGAAAGCTTGAAAATTTTCACAAACCAAAAATGCAGAAAAAAAAAATCATTTCAGGCCCATTGAAACATTTCATTTTGAACTGGTTTGTTTCAGTTTTGAGCATTTAATTTTGTTATTACTAAAATCAGTCTAAATTTCAAAACAAAAAGTCATTCAAACTGAAAAAACCTGATGTTTTCATTTTGAAAATGATGAAACAAGACAATGACAATTTCAAATCTCTATTAGTCAAAACTTTTATTGAGTTGAAAATGCATCAGAATCAAGCCATTCATTCCCTCAAAACGTTTAATTTTCGATCAATTAGAATCTTCTGATGGAAAAAATGTTTAGTCAAAAAATTCCTGACTAGTTCTCATTGAGAATTCTGTAGAAATGATTGCAGGTATCGTTGCATTTTTCACACTGACTCTTTTTATTTCTAGCATCTCTTGGGCACTTTTGATAAGTTAATGGCTCACTGGGCATGGATCCCAAAACCTTTCTCCTAGATCAGTCAATTAATGGGCTCTGCTCAAGAGTGGTTTAGTTAAAGAATTTCACAACAGTTGCTCTTAGCTGCATTTAATGCTCTTCTTATGTCATCTGAGAATCTTTGGAAGGGATCCCTCCCAATACACGCACTTGTGCACACAAACACACACAGTTTTCATGTTGCATGTGCACTCCAATATTTGCCGGCCCCAGTGCATGCTGGCTTCTTAGAGAGACTCCACCTGCTTTCTCACACAAGTCAAAATGCTTTCGACTCCTAGACTCCAAGGCCAGAAGGGATCATCTAGTCTGACCTCCTGCACATCGCAGGCCCCAGAACCTCACCCACCCACTCCTGTAATAGAACCCCTAACCTCTGGCTGAGTTACTGAAGTCCTCAACTGTTCTTTTAAAGTTACACAGAATTCCACCATTTACTCTAGTTCAAACTAGCAAGTAACTCATGCCCCACGCTGCAGAGGAAAGTGAACCCCACCCCCCAGGTCTCTGCCAATCTGAGCTGGAGGGAAATTCCTTCCCAGCCCTCAAATATGCCTGAGCATGTGACCCTGAGCATGTGAGCAAGACCCACCAGCCAGACACCCGGGAAAGAATTCTCTGTAGTATCTCAGAGCCCTCTCCATCTAGTGTCCCATCCCCAGTTGTCTGATTCCCAGGGGGCATTTATACCTAAAGTACAAAGAGGCTCTGGCGCGTACCAAATTTAGGGGTCTAAGAAGCTGAGCTGTTCACTCGTTCCCATAATGAGAACTGACAGCTTATAATTAGGTTCCATTAGAAGGAGCCTCAGGAGGATCTATAAGGTTAAGCCATTTTTCAAAATATGTTGTTCAAATTATTCTTGTTGTTGTTTTGGTGGGCGGGAGGGTCGGGGGGTGCTCTGGTGACTGATCTCAAATTCGATTTGTTGCCTTGGTTTTACTTCATGACCCACACGAGCACCTTGAGTCATCCCACAGCTCCCCTGCTTGGGGGCTATTCCAAGGAACGCCGGGATCCCAATGCCCCCAGGACTCTGCTATGTTTTAGGGACAATCCTGCAGACCAGAGGGGGCGGGAGCAGAGAGATGGTGCTGTGCGGCCATAATACTAAACAGAATTGCCTCCATTTGGGCTGCAATTCTAGATCTAGATCTTTGCTCTAAGAGCAAAAGCATGAGCCTCGACTACCTGGGCTAATGGACTCTCTAGCTAAATCGCAGCAGAGGTAGACTCTGATAGTCTTATGTGTATCAGCCATTCAAGGGAGACAAAGCCACTATAGGGGACTCTCCCACTATGGTTTATAGAAACAGAGTCTGATTTTTAGCCTGCACCAGTCTCAACAACACTAAGTACTTTCCATCCTCAGAGAACTTTACAAACACAAATTAACCCTCACAACCCCCACCCCCAATGAACAGGATTAGGATTAGTCCCATTTTACTTATGGGGAAACTGAGGCACGGAGAAGTTATGTGAACAAGGTTAGAATTCAGCCATTCCTGGTTCCCAGTCCTTCACTCAAACCACATCTCTCTGAGGAACAAGGAGGAAAAGTGGCTTGCGCCAAAAAAAAAAAAAGAGAGAGAGAGAGATAGGCCAATGCTGGAACCTAACTCAAAACTGCTGTCAGTTGTTTGGGGTCACGTGTGAGTCCCCTGATTCAAGTCCACCTCCATGGTTTTGGTTCTGGGTTGGCTCCAGAATGGGAAGGGACATGTTCTCTTACTCCAGTTAGAGTGTGGCTGAGATCTCAAGACCTCACCAGATTTCCACCATAATTCAAGATGGCAGAAACTCCCAGACACATTCCTGCAACCTCCAACTCAAAGGACAAACTCAACAGCCAGAGCCAAAGTCTACACTCTCTGAATCACAGTTTCCAATCAGGCTCAGCTATTCTTATTCTGAGGCACTGCATTGTGTTGCCAACTCTCACGACTTTATCCCATGATATTTGGTGTCTGGATATTTTATCATGATAGCTGGTGCTTTTCCTTAAAGCCCCAGCTCCTGGAGTCAACTGATTAGATAAGAATCTCAATTTTCATTAAAAAAAAAGAGAGTAAGGTTCTATCATGGTTGCCAAGAAAAGCTTGAAAATATGAACTGAGTTCACCTTCAAGCTCAGAAACCAGAATTCAAATAAAGAGAACCCCAAATATTTTTTGTAATAACCTGGGTTGGGTTTTTTAATCACAACTCAAGATCTTTGTTTGGGTTGGCAATACTGCTGCAGTGACTGCACCTGGCCGTGCATGACAAGAAGCTATTACGGGCAAGTCCAGTGCTTCTGTGGGAGTCAGGTACCTTTTTAATTAAAGGAAATTAGGATTGGTTTTGAAGTGACAAGCTGCAAACAGAAAGAGGCAAAGAATGTATTCTCCTTAGAAAGCTGATCATAGTGCAATTAGAGCTCTATAGCTCCCTTGCCTGTGTCTGTACAATGCCTGCAAAGCAGGAGAAGTAATTTAAAAGGAAGTTACTTCCCTGTAAAATATGCACAGTCTTAACCGCTTTACTGAGGTGCAGCCAGCATGGCTTTTTATTAGAGCCAGGGAACATTCCAGCTCCCAGCAGTAATTAAAAAATTTAGCAGGAAAACAATGGAAATCTCAGGCTAAGGTTTTGGGTTTTTTTCAAAGTGCTGCAAAACTGAAGGCACTCTCCATCAACTCTGATATATATATTACCCCTTTGCCATACAGCTAATGCACCTCTTACTCCTGGGTAGAGCTGTGCAAATAATGTCTTTTTCAGTTCATTGACAACTCAGAAAAAAAAATTATTTAGTGTCAAACTGAAAATGAATTTTTTTGAATTTTTCAGCAGATCAAAAAACCCCAAACATTTAGTTTTGAGTTGAACTAAACGCTTTGATTAGATTTCAAGTGTTTTTTAATGTTTTTGAATAAAATGTAAGCACATTTTGAATCAGAAACAATTTGACTTGGGGGGAATTTTTTGTTTTTGTTTTGGGTTTTAAAGGTTATTATTTTTTACTTACATGAACAATTCAGTGAAAACAAAATTGATAACACGTAAAAATTGAACTTTAGCAATGCCATTTCACTGAAAGAAGTTTTGGCTGTAATATGTCCCTATTGGTAAATTATTCCAGTGGTTAACTACCCTCACTGTTAAAAGTTTGCAGCTTATTTCCAGTTTTAGAGATTTGTCTGGCTTCAATTTCCAACCACTCGATCTTGTTAGACCTCTTTCTGCTACACTAAAGAGCCCTGTATTATAAAACATGTGTTCCCCATGCGATCTCCATCAATTCACCTCATAACCTCTTTGATAATCTCAACAGATTGAGCTCCTGAGCCTGTCTCTGTAAGGCATGTTTTCCAATCCTTTAATCATTCTCATGGCTCTTCTCTGAACCCACTCATCTGATCAAAATCCTTCTTGAATTGTGGACACCAGAACTGGACACAGCTTCCCCCGTGTTCCAAGATATATTGAAAAATCATCATGAATGCTGCAGAGAGCTTCCTAGGTAGCTTCTTTGGGTCTGGGGTTTCCTTTTGGGTCCTCTAAATCCTATCAATGTATAAGAAGATGTTCTTTCTTCCCTTCCTCTTTCTTGTATGAAACTGAATAACCATCTTCTAAGAGCATAAGGATAAATGCACTCCTGGCATTGCAACGGCAAGGACTCACATGCATGAACTACAGAACTGCTGGATTCTTGTACGAGCACAACTGTGCTCCTCTGTGGAATTTGTGTGTTTCCGCCTTACACGAAGCATCAGTTGAAACCAAGCAGGCAGGTGTCCCTGAAGAAGCAGACTGAAAATAGATCTCTGCATCTCCGTGTTGGGTAATTAAGTAGCTATTGGGCAATGCTAGAGGCACAGGTACACATCTCCGTAGCTAATAGCCACCTTCTGGCACAGAACCTGATGGATGGAAATTAATCTACCTGTGACTGTATTTTATTGCATCAGAGACACAAAGTGTAACCAATTTCTCATATCCGGATATTAAAAAACCCTGCTCGGAGCCAAGCAGTTATCCACTTCCTGGCATACTTTAGCAGTGGAAACAAGCTTCCACTTGACAATAAGAGTTGCTTGTAGAACCCAGACAAGATAAAGGCTTCAAATAGTAATGTTGACACGAAAAAAATCAACAAAAGCAAAGTCTACATTTGCTCCCTTTGTCGACAGATCATGTCCACATGTTGACAGCGAGAGCAATGGACTGTGGGTATGTATCCCACAGTGCCTGGCGACACCGTCTGTCGCTAGGTGCTGTGGGAAGGCAGAAACGGCGTGGTGTCTACACTGGCTGTTTACAGACAATAAAGAGAGGGGAAAAGACAAAAGTCTCTCGCAGGGGTGAAAGATTTTTTTTGCCCAAACTTGCCAGTGTAGACAAGCCCTAAGTAAGAAGAAACACCAGCATGTTGACTTGCAGCAAGAGCAGATCCGAGGAACAAACATACATCCCCCTCCTCTGAACCCAGTTTAAAATCTATTGGCTGCACTGAGTGACTCCAGGGTTACAAGTGTTTTCCTAGCTCAGGGGTTGGCAACCTCTGGCATGCGGCTCGCCAGGGTAAGCGCCCTGGTGGGCTGGGCCAGTTTGTTTACCTGCCGCGTCGTAAGGTTCAGCCAACCGTGGCTCCCACTGGCCACAGTTCGCGGTCCCAGGCCAATACGGGTGGTGGGAAACTGTGGCCAGCACATCCTTCAGCGCGCAGCACTTCCTGTTGCCCCCATTGGCCTGGGACGGCGAACCGCAGCCAGTGGGAACCGCGGTCCACCGAACCTGCCAATGCGGCAGGTAAATAAACTGGCCCGGCCCACCAGAGTGCTTACCCTGGCGAGCCGTGTGCCAGAGGTTGCCGACCCATCCTAGCTGAATACAACCTACCCTTTCCCTCTGCTCTCTCAGAGTCCAGCCAGAGTTGCTAGTGGGTTATTAATTATTGGGATCCCATCATGCTAGTTGCTACGCACACATAAAGAGAGACAGTCTGTGACCTGGGTACAAGACAGACAAATGGAGGGAGGGGAAACAGAGAAAGGAAGTGACTCATCCAAGGTCACTCAGAAAGTCAGTGGCAGAGCCAGGAACAGACCCCAGGCTCCTAGTCTGGTGTTCTCCACTATACCAGGATGGCTCCCACTGTTAGTAGATGTGTGTGAAATCTTCAACTCTAGTACTGAAATCTAGTGGTTCTGGGTCCAAGCTTCTCTGGGAACATTCATTCCTTTGTATTAGGCAAGCTTTCACTAAAGTTGGACACACAAATATTTTGCACTGCCTAGATGTCCATGAAAACCTGAGGCAGCTTTTCAGAATGCACTGCGTGGTGAGCTGGACAGATCCCTTGTTGGCTACCTTGGCCAGTCACTAATGAGGGCGTCAGTCACGGAAGTCCAGTTAGAACTGTGTAAATCAACATGCCCAGGAGTGATCAAAGAGCTCCACCTACTCTCTCCTATTTTCTTGGGGTTCAATATAACTGTGGCCAGCTGGATGGGTCAGTCATTGATGGTGGGGTTTTCAAAATGGCCCATTGATTTTCCATAGGACTAATGCTCCGCAACCATCTAGGTGCTTTTGAAAATTTGACCCCATGCCTTGTTTCTACCATACAGTACATTTGTAATGGGAACCTTTCAAAATATATCTGTCACGGCAGTGCAATGTATGTTCTTTGAGATCTATTATGATTTGCTAAAGAGATAGCATTAACCACTCAACTATTCCTTTGAAGAGCCTATGGCTAGTTGATAGCCCTCAGCAGCCTCTGTCCGGGTACACATCCCCAGTGGCTGGAAAAAGCCAACTGGATCCATTTAATGGCAGTTGTTCCTCTATCTTGCAAGAGATGAAGCTACAGTAATGAAAATCAGCCTCCATTCTATATTACACTGTCAGAAATTCTCTCTCTCACCAACAATCAAGTTGACACTAAGCTAATTACACAGAGATCTTTAAACATGAAAAATTGTTACTGGCCTCAAAAGGAAAAGTCAGAGTGGCTTTAAATGGCGATTGTTTGTCTCTCACTTCCGCAGAAATTCAAAAGGCGAAATTGTCAGACAAAATACACACAGGCACCTGTGTTAGAGAGCTGCAAACCCTGCCCAATGGGCAAGCAGGCACCAGGCCCTCCTCTCTCGCACCCTACTGTGTGGGTTAGCCAGCACTGCCTGAACAATCTGATCTCAAGGAGCAATTACAGTCGCATGAAGTCTGAGTTGTACACAAACGTCAACGACAAACCTCGTGGAAAGTGACTCTCCTGGCCACTTTACATAATTTAGACACTGGAAAAAACCTCTTTGAAGTAATCTAGAGTGAGGGCTTATTTCCTTCGCCTCCTGGACAGTGTAGGATTGTTCACTGTGGGACTTTTGCTAGTGAGTTGTGCAGGCTGCTTTTAGGTTCTGAAGTAATGGGACTTTGTCAGGTGCCTGGCTTGGGGAAACATCCCACAATCAGATAGAACCATTTTCCTGATCCTCAGACCAAGTTTTCCTTCTCTGACGGTACTCCAGTTTCTCCTACTTATCACCCCTTACTGCGCCCCAGACAATTCCTCTGCCTCTTATAGACTCATAGACTTTAAGGTCAGAAGGGACCACCATGATCATCTAGTCCAACCTCCTGCACAACGCAGGCCACAGAATCTCACCCACCCACTCCTGCAACAACTCCCCACAGATCCCTCCAGACGTCCTGCCCCCAGCTAATCTATGCCAGGCATATTTACCTCCTGGTATCTACTTTCCTAAATCAATCCCTCAAGCCCTCTTGATGTTTCCCCGCCACAGCAGGCTTCTTGTCTGGCATATAGAGGACAGTGCCCAAGAGGAGGTGAATAAAGTGGGAAGAACCAGCTTATACATGAGCAGCTTCTGCCTGTTCACATGCGGCCCCCATGGAGATCAGCAGGGGCACTCGAATGGGAGTCCCCCCTCACGTCACAGAGAGAAGGCAGCTGTCAGGGGGATCTTCACAAGGGCCTGTCTGCTTTGGTCCTCCCTCCCTGCACTGCTCCAATAGAGCCAGGGCATGTTGCATCCCCTAGGTGTCCTGGTGGAGCGAGAGCCGGGGCAGGTGCAAGGATGTTTCGTGCCCTAGGCAAAACTTCCACCTTGCGCCCCCCTCCTCCCCAAGCCCTGTGGCAGCTCTCTGCCCCAGCCCCTCTGCTCTAAGATGCCCCCCCCCGTGGCAGCTCCCCACCCCCTTCCACCCTGAGACCCTCCCCCCACGGCAGCTCCCACCCTCCGCCCTGAGGCACCCCCCCGCAGCAGCTCCCCCCGGCCCGGGGAGCCGTGTGGCAGCTCCGCGCCCCAGCTCACCTCTGCTCCGCCTCCTCCCCCAGCACGCCATCACTGCTCCACTTCTCCTCCCTCCCCGGCTTGTGGCGCCAATCAGCTGTTTGGCGGCACAAGCCTGGGAGGGCGAGAAGCAGAGCGGGGCTGCGTGCTCAGGGGAGGAGGTGGAGCAGAGGTGAGCTGGGGCGGGGAGTGGTTCCCCTGCGTGCTGCCCCCCCCCTACTGCTGCAGGCGGCCCTCCTCGCGCCCCCTGGCCCCAGCTCCCTCCGCCTAAATGCCGACGACGACCAGGGCGGCCGAAGATCCAGCCGCCGCGGTCGCCGCCAAAGGACCCGAAATGCCACCTCCCAAATGCTAGCGCCCTAGGTGACCACCTAGGTTGCCTAATGGGGTTGCACGGGCCCTGGTGAGAGCAAAGGGCAGGGGCTGCTTCCCATGGAGTGTGTCCATACATCAAACCCGTTTGAGAAAGGAGTCAAAGAGGTTGTGGGAGGGGGCAAATTCAGAAATTCAGTGTAAGCAGGTGCAACTGCCTGGCGCTGCACCTGCATACACCAGAGCTGAATCGGACCCCAGGAGTGCATATTAAAATTACCTGTTTGGGTGCTGCAAGGTCACGATGTACCTTTCCCGCCTGCGACAAAGGTGGGATCCCAGTCTATCAAGAGACAGAGAGGCCAGAGTCATGCCGGATGTAACCCCAATTGATTTAATTGCAGTCACGGCAGGGATGAATTTGATCCAGAACATTTCAAAGGTTAGAGCAGTGCAGCCGGATGCTGCATGTCACAGGCTCTATCAGGCGTTAACATTCTGTTGCAGTACAGATTCATGCCATAACACAACCTCTAGAATCCTAAGATAATAAGCAGCAAGGCTGCCTGCTGTACGCCCTGCTAGCTAATTACACCAGCACGGACAGAGTTCCCTGGCAGATTTTCATGTGCAATACTCATTTAGGTTGATAAAATATGTCAAAGGAAAAGGCTGGGAAGCCATTTCTTGCAAGTCCTCGTAAATAGAACCTCGGCTACTAGAATGGTTTCATATATTTAAATACTAATTTGTTCCTTATCTTTTCAGTTTTCCAGATTCCAGAGACATATCTACCGAATGCTAGAGAACAGATCTACTCATTCAGACATTCTTCATCAGGAATATTTCCTTGTTGGCAACCGTAAATCCTTTCCAAGTGGCCACACCCTCTGCCTGACCTCTGTGCCTGAGTTAGGACAGGGACTGATGATAGGAAGAGGTGCTGAGTACACTGGCTCTGAACCTAATCAGACCACTTATTTCGGTGCTGAAATATGGAGACAGGAGCTTTACTTTGGGCACCCCATTAGACAGCATTCACCTGAACCACCCTATGCCTCAGTTTCATTATCTGTAAAATAGGGGTGATAACATTCCCGCACCTTTCTAAAGTGCGTTGCAATCCTGGTAGTCCAGGCATAACATACGTGCAGTGTGTAACTTGTTATTTATTATTAGGATTATGCTAACTCTGTGGAGCACCGCTTTGAAAACGGTAGGGGGTTTTAAGTGGTGACTCATTTGTTGTTATTCCTTTGGTTTTCACTGTCACGGCATAAATACTTGGTGAACTCACTGAAGCTTGCAAACATCCAGTATAAATCAATCAATAATCGTAAAGTGGGTGGTATTAACTAGTATTCTGGTACTAGTGTGTCTGTGTAAGTTCACCTCTGGTATATATTCCCTCTATTCTAGTTCTGCTGTCAGTATGTCATTCAGTACCTTGGCACAGCGGTGTCTGGCCTGGTGTTGTATGTTGTATGAAATGTCCAGCAATTAGCTTTTCTTGCTTCCATCTTATACCTTCTCTGTCATACAATGCCTTATCCCCACTTGTATTACACGTGTGCATGTCCAGCTTCTAGTTCACACGAATTCCTTTGCAACTGGGGCAGAAATGCTTGATTTTGACTTTTTTTTTTTAATCCCTGCATCCATTTTCCCTCTTTAATGGTCTTGAGCAGTTTCTGCCAAGTACACTTGGTGTTTTATACATGGCAGTAGACAGAACAAATATGTTGATGAGTTCCAATGAGGAAGTGTGGATTCAAATCATCCAATTCTTCCAGGCTGTTTCATCTGGAAGGAAGCACTCAGGCCAAGTACATCATTTAGACACATTTTAGAGCTGCACAGGCCAGGAACACAATAGGAGGAGTGAGGCATAATAACTATTGAGCATGCAAAAAAAATGGCAAATGTCATTGATTCGGTGACTGTTTCTCAAAGCTATGCAAATATTTCTGTACGTAGCTAATTAATTATGGGCATGGGGTTATTTGCCTGACTGCTTTTGAAAAAAATGGAACCCTTTCTATTCCTGAACACATATAGCTCCATCTATATTATATTGTTGGGGGGTGGGGCTGGTATGAGATTGCCAGTTATTAAGGCTGCCCAACAGTTCCCATGAGAAGCCCCTGATTTCAGTTGCTGATAGCTTTGCCAAATTTTAAACTATCTGGGGGTGCATGTTCCATGCCAAGTTTCTGCCTCAGGCTGAAGATTTTGGACAATTTAAGCCAAAGTGGTTTGGACATTTCCAAAAATGAGGCTGGGGAAAATATTTTGCTTTGCTCTTGTTTAAAAATTCTGGTGCCCATTTCTTTGAAAAGTCCACAAGTCTCTTGGCTTTGGAGCAGGGACTTGAAATTTGGCAGGCACGTGCTTTTTGCCATCGTTGTGAAAATCTGCCCACATCTGGCCAAGTAATAAGCCTTTGAAAAATTATCCCCAGAGCAGTTCCATCCCGTGCACCGAATGAAACAGGTGGAAAAATAGTATTTGATCATGTAATTAGTGGCGGTATCAAAATGCTTATACACACAAAGGCTGAATTAAAGGTGCATTAACTCTGGCATTTCCTAGCTTTTGAGTGCTTGACATTGGAACCTCGATAATATTCTTTCAATGCAGTATTTCTGTGGGTGATACGTGCTAATCAAACAAACCAACCCCAAATCTCTGTGTGCATCTCCATTGACTAGCCACAACAGTGACACTTCTCAGAGGAGTGTAATAGGCGAGGGGAACTGAAAGGGAGCACAAGAAATCTCAGCCAATGGATAACATGTTGGAACAAGATTGATTCACCTCCAGTGTGAAGTCAATGGAATTCCAGTTTTACGTCAGTGCAACTCCATTGTTTTCAGTGGACTTCCACTGGCATAAAATTGGAGTAACACAGGGGTAGAACAAGGCCCTCAAGCTCCATCCCACATCCATTTAGGAAAGGACTCCCCAAAACCAAAAAAACTCACCCCAGTGTACGGCCAGCGCAAACCCATTTGACTCCTCCTCAAGCCCTGTTTTGATCCCGGCTAGTACAGAGACGGCCTCTGTGACCATCATTCCAATGACAGCTGTGTTCAACTGGAACAATGGTAGTCAGCCAATGGCCATGAGACAGAACCTTCGTAGGAGCTGGCCCAGGCACATGGAACTCGCGGCTGGAAGAAGTGAGAACAATCACAAGCCTCAGAGCGATCTGCAAAACCTGCCTGCCATCCTCCTTCCCACCCAGTCATTCGCAACAGAACACCCAGCGCCTGGCAGGTGAAGAAAGCATCACCACCCCACCCCACAGGGGGTGGCCCAACACAGATCTCCCAAGTCTTCTTCTCCCTGCTTCTCCGGCTAGTTGCTGGTTCAGGGTATAGGCCATTTGCTATCAACCTGAAGCTAGCGTCGTTTTTTATTCGCCCCTCTTTCCGCTTTGCCTTGGGGGGGTTCTTCTGCTGTGCCTGTCCTCTGATGTTGGTTGGCTGCTGCTTTGGTTGTGTTATATCCCCCCCAGCCCTTCCTTCTTTTTTTTCTTCCTTTCCTCTCTTGGGAGTTGATCTCTCCTCTGGTGTTACTGATGGTGTGATGGTGTCTGGATCTGGGGAGAATCTGAATCCTTCTGAGGCAGCTATTAATGAAGGTCTGGATCTCAAACAGCTCTCCCTGTCTCTCTGTCCAGCTGTCCAGCTGTCCTCTCGTCTCGCTAGTAGGGTCAGTAGGGTCAGGTTGTTGCTGCTGCTGCCTCTGCGCCGCCCTTGCTTTCCCTGACTTTCGTCATGGTCCTCCATGTGCATGCCATGGTAATCCTCCTCCCTGCTGGAAAAGGGTGATCGGCTTAGTGGCTTTCTCGGCACCACACCACCATGTCATGCATCTTTGAGTTGACTTCTTTTTCTTTTCCAAAAGTGTCTGTTAACTCTATCTTTTGTTGGCGTTTCTGTAGCAAGCTGATTTTTACAGGTTGCTAGCCCCCCCCCGCCTCCCCCCCCCCCTGACCTGACTTGGGACAGGCAGATGGCCCCAAAGGACCTCTCTGGTGGAGTTGAAGAAAGCATAGTCCTCTTTGAATCTACAGGAGACAGATACCGTGGTGATGGCAGCCTTAGAGCTGGATGGATGGGTGGAGCTGACTCTCTGCTCAGGGGAATACTATTATTCATTCTTTTTATTGCAGATGCCTCTGGGAGCACCAGTCCTGGACCAGGACCGCAGGGTGCCAGGTGCTGTGCAAACAGAATAAAGAGAGTCCCTGCCCTCAGAAGCTTGCAATAATTTCACCCTACAGGAACAGACAACCCCACTCAATTTACTCAGGATAGAAAGCTGGATGACAACAGTGGACTAATCCTCTAAGTAAGGGAAACAGGACTTGGTCCTTTTTGAGCAGCAGATGAATGAGGGCTGCTAATACAATGAGTGCATTAAACAGAGGAAGGGCCGAGTGGGTTACCGAGTAGTCCGTGCTTCTCTCCCAGAGTCACAGTGGAATAGAAACAAACCTAGTGACCCAGCGTGGTTTTGTCTGTTGCGAGGCTAGAGACACATTGCCACACCCTTTGAGTTCCCCTGCACTACTTAGTCTCTGCTGTGAAATAGCACAGTTGTTGCGGATACTGCTGCAGAGGCCCCTTGTAAAACATTCTGGGAAGGAAGATTAACAGGTTCCTTCATTCAGTGGGGTTAAATATGCAGCAACATTGGTAAAATATTAAAGCAATAAGTCACAGCTTTTACAGCCAGATAAATCCTCTTGCCGGTACCTTGCAGCCAGAGAAATATAACAGATCGTTTCTTCTGCCACTGGGCTTTTCTTCATATCGTCTGATACACTTTCCCAGCCGGCGTGTTGCCACAGCCTTTCCTTTTTAAAAAGCAGATGTAGTGGGTGAAATGAGTTTGGCAGGTCTCAGTCAGTTCCTGATTGGCAACTGCCCACATCACATACTCTACCTATGTGGCCCAGCCCATCGTAAATCTGAGCACCTCACTAACACGAAGGAATTGATCCTTGCAGCCATCCTCAGAAATATTAACACTATCCCCATTTTACTGAGAGGGTGCAGAGTGATGAAGGGGCAAATTTTCAGAGTTCAGTGCACTGGCCCTGGGCACGCTGCCCAAGATCCCACCGGGAACGTGTGGCCAAGCTGGGATTGAATGCCGCTCTGCTGAGTCCCTGTCCTGTGCATTAACCGCACCCTTCTCTGGCGCTATGACAACTGGCACTTTCAGCAGGGAGGGGGTAAGGACCGAATGAGCCACCGAGATTAAACTGGTCTCTCCCTCTTTGAAATGGCCCCTCCAGCTCAGAATCATAGACGTGAGGTCTCGTCCAGTCCTACAATAGGTCGTCCAGTCCAGCCCCCTGCACACAAGGCAGGACTCAAGGAGGATACTCAGGGGTAGGGAGAACCTTGCTTTGATTCTGTCGCTGGAGCTCTAACTACCCTGAGAACCAGAACAGCTGTTAGCGCAGGCAGCAGGCAAGTGGCCCCGGCTTGAAGAAGTGGAGTAGGCCCTAAAGCAGGAAGGGTTGGCCTGGGACAGGAAATGAGCACAGGGCTGAAAGACCAACCAGTCCTCAGGACCTTCGGTGGCAGCTGGATGGCAGGTGTTGCTGTTCATTTGCTAGCCAGAAGATACAGCACTGATGGGACTATCCACAGAAAGGCCACCTGGTATCGAGTCCTCCCTCAGTGGGCGTCTGACCCTCCCAGAGGGCCATTAGATGGACAAATCAGTCACCTGCAATAGTGCCTTGGCACGAGGCTGCCATTGAACACTAAGCAGAGCTGAAGCCAGCAATGAAAACGACTCTGAGTGCAAACTGGAGAGCAGGCTCCCGACACAGGGAATGACAACTTCATAGCCGTATCCCAGGGTGACGTGCAGAGAGCGACCTACTCAGCAAAACACTTCTATCTTATTACTAATCCAGGCATATGGCACCTTTCATCACACAGGATGCACTTTTCAGCCCTCTCCTACCCAAAGAGTGCCCCTGATGTGCATGGTCGTGTGAAGGCATTGACATCATAGGCCTGGGCCTCGGGCTCCAGCTCCTGGAGAAATGAATCTGTCAGAATCTCAGCTTTTGTTCAAAAGAAAAATTAAGATTCTTGCTCTCATGGTTGTGAAAAAAAAATCTGAATATAGGAATTGACCGTGATTTATGCAGTGCTGCCTGCCTGAGTCTGCAGAGAGCCTGAAACAATAGCTCTGAGAGAGGAGAACAGCCCTGTTCAGGTCAGCGGTATGCAGATGCCAAAAGCCAGAGCTCTGGAGAGCTTCTTAACACCACCCCAGAAGAGGACTTTGTAGGTATGTCCTGATTAGGAAAAAGAGGTTGAAGTTAACCCCAACCTAACCAAGGATATCCCCTGGGGGAGATGCACAGGAAAACCTTTCTGCTTGATTTAGCTGGTCAAAGTCAAGCCTAGGCTCCCTCGACAGTTTATTTTAACTGTTAATTAACAGCCCCCAAAGCAGGGCTCTAGCATTCTCAGTGCCCCAGTGTATACCCTCCCCCCCCCCACCTCCTGTCCTTTTCCATCTCCTCACCTCCCAAATCGCCCCTCACCTCCCAGCAGGGACGTCTGGCAAGTTTCAAAGGGGAAGTGGAGTGTGCAGCTGGTGGCTGGTAGGAAAGGGGAGAAAGGAGCAACGTGGGATTTGGGCCACAGCCTGCCTGGCCACGCTGCTAGCTGGGGAAGAGCAAGGTGCTAAACATCTGGAGCCTCCCCTGGAGCCGCTGGGAGTGGAGGGCCCCCCGCGCCTCACAGGGCATGCTCTGGGTCCGACCCTGCATTGCTCAGCTCCTGGTGTGATTTATCCCAGTGCAAAGTGGGTGTAAAATACCCTCATTCTGATTGGGCAGCTTACTTGCTGGGTGAGCTGGGGAAGTGGCTTCTTTGCCCTGTGCCTCCATCTTGCCACCTTCCTGCTGTTTAGTCACCTGGGGAAGGCGCTGCATGCACAGCTCCTGACAGAACAGGATTGTGAGCTCTGCGGAGGTCTCTGGCTGCTATAGTAATTCGACACCCTCTTTGCATTAGTGTAGGTGTAAGTGAGGACACACATGCTGCAGGGGAACAGAATCAGGCCCTCCGTGGCTTGCAGGATGCGCCCCCCACCCAGAACCTCAGCCCCCTAGCAATACAGAACAAAAAATAACCTTGCCCGGATAATCCCAAGCACTCCATTATCCCGTGGTTCTAAGATCCAGTTGTTGCAAAGAATTGCACACTTTACTTGTGCCTAGTTTCACTGAACAGAATTCCTTGGGGTTAGTTCTGAACTGGCATCTACGTTTACTGAGCTCAGCTTCCAGGTGCATAACAGCAGCCCATTTCCATTCAGAAAGCGACCCACCTAATATGCACTTGTCACTCTCACTCACAGACGTGATTTCTAGTGTTATCAATTATTTAGGGCTCAATCAACTCCTGCATTTTGCAGCACCACATCACAGCGCCGGCTGCTCAAAGAAAGAAAAAAAGTGGCTGTTAATATTTTCCTGATTAATTAGCTGTTTGCAACACACAGGGCAGTGAAGCACTTGTTTAGATGTTACCTGTGCAAACATAATCATTGCTTTGAACAAATGTATCTCTGTGTAACAGCAGCTCTTTTTTCCAGCCAGAGCACAAATGAAACAAAGCAACTCTGAACTGGAGGAGAAAAATAAATATAGGATAGTTTGTGTGAGAAACAGCTAGCTAACAAAGACCATCAATTATTAAAGGCCTGTCACATGTTTTCTCCATACACAGGGAAGTGAACGAAGGTGACAGGTGGCTGGATTCATGCTGTGGGGATTTAAATGGCACCAGAACAGCGTGGATGAAAGAGTTAGGTAATCCAGCTCTTACAAAGATGGTGGCTGGTGTATTAAATCTATGCCAATGGACCTGTTGCCCTGAATCAGTCTCTTAGTGGTGAAAGGGCACCCATCATGTATGGGTGACACAAGGACGCAGTGTGACCTACTGGAAAAAGCTTTTTGACTCAGATTCAGGAGACCTAGGTTCTATTCCCTGGCCTGCTGGGTGACCTTGGGCAAGTCACTTCACCCCTCTGTACCTCAGTTTTCCTATCTGTAAAATGGGGATAATGAAACCACCCTCCTTTGTAAAGTGCTTTAAGATCCACTGATGAAAAGCGCTAGATAAAACTAGGTATTATTATTATTCAAAGCTAAAGGAAAGAATTGTGCCGAGCTGATTCCATGTGTGATCCTTGCCCCTTGGCCAGCAGAGGATGACAGAATTCCCACTGAAGTGAGGGCCAGCGCAGGACTGTGTGTGTGAAGGGAGAGAGAGTTCTGAATACCCAGCCCCATTAGTTCAACATAAAACACTGTGACCGTCACCTTCCAACTTTACCTCGGGGAAACCGTTTCACTTTTGCCAACACGCCAGCTCTGCTTGAAACCAGGAGCTGCCCTGTCAGGAGCTGAGGGCCCGCCCGAGAGCAACAGAAATGTTTCCTGACATCTTTGTTAAAAGCATTTCAGCTCTGTGTTCGGTGCAAACGTTCCTGCGCGGTCTCAGCTCGCGTCAGTGTTCCCAGGATGAGTCAGGCCCCACACTGCCCCTCTCAGGAGGCAGGTGCAGAAGCCACAGCTCAGAAGGAGGGACTGAGAGTGGCTTTCACCCCCCCTTGTGCCTCCCAGATACTGCCACCCCCACGGTTGCCCTAACATATGGCCCCCTGCCAGGGCTGTCTATGAGTTGCGCTGTAGCCCAGAGTATCCAGAGAGCAAGTCACTAGGTCTAGTGGGAGTGGGGGCAGCACAGGGCCATGTGTGTCGGCCCCATGCCGTGGGAATTCTGTTGAAACCCTTTGCTGCCTCTATACGCCAGGGGAGCAGCATATAGGGCCCAGTGAAAGGGCTAAAGATGTCACTGCTGGTGGGATGGAGCAGAGGCCGCGAGGAGGGGAGAGCCCCGGGCCACACCAGCGCCAGGGTTTTGGGAGCACTGGCGTCTGACACAGCAAGTCACTCACCAGCAGCCCTGGAGGGCTGTTCTGTTTTGTCTGAGCAGCACAGCTGGCCCTGGAGCTGGCAGAACATCCTCTCAGAGCAGCTTTGGGGACGGTGCCATCTAAAGGCACAAAGTGATTTCAGACGTGACTCATAGGAGCAGGCGCTGTTTGCCTGTCAACAAGCAGACACGTAAGTAAGCCCCATTGTCTCCCTAGGAAGAGAGAGGCATGTCCCTGTGCTGATGTGCACAGCGAGGCCGAGGGGCGGAGGTGGGACCCCAGACCCGCCAACAACACCAACCAGATCTCATCAGGACTGAGACAAACAAGGGTCAAAGCAGCCCAGACATTCAAAATTCACCTGCCAAGAAGCCGGCTGTGCTGTGGCTCCTCGTGTGCCCATCTGAAGGGAGCAGATTTCTTGCACGGGATCCTGGCTCCCACCACAGCACCACCCTCAGTTCTGCTCCTCGTGTCCATGGAGGCCTGGAGCCTCTTCTGAGCACTTCGGACAGCTGGTGACAGACAGGAATTGATGCCCTGAACATCTCAAGGGCCCATGCGCGGCGGGAACAGGACCTATGCACCACAACAATATCGTAGCCAGCCTCTCTGCAACCGCCCCAGCACTGACTGTAGGATTGGGCCCACACCGGTGATATTGTCCCCGATTTAATCACAAAACTCCCAAGATTAGAGCTGTGCCACCCATGATTGAAGGACCAGGCTTTGTTTCAGTTAGATGCCAAAGCTGAGAGAAGCTTGGCAGCAGGGTGACAGCAGCATAGAGCAACACAGCCCAGTTTGCATCGGGCCCAGCGGGATGAGCCCGTCGTCCTTTGCAGGCCAGGCGATCATGCTTGGGGAGAGCAAGTCCTGGTATAATTAGTGGCGGATGCTTCCATAAGCTCCTTCTGATTTCTTCCTCTGCTGGGAGTTGACGGGTACTCTCCAAGAGGTGGATGTTACTGATGGTGTCTGGCCAGCGGATCTGGAGAATCCTTCTGAGGCAGCTATAGTGCTTCCATAAGCTGTGTGATTATCAAGAGCTACCGTCCATGAAGCCAGTTAACACGGCCTTGCAGCTTTGCTAACACACAGACAAACGAAGCAATTAGAGGAGCATTAGCAGGGAGCTGCAGTGAGGCCATGCTAAGTAGCAGGGCTTTGAGAAGCTCACAGAGCAGGCAGCCCCACACCACCATCAGCATTTCCACTAGCCAACCTGCCATTCAACTGTCTTTCCAAAGAAGGGGAGCCGGCGGCGTTGCTTTACTCCAGGAGGAGCTGAATCGCATAGAGCGGATGTAGTGATTGGCTGTCAGAGCTCGGGTCATTAGCAGAATGGGCTGGGATGCTTGGAAATTCCCACTGACCGACAAAACGATTTGAGAGGAAAAGGTGCAGCGGAGGCTAAAGGAGAGTCAGCAAAAACATCGGCGAAGCGAAGAGTAGGTCTTCACTGCACACAGGTGTGTTCTAAGCTCAGGTTACCGAACTCGGGTTAAACTAGAAGTGAAGACATGGCAACTTGGCTTTTAACTCAGGTTAGCAGTTCAAGGGGGGGCTAGGGTTGCACCTGAGCTGCTAATCAAGGTAACAACACACTCTTTTCCTGCAGTGAAGCCATACCCTAAAAAAAAGGGCTAGACCCCAAAATCACAAAGAGACAGTCGCTGCCCTGAAGGGTTTCTACAATAAGAACTGCTCAGGTTTTAGCCTCTCACTTCTTGCCATGTCCTAGTTCTCCAGTCCTCCATGGAGTCCTCGAGCAAGAATAGCAGAGAGGAGACCTCATGTTCCTAATGTAAGAACGACCAGAAAAATCCTTTCAGCCATTCTTTATCCATCAAAGAGAAGCAAAAAAGGGGCATAATCCCAGTTTCTTTTTCTTTTGCAGGTCACCTTTAAGGCTGGATCGATTGCAATGGTGTGATCCAGTCAGCTGAGTCTGCTCAAGAGGCGTTCCATACCAGCACATGTCACGTCCTCTCCTTTGCTGTAGGGCAGAAGTATTATGGCAACCCACTGATGTGGCATAATACACATGTGTGATGGGTTGGAAGCCCCTCCTGCTCAACCAACCTAGGTTCCCTCTCCCTGCTTTAAAGAATTAGGTTCTCCGGCCTCTTGCAGCACACAGACACAGGTAGGCCCACACCCCGCAGAAGACACAAACTTAAGTCAGCTCTGTTTGAGAGGGCTCCCCCAGCACTCACGTGCCCACCCCTTTTGGGAGACAAACCCAAAATACTACTGTCTTGCACTGTATAGAAAAATCCGCACAGCGCAAGCTCACAAAAATCCACCCTCTTCCTCCATGTGAAGAGAGATGTGCATGACTTCTTCCCCCCGCCCCGTTAGAAATCACATAAACTGGGTTTAATAATAAACAAAATAAGTTTATTACCTACAAAAGGTAGATTTTAAGTAGTTAAAGGGATAGCAAACAGAACAAAGCTGATAACCTTAGTAAATAAACAAAAGCCACAAACTGATCTTAACACACTAGATAGGTAGGATACAAATTAGCAAATTCTCACCCTGAATGATAAACAGGCTGGCAGATTCTTAAGGCACTAGCTGCCTTGGCTTTCCCATGTTTTCTTACACAGGCTAAAAATCCTTCCAGCCTGGGACCATCACTTCCCACTGTTCAGTCTTTGTTCCTCAGGTGATTCCAGGTGTGTTGTTTTAGGGACAGAGAGGACACCTCATGTTGTCATTGTCCTTCTTTTATAGTGTCCCCCCTCTTTCTGGAAAGCTTTTTTGCTGTAACCCGGGTCAAACAGTTCCCACTGTGCAGCGCGATCTCTGAGAGATTTCTATTGCACACCATCCCTGGGGTAATCCTTGTGCTCGTGTGCATTTCCTCAATAAGCCACTAATATTGTTTGGCCTCATGCAACGTAGCCCATTTGAAATACAGAGACATGGTCAATATTCCCAGCTTCAGATACAAAAATGATACACGCATACAAATTGGATAAACACATTCAGTAAATTCTAACCTTTCCAATGACATCTTACCAGACCCATCTTGCATAAAGTATATCTTAGTTATACCATATTTTGAAGAATATGGGGTGTAACGTCACAACATGATCTTCCCTAAACCTTCTTCAGCTGGTCACCCCACCACTGCCATGTTGAGGTGAAGGGGAGAACAAAGGGCCTAGAGTCAGGGTCCTCTCAAACACAGGGAGGAGATCAGACTGCTGTAAAGGAGGGCTGCCCTCGGGAGACATGTGCATAAAGCCTGTTGCTGAAATGCATCAGAAGCAAATCCCTCTTGCAAAGACAACGCTTCCCGTGAGAAAATGTAGGAGTCATCAGCATGAGCTAGCCTTTAAAGCAGGGCAACAGGAGTCAAAATGCTTGGGTTCCAGGCCTGGTTTCGCCCTGGGCTGTCCCGTTTCTGCACCCCTCTGTGCCTCCCCATCTATCCGGGTGTAAAGTAGATGCAAAGGTACATACCTACCTGCTTCAGGGGACATTGGGAGCATCAGTGGTTTTAACTTCTCCAAGATCACCAGCTGAGAGGTGCAACTATATTAGATTGGCAAACTCCTTCCCACCGATTGGCTTTTAGTACTCGCCTCCCAGTGTTAAAGAAAGACAATGCAACTCTTTGTAGGCCTATTCTGTCTCATTCTAGCAAGGGAGGAGGATCAATCTGGAGTCACAGGCCTTTAAAGTCCCAGCTGTAGCCATTTGGTGAATCAGTGGGTTGTATAAATGCTTGTTTAGTTGCTAAGCATCTGATGAGCAGATGAAATGAGTGGAAAACTAGCAGAGTCAGCAAAAGTACCAGTTCACACAAACAAGCGAGCGGACCAGCGAAGAGAGGAATTGGAAGGATGGTAAGTACTGAAGGAGAGGGGCCTTTGCTTTTCTGTGCAGGTTCCAGGACCCCAACACACAGGTGAGTGGATCTGAGACAGTGAATAATGAGCCGTCACTTAGGCCCTTTATCTAAGTGGAATCTACATTCCTGGGATTTGAGAATTGGTGGTAGGGTGCCAGAGCCTTTCACCTCTAGGTCACTGTCCTGGATCTGCTCTAGGACAGTAGTGACCAAAAGCTGTTGCCTTGCTCAGGTTATTCAGTGGCCCAGGCGTAACGAGTTTGGCCGTGTGTGTGTCCCTGGCTAGTCCCCAGAAATAACATCCACATAAAAAAACCCCAACCCAACTGGCCCCTTGCTGGGAGTCTCCGTTAACGTGGGTTGAAGGTGAAGCCCCTGTTTTGATCCCAGAGAAGCAGAACAGGTTGGAGGCATGACGATGGGATCGTCTCTGGATGCCTGCACAGCCAAGGTGCTCCGGCTCTGGGAGGAGGTGGGTTTCCCAGGCTGGCACGGGCACTTGGATGGATATAACAGGCCTGCCTCGTGTTGCTTTCACAGGGCTTTCGGGGCATGCCAGAGCAATGACATCGGATGCGCTGTCTCAGGGCAATGTGGTGCAGGTGACCTTGTATGGTGCTCTGGTCCTGCTCTGCCTGCTGGGCAATAGCCTGGTTCTCCTAACGGTCCTTGCCATGACTGTGAAGCATGGCACCATGGCTGCCTCTGACCTTCTCCTGGCCAACCTCTCCACCGTCAACCTCCTTCTCACAGCGCTGCGGAACACGCTGCTCTTCACAGCTGACCTGGGGCTACAACTCTCCTTGTCCGCCGCTTGGTGTAGGGTCTTCATGTTCACGTGGGTGCTCTTGAGAGCTATGAGCACCTGGGCCACTTCCGGCCTGAGCATCTTCCATTGCCGTACCATAAGGAAGCAGCATCCCCTCGGGGCTAGGGAAGCCAGAGGGGCCAGGGACGCAGCTATCGCTGTGTCTGCCCTCTGGATGGCGAACGCGTTGTACTCGCTTCCTGCCTTGGTGTATTCCAGCCACGCGGCTGGGAATACCACTCTCCCCCCGATGCTAGTGAGCAGTACCACCAGGCCTTTGCTGGGCTGCACATGGGCTTTCCCTTCCCAGCAGAGCGGGCTGGCCTATGCCATGGCTTCCTTAGTCATCCACGAAACTGTGCCCGTGGTCCTGATGCTGGGCGCCAACGTGTACACCTTGCACAAACTGAAGGGGCACGTGAGAGCCATGGGGGCTGAGAACGGGGTGGCCAGGTTTGCCTCTGAGCAGAGAGCTGCCAAGGTCATCCTGGCCCTGGTCGTTCTGTTTGTGGGCTGCTGGGGGACCAACACGCTGGCGGTCGGCTACCACAGCTTCACCAGCTGGCCTGCCGCACCCTTCCTGCTTCAGGCTGCAAATTTCTGTGCCTCGCTCTTCCTGGGGATGAGCCCCCTGGTAATCCTGGCAGGGCACAGCCAGCTGCGAAGGACGCTCCGGAGAATGATCTGTGCGCGCTAAGAGGGTTCCGGGCATGGATGCAACAGGGACACAGGGAGCTGCAAACTCCTGCCAGAAGAAACTCTATCCACTGGATCCGTAACCATCAAAGCTCCCTGTTCTCTACTCATGCAAGGCTCTTATAGAGGACAACAGCCTACTGGCCTGAGTGAGGATTTCAGGATTTGGCCAAGTCTTTGTAACACACATGGATCAGGAATGATTTATTATCAGAGCACTGTTAGCTGCTAAGCTGGGTGGTCTTGTGGTGAAGGCCCTAAACTGGGACTCAGGAGATCTGATTTCAATTTCTGGCTCTGCTACAGACTCCTTGTATGATAGTAGGTAAGTCACTTCCTCTGTGCTGCCATGCTCCACCTGTAAATGGGGATCATAATACTTCTTTGTCTTGTCTATTTAGACTGTACGCTCACTGGAGCAGCAACTGTCTCTTATTTACTTATCTAGCACAATGGGACCCTGATCTCAGTAAACCCTAGATGCTGTTGGTGGTATGTTTATTTCAGTGGAATTCACTGTTTGTTTTACACAAATTCTGACTCATTTCCAAGCTGTGTGTTTTATTGATCAGTTTTAAAAAATAAAACCGTGTAGCTGTTCAGAGTATTTGAGTCCAAATTGTCTAGTTCAAAGACCCTTCTCTCATTTAACGCAGGGAAGGCATTTTGCTGCAAAACTGCATTATTCAGCTCCTGCGGTCTCTGTGTATCCTTTAACTTCCCAGCTACAAATCTGGGCACACAGTTCAACCGAAAAGTTGGCCAGGTTGGGGGGGGGGAGGGGAGGAGAGTTTCAAAACAGCTAAAATTGGTTATTTCCAGGGTTTGTTTAAAAACTAGAACCGTGAGAAGGGCTGGGAGGCAGTTTGACCAAGACCCTGACCTGTGGGCAGAGGCTGGGTTAGTAAAGACCATTTAGCAAGAGAGCCTCTTGCTTAACCACCACCTTGATTTACTTTAAATGAACAAGTGCCATAGCTGATCACACTCAGCCTGATTCTCCCCTGCCTGGTGCAACATGGGTGTCAAATGTGAGTGAACCAGCTGGGCAGCATTTCACACCCACTGATCTAAATGGGTGACGAAGGAGCACGGCAGAGATTCAGCCTCATCCTGTATCTCTGTCTCCTATGGCCGGGAGCCTACTAACAGTGACGGCAGCTGTAAAAATCCCTCTGACTTCAATGGCATCAGCCCCTCCCCTGCCCCCCATCACGCTGCCTCAAACCCACCACAAGCAGCTGGCTCATGTAACTCACTGGATTTCAATAGGACCTGGACACCATTTGAAAATTGCAGCCCGAGCCAAAGCTTGGTGCAATCAATAGGAGTCTTTCCCTGACTCCCACTGGGTTTTGGATCAGGCCCCAGGACCATAGGCCCTCCCTTCCACAATGCACTGAGGGGGGAAGAAAACAGATTTTGTGGTGATTTTTTTTTTTAAGTTGGAGGAATGCTGACTCAGCTTTTTCAGAGAGATCATCAGCTCTGTAGGAAGCTTGTGGTCTGGAACACATAATGCTTAATGTCCCATTTAGTAGTTTTCAGTTCTAATCATATGGAGAAAACTGTATCTGCATTTCCCCCCATCCCCTGGTGCAGCGGCAAAGGAAAATGGATCAGTGAAGCTCCCTGGACTGGACTCGAAAGAACCCCTGTGCCTAGGTTACCTCATCTAATCTAGCCCCCTCCGCCAGTGCAGGAGTGTTTACCTCGATCAGTTAGTCTTAAATGTCCCAAGCAATGCAGGGGCTGCCATGTCCCCAGGGAGCCTGTCACATGCTCATAGATTGCAGGGCAGGGGAATTCACCCTCCATTTTTATCTGGCTAAATTTCATCCCCTTCCTTTCAGTCACTGTCCCTTTCCTGAGCGTGAGAACATGAGAGGAGCAGGGGGAAGGACAGGAAAGCACATCTGGTTTCCATGAGATCCCGAGGGCCTTGGCATTTGCGCTTCTTTTGACTGGAGGGATCCATCCACAGGACTGAGATAACACAAGGCCTGGTCTCTTGACATATTTCCACCCATGCAGGAGCTGACACTAACCCACGGCTGAGTGTGTGTTAGGAGTCATCCTCTGCAGCTGACTCTCACAGGATGTGAGTTTAACGAAGCCCCACTCTACAGAGCCTGGCTCTTTAACGCAAGATGCCAAGCGTCAACATACCTAGTTCAATCCCTGAGCTATTGGCCAAGATGGCAGCCATCAATATTAGCACAGGGAGAAAAGCTCTGTCAGGATCATGCTCCTGTGCATTTAAAATAAAACCTTGCAAAAAACCAGGAACCCAAATGAACTCAGCCCCTGAGACACAAACCGCCGCAACCCTTTGCTAGCAGGAGGACATCCCAGTGCTAGTGCAGCAGCCTCTTTTGGCAGCGTGGCTAGAGCCTGGAGTTGACTTGACATTATTCTTGCCCAGTCTCTGACGAAGGGTAGCAACCCACTGAAGGGGAAGGAAAAGCAGTCTGGAAATGGATCCTTCCTAGACACTCAGCTAAAATCCCTTACCCTGCTTTAACAAAACACCCCTTGAAAGTACAGGGCATTTGCTTGTTGTCCCTAAAAATGCTCTTAGATGAGGCTTTGAGCAGGTTGGGGGGACAACCAGGTACACTGCTTAGAGCTCAGTGTCCTATGAGCTATCCTTTGAGATCAGACCCTTTCAGATATTTCACTGGCCCAGCAGCTTTTCACATGCCCCGTGCCACCCTCCCACCAAGCAGGCTGGTGCCCCAGATTCAATGCCTGAGATACTCATGTGGGGATTGAACGCAGCTGGGCTATAGGAACTGACCGAGGATAGCCATGCAACCAATGGGATGAGTCCAGCAAGCAGAACAAGAAGCCAGGGACCATCTTGATGTGTCCTGAGAGAGGCTCCGAGCTCGACGGAGGATGGAGAAATTTTGCCTTTTCCTTCTAGTTCTATGCTTGATTGGAGTGGACTGCGTTATCACAGCTGTGTGTGTCCAGCCTCCGGAGGATCCGGAAATGTCAGCTTCCCCCCTGACTGAAGGCTGAATGACCTTTTGACTCAAACCCCCGTCTTAAACTACGCTTGTCTTTCTGTTAGCTCAACCATATCAGTCTAAAGCCCGACAGGAGACAGAAAAAGCCTGCAGAACAGAGTTTTGGCACTGACGGTGCTGTATCCTGGCCCTCTCCATCCATACTCATAGTTGCTCTTAATAAAATGGGTTGGATGCACTTCACAATAATAAAGAAATACTAATAATGATCTTTGCCTTTCTGTGGCACCTTTCAGCTCAGGAACTCAAAGCACTGTGCAAACACCAAGAGAATCCTTCAAAACACTCCTGACTTACACCAGGAAGGAACTTAGCCCAGCATCCTGTGGCGGAAATCGCTCTGGATGTAACTCGGTTGCAGTCAAGGAAGTTCCGGCAGGGTGGACATTGGCTCAACTTGTCTGAGGATTGCAAAGTCTCTGTCACAGTTTGCTGGGAGGTTGCTGGTAGTACACTGCCCCCAGCTGACTCAACCAGCCCGTGCTTCACAATCGAATACATCAGGGGGTTGGCAAAGAAATGGCAGCTCCTTGGTACTGACACTTGAAAATATAGCCATAAAGGGACAGCTAGTTCTAATCAGCACTAGAACTATGGGTTTTACGAGCTAGATCCTCAGCTGGGGTAGATCAGCATAGCTCTGTTGAGCTCAATTGAACTACCCAGATTTACAGCAACTAGGATACAGCCTGCAGGTTTTTAGAGTAGCACCAGACTCCCCGGGTTTGCTTTGCAGGGGCTCGCACGCACCTTGATTATTGCTTTTGAGCCCCATGGGCTCTCTCCCACCTCATCTGCCAACACCACACCCCCGAGGAACCAGAAACCTCAGTGAAATCCACTGGCAGCTGCTGGGTTTCACCATGCAGAACTATTACCTGCCCCTGTCGCCAAAGGAAAAACCAGAAGTCAGAGATGCAATGTAGACTAGTGGATACAGAATTGGACTAGTAATTCTATGCCTGACTCTGCCACTGGCCTGCTGGGTGGCCTTGGACAAGTCACTTGGGCTCTGTGCCTCTGTTTCCCCATCTGTAAAATGAAACTGAACTCCTTTATAAGGTGCTTTGAGATCTACTCATGAAAATTGCGATATTGCTAAGCATTATTAAGTCAGGCACAAGCTATCCAACCTGCGGGGGTCTTTTGAGAAATCTGCTTTGAGTTTGTAATGAAAGGTGAAAGCTGGCAAGTTTCACTGAGCATGTTTCACACAGCTCTCGCCTTTATACCGACGAGAACAGGCGGCAGCTGCACTTCAGCATAGCCAGCAGCCGAGTACATGGTGGAACGATCAGCACTCTGGATCGGTCCCATTGATCTGAGTTCAAATTCTGATGAGGCCGGCACATCTCTTTTTATCAGACAAAGTGGCTGAGTGGTTCTGGTGCCGGACTGTTCTGGAGTTTGAATCCCTTCCTTGCTCTCTCCCCACATCTCCTTTATAGCTATAACATGGGGATAACAGCACATCCCTACCTTACAGGGGTGCTGGGAAGATATACACAGTAAACATTCTGAGGTGCTCAAATACTACAGTAATAGGGGCCCAGATAAATACCTAAAAGAGAGAAATCCAGACCGGGGCCCATACTGCATGGTTCTAAGGGGCTTGCTATGGTACCAATGGTCTTACTAGAAGAGTTCAGCCCATACCAAACCCCAGGATCTGGTCTGTGTATCCAGACCATCCCCTCCCCGCAATAGATAGAACCAAAACCTCAGGCTTCAATGGTGAGTCTGAACTTTCCCAAATTCAGGTTCAGCCTATCATACGAAGAGGTTTGAATTGCAGAGCTGGATCTGATCCTTGGATTTAGGTTCCAACCCAGGGAGTAGCTCAAGGGATAGACTATATGATGCAACATGATATAGTATATAGGACACTGGCCTGGGAGCCAAGACTCCTGGGCTCTAACCCTGGCTCTGCCACTGATGGGCTCTGTGCCCTTGGGCAAGTCATTTTGCTGCTCTTTCACCTCCCACCTGTTTAGTCTGTAAGCTCTCTGGGCCAGGGACTATCTCTTACTGTGTGTACATATGGCAGCCAGCACAATGGGATCCTGGTCTAATTGCTATTGTAATACAACTAATGCCCCGGAATTACTTCCACATTTATACATCTATCAGATGGCTTTGATTTGGCTTCCTCTACCCTGGCTTTCATATCTGTCCCTTTTTGTTTATTTCAGTTTTCAGTTCACTGTCCTGGTTTTCTATTTGCAGCCTAGTTTAGCACAGGGACTCTTTGCTTTCGGCGCTATGGAGATTTTGTGCAGTTCCCTCGGGGAATCTTTGTCAGGACAGCGCCACACAAAACTCACCCGTGATTAATAACCGAGAAAAGGGGAAAGAGTCACTGGCCCTGCGTGCTGAAAGGTTAGATTGTTTTGGTAAACACAGATTCAATCAGCAGTTCCCAGTTGCAACATCCTACGGTTGCTCCATCAATGTAAGGCCAAAAGCTTTCAAGCAGTGAGTACTGTCTGAGCTGATCACTGCTGGACAGTTTGAATGCTATCCTTTAAAAGAAACCCAATTTAGTGATTTCCAGCCTTATGGCCCAGAGCCCTCTAACTGTCCACAGAACAGACAGCAGTAATGGGGCTCACACACACACACACACACTCTCCAGATCCTGAGGGAGTACTTTTCAGAGCCTCCTCCGGCCCAGTCGAGTTTGAATTGGCACGATAAAGCTCATGCTCAGGACCCAGCCTTCTCAGACACAACACGCCCCACTCATGCCCTGCCCCTTTCTTCACCTTGTAACTTGTGAGCAAGGAAACGGGGAGGGAAGTGGCTTGCACTTGCTCAGTGCAGAGGGCTCTGGTTAGCACTTACCCTTGTGTCCATGCAGAGGCTCTGCTCACACCTTGTGCTCCAGCACAACAGCCTCGTTCATCCTTCTGCATCCTGAGGGTCCAACAGAAGCTCCATGCTCATTCGAGCCATGGTCTCTCTGCTAAGACGGTCAACAAGGGATCCAACTAAAACCAGGACCCACCTCCCCAGCCCGTCTCTCGTAGGCTACCAGCTGGCACAGCCTCTTCAGTTCCTGGGATGAAATGAGTCATGTAGACACAGAGTATTATTGTGTATTCAACGCTCCTCAGATATTGGCTGCACCAGAATCACCCTAGGAATGATGCTGAAAAGGGATCAATGCTGCTGCTCTCAGGCAGGTGTCAAAACACTGCGAGAGGCCTCTGAATAACAGCTGCCACAGCACAGCAAAGGCACCTTGTACAGCAGAGCAACGCTATAGGCACGGCCGCTGGCTCAGCTCACCAGCCTCGTTGTTGTAGCTCAGCAGAGCACGTTTAATTCCAGCACACGCACCACGACTGGAAGTGCTTCTTCAGCAGGAACTTCCTTCCACGCCTTGTGTTTTCCCTCACCACTTATTGCATGGAGCTGGGATGCAAAAATCGATGCCAGCGAGGTACACAAGGGACGCTATGCCGATGAGCAAATAAATACCTTCAAATAGCTCTGGGAATGAGAAGGGAAGCTTAGAGGGGAAGCAAAAATGAACTGGGTTTGCCCATTGGCCCTGGCAGCTACACCCACCTTTTGCCAGGCACTTGACTTTCGGCATGGGTCTGGTGCATCTGGTATATTTCTGCTGTGAAGGCAGGTGTTTGCAGCACCCCCAGTTTGGAAGTGCACTGATGTTTTTAATCCGACATCATTTTCCAGCGAATAATTTGGTGGTTTACTGGGAAATTGCATAAAAAACCCACATGGGATCAAAAGGATGAACCGGCATGGAGGCTGTTCAGCCGATCGAAGGCCACTCTCAGTGCTGTTATCACGTCAGAGCCAGGCACCTGGGCAGAGACACAACACAACTGGATCAAGTGGGTCAAACATTAAAGAAGACCTCGACTGCCAGGACAGGAACGGAAACAGCCCCGACAAAAGAGGAGAAACCGGTGAATTATAGGAAGAGCTTAAAATAAAACCAAGGAGACCGGCTCTGCAATGCTGCAGCCTGCAGCCACACACATGAGGGGGTGGAAACTTGGCAGGGGAAAGGCTGGCTATTTTCAGTGATCCAGAAAACACTCGCATCTGATCAACCAAATATCTCCTGATCATCCTGCCTCTCAGGGAGGTACAGAGATGGGAATAACAGGGGGTGACAGGGAGGGGAAAGGAACTTGGAAGTCAGCAAGAGGAAGCGGTGAGAGAGGGAGCAGGCTAGAGGAAAGATGGTGATGAACCAGGCCAGGCCAAGAGAAATCCCCCCCATCCACCTCTTTCCTCCTTTCAAAATCCAGTTCCTGCCTCTTTCCAAACCCTTTCCCCAAAGCTCCAGCGAGGGATCCCCACTCTCCCTACAAAGTTTATCTCAGGGATACTCGGCCTGGAGAGCCACTTTCCCTGCTTTGGGATGACCAGTGATGGTGTCTGCTCAGTGCCCGTCAGACATTATACTGCAATTCGCGATAGCGGCTGGGAACGGGTCCCTCTTCAATTGTCGTTCAATCAAAGTATCCAACGCTGAATCAGCTTGGTGGGTGTCATTCTGGCTCGGAGTGGAACTGGGGCCCAGACACAAAACAGTAAACACAACTGGTTCCTTTGGGAAGTCTCTGTGGCAATGGCTAAGCCACCCAAAGGGCTAAATGCCCCTTGCACTCCTAGAGATGGTCTTTCCAAGGCATGGCTGAGGCCCGTTGGCAGATACTTGCCCCGGCAATGCCTGTCCCAGGCCTGATCTGTGAAGAAACAAAGGACTGTCTGCAGAGCTGCCAGCCTGGCCTGATTTCCAGCCCAAACACGCTTTAGCATTTACTAAAATGTTTATATATAAAGAATAGAATTCAAGAAGGAAGGGATTATATCTATCATCTAGTCTGCAAGCCTGCTGCCAGCAGGCCCCATCCACCCACTCCCACTTCAAGCACCCTGCCCCCTGCCCCGGAGGAGGAAGGCGAAAAACCTCCAGGGCCACTGCCAATCTACCCTGGAGGAAAATTCCTTCCCGAGGAACACAAATATAAACACAAATATAATTGCTGATACTCGAGCCATCCACCAACTGTAACAAACTCCAAACAGCACATTCGACAGTGTTTGTCAAACCTGCATTAAAGCCAAATGGGGCCTGGATCACAATCCTGGGGAATAATCCATTCAATATTTTGTTTAAAGTTCATTATTTGAACTATCCTGCAACCCCGGGCGAGGACGGCTTGGCCATTTCTGAAGTCATCCAGCCTCTCTGCAGCAGAAACAGGATAAAGCAAACAATTTGCTGGTGTCTTTTACAAACTGACCATTGACCCCAAGTCTGGATCCTGGCTTGTATGTTCAGCCACTACATCTGCTGTGCCTGCTTCTCCCAGATTACTGGTAGTTACATGAGATTGCAGTGTGAGCGTGCTAGGAGGTTACAGTGAGATTGCAGTGTGAGCGTGCTAGGAGGTTACAGTGAGATTGCAGTGTGAGCGTGCTAGGAGGTTACAGTGAGATTGCAGTGTGAGCGTGCTAGGAGGTTACAGTGAGATTGCAGTGTGCAGTGCTGGGGGGAGGGAGGGGGTGCTGTTGATAGGAGTTGCTGTGCAAATAGAGTAGAGCTTTGATGGTTTCAGACCGGGGAGGCGCTGCTAGTGCAGTGGAATGTGGCTTCCATTAAGGGCCAGTTCCTTTGAGCCTTGCTCCCAAGAGCAGCCCCAGTGACACCCAGCCGTACACATACTAGCGAAAGCGCCCAATGCCGACACTCATCAGACCCCAGCAACTCTAGATGCGAGCCTGCGGATTGCCCCAGCTGCGGCAGGCGTCGCTCGCCTCTCCCTCTCTGTGGGAATGGGTGGGGGCATTCTCAGTGGCCAGATCCTCACCAAGGTAAATCAGCCTCACTCCATGGATCTGGCCCTTCATTTCAGGAGGCACCTCATGCCTGTTTTGGGGGGCCGGCCTCTGCAGGAAGAGGAAGATGCACACAGATCTCAGTCCCCCAAATCCACTGAACTTGGATTTGCTAAACACCTGCAAAGCTCCTTACATCTTCATAGCACTGCACAAAGAACAGTGATAGTGCTGAGGTTCCTGACTGAGCCTCTGACAACACTTCAGCTCTCCTGCTCTGCCTGCAGAGCGTTAAAGAAAATCAAATATTTTATACCCCCACTCTCTCTTCCCTCCTGTCTCTGGATGAAGTTTACTCCTGTGCAGAGACCCAGCATGAGGTCTAGGCATCCTTTAAGTCCACATAATGGGATTTAAGTGGCACCTAATTCTTGCACTAGCTCTGGGCACGGGGGTGGATGTCCCCCTTTGCGTCACCACAATGCTGCCCGCGTCACCGGCACACGAGGAGAGACAGGCAGCGCTCGTCAGGAGCAGTGTCAAAGGCTAGGAAGACTTTTCAGAGACAAGAACAAAACATAAAAGCTTCCCGGAACAGCATGCAAGGGTGGCTTGCTCCCAAGTAGCACCAGAGCACGGACGGCTCTTTGAGGCACCAGGGGTCAGACAGGCACGTCAGATGTTGGAAAGAACATACCCATCTCCCTGAGAGAAGCAATGCTGCTGCAATGACCCTTTTGTGGTCACAACGAAAAGGAGGCTGAATCATTCCACCACACACAAGCAGTGCTAGGAAGGTGATGCCAGGGACAGAGACGTGTACAGCGTGCTGCCACGGCTTGGAGAAATCCCCTCCAAAGAAGGGAATGCCGCTAGGCAAACTACCCCACCAGCATTCATCTCTAAGGACATTATTATATAGTTCACCTAATGGCTTTGCCGTGATTCCTGGCTTGTTTGAAACCTAATCTGTTACTTATCTGCTGTGACTCAGATAGCAGTTCCCTGATAATGCGACAGGGAGGAGATTTGCATTAAAAACCCAAGGTGCTCAGGGATTCAGACATACCCCTTGGGCATTGAAAGCTGAAAGTCACCAAACAGTGTGTTAACCTGGGATCATGCTTTTTCCATAAAGATATGGGATAAAATCAGTTTCACAGTATTTCAGTTATGGGGGATGGTGGGGGCGTGGAAAGAGAACTGCTTTGGGGCCTGTTTCTATTAGATGAGCCCTGGTTTCAAAGTTGAAATCCAAATCTGCATCCAAACTTCAGGGATCCTGGTTGTGATTCAGGAACAGTTCTACTTTGTAATGTTCTCCTGTAACTTAAAAGTGGGCTCGGTTTGAAATATTTTACCATGTCCAGTACAGAGAGACTGGAAAACCAACACACACAAGGACACTCTGCCAAACTAACCAAGATGAGGGGTATGTGCTGGTCACTGCCTCGGGAGGCAGCAATCAAAATTCTGATCACAACCTTCATACACCTTTGAAATGTTTGAAACATGCAAAGCTGCCATTTGCAAGCTTAGCTGTTTTAAAGGGAGAGGATTCCTAGAACCAGGTTTTCAAATATAACCTCCCATGTTAAACATGGAAAATGCGCATTTGTGGGCACAGCTGGGTCACTGCACATGGAAATATGCATCTGGGCATAAAACAGGTGGCTCTCTGTTTGAAATCACAAGCCCACACACTGCGGCAATCTCTCAGTGGCTTCCCCAAACCCGGATCTTGGAATGTCTCTGAAAATGGGATGGGCCAGGTCTGCAAGCAAAGCCTCCAAATTTGTGCTCCCAGTTTTCTGCCCACAAATATTCGCACATGCTGACTGGAGAGCTGGATATCTAGCTACTTGGCTTAGTGCAACAATGACTGGTCCCATGGGCACAGAGGCAGTGCATAAAAACTACAGCTAGGAATGCTGAGGCTGAGTTGCATCACCTTTTAAAACCCTACATTCTCTTTCCCGCTCCTCCCATACAGCTTCATGGACTCTGAAGTCAGTGCCCTTCCATGCACAAATAGCAGGTGTGCCCATGGCACAAGCTGCAGAATTTGGCCTGTCTTGTCTGGGAGCAGGATTTCTGTGTAATGGCGACATCCAGTGGTCAAGTGGGGGGATTGCCACCAAAGGTAACAGAGAACCAGAACCTGACCCAATAAGCACAAATAATTATTTCCCATTTATCCAAAATGGCATTTCCCCCGCCCTCCCCCACAAAGATTTTGAGTAACCGCCCTGATCTTCCACAAATAGGGCTGTAACTGTCATTGTGCGTGCACCAACGTACACAACAGAAATCAGATCAGAGGAACTGAGTTGATCCCTTCTCTCTTAGGTCCTGATATGGCCCATTATCTTTTAAAGTATTTACCCCCACCACACCCCTGTGAGGGAGGGAAGTGCTACCATCCCCATTTTACAGGAAGAGAACTGAGGCACAGAGACTACATGACCTGCCCAAGGTCCCACAGGAACCTCTGTGGCAGAGCAAATGCTCCAGTCAGCATGTGCGAATATTTGTGGGCATTTTAAGGAGTTAAGCAGTGCACAGGCCTTGCACTGGCTCCTTATCCATGGATGAGCTTCAACCCCTGTGCGGTGAGTGGGGAGGGGAAATCGGTGACTCATCCAAATTTCACATGGCTAGTTACAGCCCTGTCTTCCAGTAACAGAGGAAGCCTGCTGTTATCCAGGGCCCTTCTGAATGGGAGACGTGTATCACGAGTCTGTCCCAGGCCAAACAGACCTACCACAAGCCTGTATTATCACTTAGCCCTGCCTCTGCGTAATTCCTCCTCTGCAACTTGAATACTAGGGCAGAGGCAACTAGGCAGTGTCAACCATAATTCATTTCTCCTTTTATCCTGAGCAGTAACATATGACCCAATAAACACAATTATGGTTCGGCAAATATTCACACTTCAGCTTGAAAAACGATGCTGTTAATTTTACCACGTGACCCAGCAAACACTCTGGCTTTTCCCATTCATTTCCCTCATAATACAAACTCCCCAAACATTATAATGGTTTAACTCATTATCTCAGGTCCTCCAGGGTTGCATTAGGCTCACTACCATCTACCACAGAGAGGGAGCTGGCGAATGGCCTCGCACACCTGTGAATTGACTTGAAATTATGGTTTGACTTTCTCCAGAATGTAAATATTGCAACAGTTCATGCTTCTTCACTAGCATTTTGTCTTCCAGGGCAAACAAGCAGTCATTTCTACCATGTTCATTCTTCTTTGGATGGGTGGGGGAGAAATTGGGAAGGGTACAATACCGCCACCACTGAAAGCAATGGGAGATTTGCCATCAGTTTCAATGGCAGCAGCATCTTTCCAATATATTTAAATAAGAATACCTTCCTCCCTTCACTCTTGTCAGCAGATCTCTCAAAGCACTTCAGTCTTTAAAGTATGTATCCTCACAACACCCCTGTGAGGCAGAGCTGTGCTGTTATCCCTGTTTTTACAGATGGGAGCTGAAGCACAGACAGGGTAGTGTCCAGATCCACAAAGCAGCTGAGGAACCTAAGTCCCAGCTTTAGGCTCCACTGCAATCTACAAAACTCCTGCTAAACCCAGTCGGTGTCTAAACTCTCTCGGCACCTAAGTTTTAAGGTAAAAGTTCCCTCGGCGCTTATGTTTCTGCCTCTGGGTGCTCACGTTGCTCCCTCCCTCTAGGTGTCTGGATGCCCATCTCCCACCTAAGCCCCTGATGAGTCACAAACCCAGGAAAGACAGGTGTGCTCAGAGGCCACCTACCAGACTGGGTCCCATTCAAAGGCTGGCCAAAGGAGGGGAAAGTGCAACTGACCTTATAACTTTTAGTCCAGTGTTAGTGGGACACCCTGGTTCAATGCCCCCCTCCCCGCCTTCTGCCAGGCTAGGAGAAAGGATTTGAATGGGGGAGGGTGTCTACTCCACCTCAAGGAGAGTGCTGTAACCACTGGAGTATGGGAAATTCCGATGGGAGGGAAGTGCACCCTCCATCTATCCTATTTAAGCTGTTCCACTGTGGATACATAATGAAATCATGATTGGAGCAGGGGGACTGGATCCCAGGTCTTCCATCTCCCCGCTAGGTAGCCTCACCACTAGGCTGCAGACTCTGTAAGGTGCTTGTTTCTCTCCTCCTCCACCAATGACTATCACACTGCACTCCAGTAGGCACTGAGCCAGATGTAGCCCAGTGGTTAGGATGCCCACTTAGGATGTGTGCTCTGATAATTGGTTGCAACCTCCCTCCTGGATTTGTATCTCACCTGTGACAGATGGACAGCTTGGGCCAATCAGTTTCTTCAAACATTTAATAATCTTTGCTCTATCTTGTTCCAAAACTGCAGCCCTATCAAGCTGTTAGCATAAAATAGAGCAAAGATGCACTGTGCACGTCATAAAAGATAAAGAAAATAGATCAAAGCAAGGGTAACGTTTCTTCCTACCTTTGAGGCTTGGCATCGTGGCTAGTAATTTCACTGTCACATCAGGCAATAAGATCACCTTCTCAAAGCTGCTCTATGCAGGTAAAGCTGAGTCCTGCACAAGAATCATCATATCACAACTTCTGAGGGGGCAGGAGAGGATGGGTTCCCCCTGTGGCTGATTTCCTCATTGGCAGAGAAAATGAGTTGATAGAGCCACAGGATACTTGATCCTAGTCTAATTTATTTAAAAAGCAATACCAGAAGGCAAAAGCAGGACTTACTCTAGGTGATTGGGTATGAATATAGGTGTGTAGAATGAGGGTTTTTTTTTATAAGCATTAGTGATTGTAAAACCCACTCCTAGGGATATTCACTGAAAGGGAACATAAAAGAAACTAATTCATATCAAAATGTGAGTATTTATTGACAAAAGATTGATTTTTTTGCTGCAGTCACTACCTCTACGTTACAACTATAACTGTTCTAACCTCTATAGCACCGTTCAAAGATCCCAATGTGCTTTACAAATCAATTGCAGCTGGTTGAAAAATACCAGTTGGTGTTGTAGCAGATTTACGGGGAAAAATGTTTAACTTCCTCTGAAAAAAAATTTTCAAATGAAAAAGTGAAACACACAATCTAAAAAAAAACCCTCAATCAAGGGTTTTTTGGTTGGAAAAAAATTCAAACGAAATGAAAAAATTCTGTGAAAATATCAGTGGCGTTTGTGTGTGCTCAGCACCTCTTTAATCTTTTATTTAGATGCCTAAATATGGAGTTAGAAGACCTAACTTTATGTATCCAGATCTGAAACTCGGGCCATATTATCCTCTGTTTAAGAGGAAGAAAGAGGCACAGTGGGGTTAAATTACTTGTAGGTCAGTACGAGAACCGGCAATAGAAGCCAGGATTACTAATCAGCAGCCCCCGTCACACTAGCCAATGGAACAGAACAACCAACTGAGCCTTGGCGCTGTGATGTTGTGTAATGTTCCCAGAAAGTGAGGGGCTACTATATTCCTCAACATGCAAAATCTCTGTGGTGGGGGTGTTTCAAAAACCCTCCACAAGGAAGAGAAGACATAATGGAAAACACAACAAGCAAAATCTGGCTTTTAAAAAAAAGTGACTGCAGCACAGGTGCACCTCATCACCTCCCCTGGCGCGGCTGCACCAGCTCCCAGATCCAAACTTTGTAGCGGAGACCTCTTCGCTTTGCAGGAGCGGGAAAACCCCACACCCGAGTACCCCCAAAGTTCAGGAAACTCCAGCTCCGGGTGCCAGCTTCGCAGCTGGAGCCCGGCTCCCGTGAGCATTGCCTGCACCCGCCTGTATTTCCCTGGGAAGAGTCAGGAGGTGGCGCTTTGCCTGCTGCTCTGGATCCTTTGCACCCAACCAAGCGGCAGCTGGAGGCGCGGGGCTGGAAGCGAGCAGCCCCCCCCCCGACGAGCCTCGGGGCAGACGGCAGCTTGGGCGCTGTAGTCCCGGCCTGTCTGCAGGCCCCGTGCTGGGGGGGGGAGAGAACTACGACTCCCACAATCCTTTGGGCCCCGGGCGGCCCGTCGGTAGAAAGTGAAACCCCTGCGAAGGGAGCTGGTGCCTCAGTGGGGAGGAGACGCGGCGGCGGCTGGAGGCCGGGGCTGCCCCAGCAGCGTCTCCCTGCGCAAGGCGCTTCCTCGCCGCAGAAACTTTGTAGCAAGTTTGGCCAGGTCAGCGGGCGGGGGCTGGGAGAGCTCCCGCAAGGGGCAGGAGCAGGGGTGGGGGTAGGGGCAGGAGCGGGGACAGGGGGGGTGGGAAGGCCGGGGGCAGCAGCGGGAGAAGGGGTGGGAAAGCCGGGGGCAGTTGGTTCATGGCAGCTTCTCCCTTGCAGGATCTTTATTCGGTCCTGGTCCCTTCCTCCATCAGGGCAGAGCTTGTTCTGCTCCTGCCTCTCTCTCGCGTGTGGGGCTGTGTCAGTGTTTCCACAGATGGTGCCATTGCATCACGCTGGCTGAGGGGCCCCGTGGAAACTTATGGCTTGTGTGGGTTGGGTTAAGGACAGGTGCCATCTGGGGGAGAAGGAATAATTGTGCAGTTGACTCTTCAGACTCCCCCTTCGGGGAGGGAGCTGGGGGGAGTGTCTGGCTGTTAAAAGAAGAGTTTGTGGGGTGGGACGTGGGAGTACAGATAAGAGTCAGTCCTCGGCTTTCTTTGGAATCCCAGCTTGCGTGTTCTGCCTCAGAGGACCTGACTCCTGTGTGCGTTCTCTGCATCCGCTGGGCTGGTTCCTGTAGAACCCCTGCCCGCAATGTATCTTCTAAGTGCAACTGGGAACCGTACGTGGTGTTAATTCTGAGCCATGCGCTTGTGGGAGAGAGCCCAGAGTTGGGACATCGATCGTGCTCTGAGCTTATCAAAGCTTGCTTGGCCTGGCCCTGGGCCTGGCCGGAACGAATGAAGAAACTTTAGAAGTGAGGGGAAGAGGAGAGGCCGTTAAAGCAGTCACCCTATGATAACCAACAGGGGAGACCTGAAAGCTGATCCCCCAGGAACTAGAAATGCTTGATGCTGGTTATCGTTAACTGACGGGCAGGGTTAGATGGTGGGACGAGGTGTAGCAGGATGCCTAGAGGAGGCAGGATGGGTACAGTAAGAGCACAGTCCCACTTCAGCGGTGGTGGGACTGGTTCTGATCTTGCACTGATGTAGATCCAGAGCAACTCCATTAGAATGAAACCGCTGCCTGACTCAGTGCAAGAGCAGAATTAGGACCAGCAAAGTGCTTGGTGTCTTGCTGCTGCTCAGTGTTGTGGGAAGGGGCTGAGTCCTGTTGGTCCCCTAGTGTCACTCATGATGATCCCAGGGCTGATGAGGTTGCTCCTTGGATTTGTTTCCAACAGATGTTGCAGTGACTTCAGGGGGAATGAATGGGCTTGTACAGCATATTAATCTGCTGATTGTAATCCTCCTGGTTGTACTACACACAATCCGCATGAGAAATAAATGACTGGCTAGAAGCTAGGTGGGAATGTGTATCAGAGCTTCTTCTGAGGCCCTCTGCGAGGTCTGTAGACCAGCCCGTGATATTCCCACTCAGACACCTCAGCCAGAAGGGGGAGAAACAAATCAAGATTTGTGGTTAATGTTGTGATCCCCAAATGATTGACGAGGGGTTGCACCCAGTCCAATCTCAATACCTCTCAGTCCCAGTTCCATAGGGTGAAGGAGAGAGGGTATGAATACAGCCAGGGCAAGGAGTGTAAATGTCACTCCCCTTCCATGGGGTGGAACGGCTCCTCGGCAGGTCTTGCCCAACGGATGATCTCCCATCTGTGGCATTGGCTCCCTGTGACCGTTTCCCCAGAGTCCAGGGCTGCTGGAGTCGGGTGCTGTTTGGTTTTGGTTTCTCTTCTCTCTGGCTTCATTCTTGGTGGGTGGCTTTCAGTTGTCCCTCAGGGAGTGAATTTATGTACTTCACTGTTAATTGAATGTATATTGCAGATGGGCGAGCGCTCTGAAAAGCTAAGAGCTTCCCACTAGATTCCTCACTCAGTAAAGCACCTGCTGCTCCGTACTGGAAATGGCTCACAAGTGAAACACGTGCTGCTTTCTGTGTCTGGCGCACCAGAGGTCTTATGTTTGTACAGTACTTACAAGCTGTGCAGAACTGGGACAGGAGCGGGGGAATGTAGCCTGTTGGTGGTGGTAGGGAGAGGGCCAAATTCAGACCTGGAGTGAGCAGCTGCAACTCCATCAAAGGCCCAGCACCAGGTCTGCATTTGGGCTAATAAGAGTAGCCCACTTACACTTACCCTGCTGTGAATGTCACTGGGTGCTGACACAGCGGAGTGCTGGTAATATTCTCCCTGGAGATGCTTTAGGCCAGACAAAGCCAAAATACACTGTGGGCGCATAGGGCCTGCCCAGCACGGGACAGAGTAGCTGAAGCAATGGATGCTTCCCATCTTCAATGTATACAATTCTAAGAGCCAAACTCAGTCTTGACACAAACAGATTCAATTCCAGTGACTTCAGTGGAGCTGAGCCCGAGCTGGGTTTGACCTCCCAGCAACTTAACGCTCCCCCTTCCAGCTAAGAGTTATCACCAGATGGTCTGTGCCTCTCCATCCCTAGAGAAGGGATTTACTTGGCTCAGATTGGGCCCCTTTGTTGCTTAGAAGACCGAAGAGCTGGTAGTTAGATAACACCTACTCTCATGAAGGACAGTGAAGAAAGCATGAGGGAAGAGGGTTTAATCGGTATAATCCTCACACCCAGATGCCAAGCAACCAGTTACTGTGGTAGCTAAATCCCTTGCCTGTGGCTTCAGATTGTTGGTGGGTGCATAAGCGATTGGGAAGGGAATCCCTGATTTTACTGAGGCTTTTTTTTACTGTAAATATTCTGCATTGTTATGGTTGGAGTGCTTCCACCCATCACATGTTGATTGGAGTCAGAGCATGTTTGAGTAACCTTGACAATGAGCTAGCAGGATCACTGTCCCCTTGTTCCAGTCTGTTGCCTTCTGCTCTACATCACTAATGTCCCTGTGTTTCTGTGGCAGTTTCTTTGAATCAGGAGGTTGAGGATTCATGTCCTGTCACCGCTAGAGCTCTTTCTTGAGGCAGCATGGTCTTGTGGCTAGGACACGGGCCTGGGGGGTCAGGTGACCTGATTCTATTCCAAGCTCTGCCGCTGACCTGCTGCGTTACCTTGGGTGAGTCATGTCACTGCTCTTTGTCATCCTACTCTTTCTATCTTGTCTATTTCTGTTGTAGCAGGGACTGTCTCATGTATTTGGAGCCCTGATATCAGTTAGGGGCCTGTAGGTGCTGCTGCAATACAAATAGGTAATAACTTTCCTAGTTGTCATTTGGTACCATCACCTTTGTTTCCTGGGGTAATAATTTTGTTTCCATTTTTATGCAGAACCCCAATACATTTCCCTTTCTGCAGCTCCTCCCCAGTGCATCCACCTCAGACTCATGGTCTAGGGAATACTTTGTAGAGTTGTTTACATTTGATTTGGGGCAGTCAGTGTTTGTTTTCACATGATTTTTGAGGAGGGGATGGGGGGGGAATCAAGGTTCGGAGAATTTTCCATAACCTGGTGGGTTTCTATTGCTTATTTGCATAGGCTGTACAGGGAGCACTGGGTTCTTTGTACCTCCAAGGTATGGTACCCACTTCTTGCTGCCGCTCCCACATGGAGAGATCACGGCATATAATCATAGGGTTAGAAGGGACCGCAAGGGTCATCTAGTCTAATGCCCTGCTATGTCCTACTCTCCTTGTTCAGTCTGCAATGACTTTTTATGCTCAGTTAAGTTTGTGACCTTTTGTGGCGCTTGGTAGCATGGTGGCTTTTTTCAGATCAGCATTCACTACTAATTCCCCGGGAGCTGTGATGTTCACTGAATGTTCCTTGCTGACACTCTGCATATGGCAGCGGCAGCAGCAGAGGTAGTATTGGCAATGTCATGTCTCTGTCTGAGCTTCAGCTGATGCCTCAGAAGTCTCAGAGCCTGCGGGAGTGGCGTGTATGCAGTTGCAGCGGCTGCACCCGTCTCCAGCCACTTTGTTTGGAGAGGGCTATATTCAGAGGGATAGCTCAGTGGTTTGAGCATTGGCCTGCTAAACCCAGGGTTATGAGTTCAATCCTTCAGGAGGCCACTTAGGGATCTGGGGCAAAAAATTGGTCCTGCTAGTGAAGGCAGGGGGCTGGACTCGATGACCTTTCAAGGTCCCTTCCAGTTCTAGGAGATTAGTCTATCTCCAATTATTACCTTTATTATCCTATGGGAACCTGAACCATCTTGATCAGTGATTCTGGGAGTAATCGACCGCTGTAGCCTGTTCTGAGATGGCAGCGCTCTTCTGATGGTTATTGAAATGTGCCAGTTTCCTTTCCCCTCTGATCTCCCTTCGCTGCATGCAGGAACTAGCCACCCTTGGCCATGGTGCGGTTGAAGTGGCTTGCTGTGGTGGTAACTTAAAGACATTCTCCAACTTGATACATCCGCAACTACTGGGTCACGTTGCCCTTGCCTGCCTGTTCCTATTTCATCTGTTTTGTTTTTCTCCTCTTCTCAGAAATGACTGTTCCCCAGGCCTTGTAGACTTCAGGGTCGTGCTGAACAGAGCCATGCAACTTGTGACAGCTCTGATCATGCCTTTTTGGTTGAGATTTTGTTTTCGGGGGTGCAGGGGTTGATGGTGTGGAAAGCAAGGTTCGGTGGGTGGACAGCTTGCAATCCCCCCCACCTCCCATGCATTCTGATTTGTAGCTCATCAGGGTGCTTATCGGGGAGCTAGACTGGTGTCATAATGTGGGGCAGGAGGGCGCGGAAGGAGCCTGCTGTGTGACTTGCCTCAGTCCTTTTGTAAGCTCCGATTGAAAGACCTGGAGGACTTGGTTGATTCCAGTTTTATTTCTTCTCCTTGCTCCCTGTCTCAGTCAAGATGCGATCAGACAGAATCTTGTCATCTGCTCCTGTTGATTCGCTTCTACCTCAGGAAAGCACCAATTGCCATTCTCCTCTAAAGAGGTCAGATGAATGGAGGTTGCTATTAGCAACGAAGAACATCTTTCCAGGCCTCTGTTTTCCTAGGTTCTTGGCGGGTTGTGCTGTCCCTTCAGGATTCAGGCGAGGAACCTTTCTTGGCCAACAGCATCCTCCCCAAGATGGAAAACCTCATTAGCCCGTTTCTCCAGCCCCAGCAGGGCTTAAACAAGTAGACTCGTTTGCCAGGTGGGCAGGCCTTGCAAACAAACATGCCAGTTAGGTAGCATGGCCTCGTTCCCAGAGGTGCTGGGCACCCACAGTTCCCATTGACATCACTGTGGCTATTGGGTGCTCAGCACTCTTGGGGGAGGGAGAGAACCAGGTCTCTAACTTGTCAACCTTGCCTGGGTGCTCAAGAGAGGCCAGCCTCTGCTAGCCTGTCTCTTCTTTATTTTTGACTTCTGATTCCTTTTCTGTTGTGGCTGCTGCTAAATACTGTAAAACCCTCTGTTTTTCTCTGTCTTGTTGCTTTAGGCTGTTCATGGAACTATAGCATCCAGGCAGGAGGAGGGGGAAATCTCATCAAGCAGAGAGTCTTGTGCATCTGATAAGCGAGGAAAGTTGAGTCTTTATTAAGCGTGGGGAGGATAAGATCTGGGCGAGTGAGAGACATTTATGCATCTCCAAAGCAGATTACTGCTATTGTGCAAACAAGGGACTTGGAACAGTCTTAAAATCCCAGCTGCTTGGTTAGCAATGAGCACTTTGGATACAGTCCTGACACCTTAGAATTCTTGCCCTGCAGGGTATGTGCCATTGAATAAAACGGAGTTCCTTTTTTTTTTTTTTAAAGGGGGGGAGAGGAAATGCCCTCACTTCCCTGTGGGGCAGAGGGGTTTTGAGGCTCCAGCCCCCAGTCTGAGAGTTATAGGTGTTCAGCACCTCTCAGGATCAGGCCCAGCTACCCACAGGATTTTGGGCATACAGAATCTTGTAAGTGGTAGCAAAGAGAGGGTTCGGAAGGGTTACGTAAACTGGAATGCCAGCCTGATGGCAAAATCAAACTTTGGGGTTAACCTGCTGTTTGGACCCATTTTAGGTGTCTGTTCTACTCTACCCCGGCATCAGTGGGGCTTTCCATGTGCCCACTGAATGCTGAAATGGAGTTTGGACAACAGAGCAACAGCTTCACGGCTATCAGTCCACAAACTAGCTAAATTAAAGCCAGTTCCACGACATGTGTTGCAATCACACCCTGATTGCAGTGTAGACGTCCCCCTTTGTCTGATAAGATTGAAGTCCCTTTGGGACAGGGACTGTCCCTTACTATGTGTTTGTACAGCACCTGGCACAATGAGCTCTGAACTTGGTTGGAACTTCTAGGTGCTACCTAGACACTACCACAACACGCACATACCAACTTTTTAAAGTTGGTATCTTAACTTTGCCAACTTCTCCCACATTTGGGACATGCTCAGAGATTATTTGCTGGTTTGGGGAAAATGTCAAAGCAGGGGTCAAATTTCTGAAAGAGGCTTGCATGGTAAGGTTACTGAGTAGTAGCAAACCTGATAGCACTTAGATAATGCCACAGCAATGCCTTTATCAAGGTGAAGGGAGGGATATTAAGTCATTATCTCGTCACAGCAGCTCCTCTTCCATGCATTTGAAGGGTCAGGCAAGGTCTCCTTCCCTGCATAGCCGCTTTGGACTAGAATAAAGCCAGTGAAAGATGGATGTGAAATTCAGTTTACACAGAAAGGATCAATGGGGTGGCATTTGTCAAGGACAGGTGTTGATCACAACAGTGAGATGCATTCAGCGTGTGCTGCCTTTACACGCAGCGCTGGCTGAGTTAATTTTAGCCTCTTCTCTCTGAACATTCCAGTATTTCAGGATGTTGCTGCTCTATACAAAACAATTATGCATAATGAAATGAGGAGACACTGATCCTTGAGCAAAGGTGCATTAATAATGCCCTCTTTGTTACTTATAGTTAAATGAGGTCTAAGAGCAGACAAGGTATAGGGCATGTGAACAAGCCAAAGTGCTTACAAGTGACATGGAAAAGCTCTGTCCTTGTTCTTTTTTAAGGGAGGCAGCTGTAGCATTTTTAAAAGCTTGTACTGGGTATAGTCTGTCATCTGAGACTTGGCTTTGTTCCAAGCTGACTCTGCTATTTAACCTACAGAAACATCATCCCCTCTCGTTTGTTCTGTGCCTGGCTTGAGCTTCTGCAATTTTCTTGTGGATGCCAATTTGCAAAATTTAAGCCAAACAGCAATTCTAATGGTGTAGGAAAAACATCCCTGTCAGTGATGAGGTACAAAGCATAAACAAATGGTCTGCTTCAGACCGGAGGTAGGTGGTGTGGGGTTTGATGGCTTGGCAACGAGACACGGAACCTGTCACTTCTCAGTTAGTGATATTTGCGATGAGCCGACCTCCTCTGCAGGCCCATTGTGTGAGCACTCTGCTTTGATTTTTATTTAGCTATTAAAGCACCTACCTTGGGCATGAGGCACTTTGATGATTTAAAAATACAATTCATTCAAAAACAGCAGATCAGCAGCAGATCTCACCCCATGTTGAACCGAAAAGAATATAGCAGGGTGGATTTGATTTAAATCACTAGTCAGGAAGACTCGATTTAATCATGGATTTCTATATAAAAGTGCATTCTTGTTGGCTGTTATAACCTTTTAATACATATTCTCTACAACTCAGAGAGATGTAGTTTCATTTTTAGAAGGTACATGCTATACATTTTTAAAGTGATTTTGAAAACTTTTCTGATTAGTTTTACAGCTATATCAGAAAATGAATCATTCTTTGGTTATTCCATTTACCAAAGATAATTGAAGCAGATATTTGTGAAGTCACTGGGAGGTGAAGTACCTCCCGTTCAACAGGCTAATCATTAGTATTTGGAGAATTTTCTTGCCAGGCTGTAATAGGAGGAGAACATCACCAGGCAAACATTTAAATTGTTTTATTTAACTAAAACAACAATGTTATGTATTATGGATTTTTTTCTTCAACAGCAAACAATATTTTAACAAAACAATCATATGAATTTTTGAATTTAGTTAAACAGTCAAGCTTTTTAAAATCAAGTTTGTTTTTGTTTGTTTTTAACTAAAATAGTTAAATGAATTTTTTTTTAAATAACAGCAAAAATGGTGGTTTGAAATAACAAGCATGTTATATCTAGAGACATAATCCACAGTTTGAGAACTGCAAAACTAAACATCTTTGATGGTATCTTCTGGACTGAGCACTGAGTCCCATTGAGTCGATAGAAAGATTAACCCAAATAATCTATACAGAAACCCCTGGAACCCCATAAGATTGGGTGCCTAATCCAACTGTTGGAACTCATTTACAAAACTTTTCTTAAACATTACATGACTATATTCTCAGACTATAGAATTAGAATTTATAATCGTTATTCCATGATGAGATATGTTATAGCTCAAAGATATCTTAATTAAAACTAATTTTTAGATAGGTTTTTTCCTCAAAAAGCATTTTATCAAAAAAGTCGGATTTTAAATAAAAAATTCAAATTTTTAATTGATTTTTATCCACCCTGGAATATGGTGTCACCACCTTTCATGCACCTCAAGTCTCATCCTGCCTTGCCCTTCCCCCTGAACAAATAAATAGGGCTGAAGCTCAGTAGATTTGGTCTAGTCCAAACCAAGGCTGTGGAGAAATTGTGTTCAGTCGAGTGTTTTATCTCCACCTGGGTTTAGTTTAGTGAATTGCAACGCTTGTGGATTTGATTCATGGATGAGGTTTGGACTCTTGCAGATTCTCGCGGCTGAATCCCAAATATAGTCATGACTGTAACACCGGCTTTTGCCCATAAATGGTTCTCGTTCAGATGCCAGTTCATATTTTTCATGGGTGCCTTTTGTGCCCCTGTGTAAAATAGACCGTGAGTCCGGAGGCTGTGCCAGGGCTGCATTTGGATATGAGAGAGAGAGCGAAGGAAGTCCTTGCAAAATCAGTTGTTGTGTGCTTGAGGATTTTTAGATAATTCTGAGTGTAATTTGCTAATTATTGTGTGGCGAATGATTGGCATATTAATCACAGGCTCCCCCCTCCCACCCACAGTAAACACATTTAAATCACAATGAATGATTCTGTTACGTGTAGGTATAATTATTATTTTTTGGCACTGTAGATGTGCAAAGTGGTTTTACAACAGGCGATGCTAAGCCCCAAAGTCTGGTATGGAGCAGCGTGAAAACATTTGTTCCCTGAAGATGTGGCGAAAGAGCTGTGCTAGAGGAGGAGAGGGAGGGAGGTTGGCTTTGACATTGAAAGCAAGTGGGGGCGTGAGGTCAAGAGTGGGGGAGATGATAAAGGCTCTAATCCTGGACCCATTTAAGTCAGTGGGAGTTCTGGCCACCTTTCAATGGGAGTAGGTGTGAAATCCTAAAAAAGCAGAAGTTTGGGTGAAAAGCAGGAAGCCTGGGATGAGGAGAAGGGCAGAGATGAGTCAAGAGGGATGGTGTAAAGCAGGGGTAGGCAACCTAAGGCACAGGTGCCGAAGGCGGCACGCAAGCTGATTTTCAGTGGCACTCACATTGCCTGGGTCCTGGCCACCGGTCCGGGGGCTCTGCATTTTAATTTAATTTTAAATTAAGCTTCTTAAACATTTTAAAAACCTTATTTACTTAACTAAACTATTGTTGTATGTAATATATTATATACTTATAGAAAGAGACCTTCTAAAAACATTAAAATCTATTACTGGCACGCGAAACCTTAAATCGGAGTGATAAATGAAGACTCGGCACAGCACTGCTGAAAGGCTGCCGACCCCTGGTGTAAAAAGCTTTGGAGGTGATGAGAAGACCAGACAGTAAGCCCAAAATGGGGAGCCAGCTCAAGGATACAGGAAGTGGTAAAAGCCAGAGGAGATGGCCCTTCAAGGGGAGCTCATGCCCCACTCATCATGCTGATAGCCTAGAATGTGAAATCCATGCACTGTATGGATCCTTAGTGCATGTCCACTGTTAGAGTGACACGTGTGTTCGTGTTGGGTAGAGAGGGAGCATTAGGCGCCATGGGAAAGGAAGAGTAAATCTTTAATGTTCAGACCTATTAACCATTGGAAGAACTTCCCAAGGGTCATGGTGGATTTTCCATCAACGACCATTTTTCAGTCGAGGCTGGATGTTTTTCGAACAGATTCTGCTTATTTCGCAGAAATTCTATGGCCTTGTGACACAGGAGGTCTGATGAGATGATCACAGTGGGCCCTTCTGGCCTGGGAGTTGATGAATTGTCAATGGGACGTAAGCACGTGCTTAGCACTTTGCTGCCTCAGGGCCTGAGTCCTTACCGAAGGCAAGGAAACTGGTGTGTAAACATGTGACCTGAGCTTAATCTAGAAGCTAATGCTGAGACTTGCTAACGGCTCAACAGCCTGCTTGGGTCAAATAACTTAGGCCTTTGCCAGAGGTAGATGATAACTTTCACCTTTCACCAGAGGATCCCCAGGCAGCTGAGCTATGGGAGTGTTGTCCCCATTTTACAGATGGAGAAGCTGAGATCTAGAGAGACCTGCTCGTGTGAGCAGGGTTAGCCTGAGAGAAGCTAAATGACACGCTCAAGATTTCATGGCAAGTCCATGACTGTCTGGGGGAATGTCATATGACCGTGCTAAAGAATTACAGAAGAGACATTTTCTTCTAACGTGGAACAAAACTGAGAATAGAAAAAAGTCTCTGCCTTTCTCTCTCTGTCCCACAGTGTGCATCTCTGGCTCACCCCCTGGACTGTGCACTTACACTCACCGGAAGAACCCCAGTCTCCTGCTTCCCACTCTGCTAGACCCTACTGCTTCCCTCCTTCCTGCTCTGCAGAGATGTTTCTTCAGGAGGCGAAGCTGCATCATTTCCTTCCCTCTGTCTCTGCATTTTTTTTCATGTCTCACTTCAACCCAAATGTAACTGGGCGGTGGAGCAGCATTTCTGACAAGAGGGTGCCACAGTAGCATAGGAATCCAGTTCCTTTCCATGCTCACTGAGGAGGGGATGTGTGCTTCAGTCCTTTATTGGAGCTTGGGGATCTATTTTAAAGGCCTGCCAAGGCTTGTCTCCTTCCTCATTTTAAAAGTGCCATGTAGGGACTTGGCATACAGAGTGCAGCTCTCACGGTCTCTGTGAGGTTTAGCATTGGGGGAAAGGTGCCATTTTGCCAACCTTGGGGACATCCTCGGGACAGATATAAGATGATGTGAACTCCCCATTCCCTGGAAGGACAGCCTCGGGGGGGATCGGAAAGGATTTCCGACTCCACACCCTGTACAGTCAGTAGATCTCTGCTGAAACTGCCAACAAGAGAACTAATTAGTGCCAGTTGCAGTGCGAACGCTTGCAGTGTTTTCAGTTTCATGATTTCAGCATGAATCTCATGATACTTGGTTTTTCATAAGCACCAGCTCCTGCTGCCAAGCAATTATGTGAGACTGGCCTGAGCTACAGCAGGAACAGGAAAGGACAAAGCGAGTGGCATTTTGTTTTGAGGGAGCTAATTGGCCTGCAGTCATTTTATGTCAGCGTCTCTCTGACCACAAGGCTTGGGTACTGTTTATGTGGTAGTGTTGCATGGGCAGAGATGCTGAGGACCAAGGTGAAGCACAAATCCTCTTTTCTTATCTGCTACCAAAATGCACAGCTTGAGTAACCGCCTCTCTGTTCTGCCTGTTAAGCACTTATCTCTGATCCAAAGGGACTGTCGTCCATTTCAATGATCCCTTTGGATATCTGCATTCAGTTAATGAGATTACAGCTACTTGCAAATACTGGTTTTTTTGTTGTTGTTTTTGTTTTAAATAGGGCCATTATTCACACCTCATCCTCAAAATCCTTGCAAAGCTTTCTGCTCCTCATCAATAAAAGCATCACAGCTGCATCGGCTTGAGTTCTGTGACTGCCACCCTTCTACGTTCCCAATGTGTACCTGGGAGGGAGAACAGTCTATGGTATAGGACTGACAGTGGTAAGATTGGGGTTTACATCCCAGTTCTGCCACTTATTTGCTTTGTGAGCTCAGCCAGTTGTCTAACTGCTGTGTGCCTCAGTTTCCCTGTTTATGTAGTGGGGGTGACTCTTGCTATATTTGTATGGGGCCTAGCAAAATGGGGTCCAGTTCCAGTGGGAGGCCTCAAGGCACTTCTGTAATAAACTTGAATAACAATTTTTACCCGCTTTGCGGCAATGCTGAGGATGTTGACATTCAGTTTTCTTCCTTGCGTCTGCATTCCTCAAGGGGCTCCGATGGAAGGCGCTGCAGCAACACAGGGCGTTACTATGAGAACGTCATTAGCCACTCCCGGTTAAAGCATTGTTGAAGTTTTAGCTACTTTGGACCAAAAGTTTCATTTTTATTGAGCAGAAACTTCCTAGCGATATGTGGGTCCGATACATGGGTACTGCAGCTGGGAACTCGCATCCCAGTGTGGGTGGACAGACATGCGCTTGTGTTCCAAAAATAGCCATGCAGCTGGGAGTAGCATGGGTGGCAGCTTGGGCTAGTTGCCTGAGTATGTATTCAGTGAGTCCAGGCAGGTTTATGCTTAAGTGACTAGCCCGAGCTGCTGTCCAGGGTACCCCCAGCAACATGGCTATTTTGCAGCGTGCTAGCTCAACCAGAGCTACCGCATGTCTCTCTACCTGCACTGGGACGCATGCTCCCAGCTGCAGAGTGAACATACTCTATGAGCAAGTGGTGGTAGTGGTTTATCTTCATTGTGCTGTTGCTAAGAATAGTTACACCAGAAGAGAGATTCGTGTGTGTGGTGGGGGGAGTCAGAAGGGGTCCTACCCCGTCCTGTCAGAGGCACTTGGTATTTGTAAAGAGTCTAGTGCTTTTAAGTCTCAAAACAACCTGGTGAGGCAGGTCTGTCTTACCTTTGTTTCAGGTGGGGAAACTGAGGCCCAAAGTTGATGTGGCAAAGGGTGACTGTCACAATCTCTGCTAAGCAGAATCAAGAATAGAAGTGAGTCCTGGCTTCGTTCTCTTGTCCTATCCATGACATGGCACTTCCTCCTTTCAGCAGGAGTGTAGTTGCTAAGTCTTTCGCATGTTTTGGTAATGTGAGGACATTGAATAAAGAGAGGAAGGATGCTCTCGTGCTTATGACACTGGACTGGGACTCAGGAAATCTGCGTTTTTCATTCCTAGCTCTGCCACGGACTCCCTGTGCGACTTGGGCACATTGTTTAATCTCACTGCCTCAGTTTCCCATTTGTAAAGTGGAGATCACAGGACTCCCTCTGTCTGAGCTCTTCAGGGCAGGGACTCCCTTAACAGGTGTTTGTACAGTGCCTGGCACAAAGGGTGCCTAAGAGCTGGAGCCTCTAAGCAGTACTGTACTTCAAGTGTTAAATTTCTTCCCGCAAATGTTTTCACTCTCTTGTAGCCTTGATATTTTAATTCCCCTGGTAGGACATTTATAGACCATGAGTGAAATCCTGATTTCAATGTAGACAGTGTTTAAACCCTCACTGCCTTCAGTGGGGCCAGGATTCACCCTGTGGTGGGAATCTTTGGGCCCAATCCTGCTCATTTTAGTCCCATTTCAATCTTAGGCCTTGCAATGGTATGTGAACAAAATTGTTAGAAATTTCCTAAAAAAATAAATAAAACCCAAGCAAACCTCTGAGCAAAAACCAGTGCTAGGAAGATGTGTATTAAACTTCCCTGCTCTGTCACTCTGCTGCTTGCTGCATCCCGTTCCCCAACCTTTTCTTTCTACATTATCTCTTTAGAATAGATTGTAAACTCCTTGTGGCAGAGATCTTATTTTGTGTTCCTAGAATAATATTTGACACTTAGTGCTCTTCACCTGTAGATTTAGAAGCACTTCACAAAGGTGGGGGAGGATCATTAACCTCCTTATACAGAGAAACTGAAGCATAGAAGAGTTAAGTGACTTGTTCTGGATGTCTAGCAAGTCAGTGGCAGAGGTAGGAGTAGAACCTAAAGTTCCTGAGTCATCATGCACCAGGGGAGTTTCTAGCACGCTGTTGGGTGATATCTATAATACCGGTGTGAGCGTACCCAACGGCATTCGGCCCCTAATCTAATGCCTTGCACTTGGCTGGCTGAGTGCTGCACCCAGCGAAGATAACGGCAAATGGATTACATGTGCCTTCAGTCTGGGCGAGTAAGCACTGTCCCTTTAAGTTCAAGTCACAGCTCTCGGGGGCTGTGCCAGATGACAGCCAGGGAAGAGGGAGGCTTTGTGCTGTATTTTAAGCCTCGTTGAGGGTGAATGAAGAGCAGGGATTTCTCTGCAATCACAGCTCTGATTTTTCTCCAGGCTAAGCAGCTCAGGCAGCAAATTTGTGTAAGGAGAAACTGGAGATCTGTGGTTGGCGGCCCATACCCCGGTTGGGGTGACGGGCATGAATGATGAAACCCCAAAGGAGTTTGCTGTTCCTGCTGTGGGGAGTGTGGACTGGTGTTAAGTCTCCGGCATTCCTTTCTGTGCGTAGCTGGACCATTCGGGGAAGCTTGCCACCTGGTTTCATTTAACAAAGTGGGTCAGTTTCTCTTTTCTTGGAGACGGGGAAGGGGCTTTTTTGTACTGACGTGTGGGGCTGGGGGTGCTCCTGGTTTCCAGTTCAGCACCAACGTGTGCCCAGAACAATGCCATTCTGAGAATTGAAACAAAACTGCAGCAGCAGTTTCTCTCTGTGGGAACCTTTCTCCCCCTTCCTCCCCGCCTCCACACCATTCAGCTTCTCGACTGCTGGTACGGAGAGGGAGGCAGACTGCAGGCTTCCAGCGCACTAAAATAGCAGCGAACAGAAGAACCTAGGATCCTCGGTGCTTAGTTCACCCTCTTCCTGTTGAGCCAAACATGGAGACTTCATGTTGAATCTTTCTGGGAATTCAAACCCCTTTTCGTGCCTTCCCACCCCTACCCCCCAGCCTGGACTCTCCAGATACTGTCAGTTTCTCCTGTGGCAGCTCTTGAGAAGCCAGATCTATTTTAACAGCCGCCTTTTTAGATGTGGCAGCTGTAGTCTTTGGAGGGGGTGGGAATACATCTTGGGGAGGGGAGTGGAAGGATGTAGCATGAATCTTAACCTCCCAGCTGCCTATTCGGACGCACGTTACTGGGTGGCAAGGAAGCCTTTGGATTTTCCTTGCAGACCTTTGGGATGCTGTGCTCCAGAGAAGCTGTCTATGCCTAGGCACGTTCGTGGAGATGCACCTGCTTTTCTGCTAACAGGTAATGGCTTTTCCGAAATCGAGTTGCTTTCAGTGCTCTCTGTGCCGAGACAGACTGTCTGTTTGAATAGCTTGGGAGAGGGTCTGATTATTACACCCCTGTCCTCCAGCTGCAGTGTTGTTCGTAAGAAATGCGCCTCGGAGTGTCAGGGGCACATGTTTGGCAATTGCTGTGGCACACGTTTTAAACAGAAGTTGCGGCCGTGCTTCTTTGCAGGGTTTTTTATTGAATGCTTGCCTCAGTGTTGCATTGACGTCTAGGGACACTACTGTAGATTCTCCCTCTTGGGTTCCAGGTAGGTTTTATTTTTAACCCTATAACTTTAGAGTGGGGAAGTGTTGGCACTTGAAACTTGTGGCTCAGATAACTCGGGCCTCAATCTGATCCGCGCCAGTGTAGCTCCATTGACTGTTCTCAGTCCATGTGGGTCTTGCTCAAACATGCACTAAGTTTGAAAGACCAGGCAGTTGTAACCAATTTTTGGAAAGGGTTTCTCAGCCTGTTTCTCTTTCCACCTCCTTCTTACACACCCCACTACCTCTAAGTAGAGTGAAAATGAACTGCGGGCACTCTGACCTGCTGGATAAATGTTAGACACTGCAGGTCTCCATAGTGATAGATCCTGCATAGTTACAGGCTGGTTCCTTGACAAATTACAGAAATAAAAGCCTTTCTGGGTGCTGGAGAGAAGGAAAGAGACAGCAAATCAGGCTGACTTTTGAGAGAGTGGATTGTTATTGTTTTCAGATGCCTTCTATATTAAAGATACAAGTTTTGGAATTTTTTAAAAACATTAATACAACTGGAAATGCAGATTTTTCCTTTCTACTGTTTAGCAACAAACAGAAACCCCCCAAGTGCTTGGCCTAGTATGGCCTAGTAATCATAAAGTTTCATTTCAGCTAACCCATGTCAGCTGTGGGAAGGAGGGAGGGAACAGGGAGGAAAAGTGCAAGTTCATAGCCTGGCAGTAGGAGATTGCCTACATTGCTTGGCTTATTGGGATTGGGGGAAGTGGACTCTGCATTTCTTTAAGGCAGGTAATGTGCCCCAAGGGCAAATAAACTTGGTCTGAGGAGACAACCTCCTTTGGAAAATACAGCATTGCTTTTAAAAAAGCTGTTGGTTGCTATGCTAAAACTGCCCCAGTTGGTCCTTCCTTGCTCCTCCCCTTAGGGTCACCAGATGTCCTGATTTTATAGGAACAGTCCTGATTTTTGGGTCTTTCTTTTATAAGGCTCCTATTACTCCCCCACCCCTGTCCCAGTTGTTCACACTTGCTATCTGGTCACCCTACCTCCCCCTGCCCCCGTCCACAGCGCAGAAGTACCTTGAGCACCTCCAAGTTAGCCCATTGGTTACGCCTGCCTGTTTAGTACAGCTGGCTTTCTTTCCAGTGCCATAGGAACATCTGCATCACATGGGCCAGAGGTTAGAAGGTGCTGCAGAGGTGATTGCAACGTTCCAGGCTAGCTTGACCGAGGAGTTGTGCACACACAGTGAGTGGGCAGCGTTGCTCTCTTGCTGTAGCCAGAATATTTTTTTACCTCTCTAAAGTGGGATAGAAAGGTCAGACCTAGCGCTTTCTCTTCTGCATCACAGTAGTCTGAAGCTCTGGAGCATAACCTGGATGCTCTTGATTTACATGAAGCCCCATTAAGGTCAGGATTCATGGATACTGTCATGTCTCTCGGTAGGTTATTTTAAACCCCAGGCTTGTGGCAATGGAAGGTGGCATTTTTCCCTTGGCCATCCTGGCATCCCTGCCCCTTGTTCCCCAGAACTATACGACTCAGACATTTTTTGGGGGGAAGGGTAGGGGGCTCTTTGTTTTAATGAGCAGTGCTTTAGTAGAGGAGTGCTCCCACTTCATCTCCAGTAAAACTCACGAGCCCGTTGGCTGCTGACTTGTCAGACTGTGTATGTAGTCATCTGGGTGGCAAACAAAGAAGGTTTTGATCCTCGTCCTTGTCTTGCTGTGCTGAACACGTACAGCTCTCCCGCGGATTAGGCATGAGGCAACATGCTCAGTACCCGCTTGTATGCGCATGGAAGGCACACGGCAAAAAGGCAGCCTTCTGGGTCAGCAGTCAAGGGACTGCGTGAAGGTTGCTGCCGCACAGATATTTTCAATAGCATTGCAAGGGTACAGTGGAATATGAAGCAGCCTGGAAAACCACTTTCACTACAGACTGGTCTATTGGAACGTCAGATTGTCAGAGCAGAGCTGTGGAGAGGGTTGGCCTGGACCCTTTTGTCTCCTCTTATGAGCCTTATTCACAGGGGCTGGGGACTGAGGCTCGGTACCAGGGGGTGGGCAGTAAAGCAGTCTGGTAGTTGTTGACTCTGAGATCTGTATCCATTACAGCGGCTGTTTGGATTCCTTCAGGTTCCTCTGGTATCCACACAGACTCCTGGCAACTCTGCCATGTGATAGCCAGTACCGACTCGTAAGGCGAGGTCTGGTCGAACACCAGCGATGACCTGCCGAGTGGTGGGGTGGTTGAGTCTCTTTCCCAAAGTGCCCCTATGCAGGTGTGGGTGTCCCAATGGCCACGGTGCAAGCAAGGCCTGTCGCGGAACCATAATGCAAGGAGGAATGCTGTGAAGGGGGAAGGGTCTCTGGATGCATAGAGAAAACGATGCTTCAGCAGTGCTCAGGGTGCCGAGTGATGTAACCCGGGTCCTGCCCACCCTGCCATGCACCTTTCACAGCACACAGCGTGTGTCAATCCACCTGTGGCTTGAGTAGCCGCTGGCTCTGCTGTTTAGGTAGCAAGCGAGTGTCCTCAGATCACAGTAACTTTTTCCTGGTGTGGTTACTTTAAAAGCAGTAATGAATTCCCTTTAAAGAGCAAACTCTCTGGAGCTCTGGCTGCATAGCTTGCTCTAGTCCTGGGGGCAGGTGAGTGGCATTCAGCTCCTTCGAAATGGGGGAACTCTGTATTAGCTACGCCTACGTCTCCTAGCTTGCTCTCCTCCCCTGGCTTTCCCCATCAGAATAGCTGATTGAGGGCCCCTAGGGAAGTAGCTTTGCTGTGGGCTCAAAACAATACGAGAGGAGCCCGTTTACGGAACTGTGATCTGGAACAAGAGGTGAGCAGGAGAATCCACAATCTGATCATGTTTAGGAAATGCTGCAAAACCATCTACTTCAAGAAAGCCTTTTCATCAGAAGAATGGCATAGAATGACACACTCATCACTGATGCCCCTCTGTTTCTAAATCCCCTACCACCATAAATTGATTCATTTCCTCTCTAGCATTTAAAAAAAAAATTAACCCCAGAGCCTGAAACAGAGAGAGAGAACTGGAAAACAGCATAAGAGGAGACAAGGTTATTAGACATTCTTTTTTAACCCTTCAAAGACTTAACCGAAATCTCACCATTTTTATTTGCCCAAAATGTGACTTATGTTCCTCAGTAGATATTGAAGATGATATGTGGCCGGGGAGGAGTTTATTCTTAGGTCTTGCTAATTCTACTGTCGTTGTTGGATGGTATTTTTAAACATCACAGTGCCACACAGGGTACCAAGCCGCTCCATGAACAGTAGGCATCACACTTGCCTTTCAGTTTTCCCCTGGTAGAGAGGTGCCTGGCCTGGCTGGAACTGGCCCTGTGTCCAGCATTTGCAAAGGGATGTTGTGTTCATAGTTTCTTGTCAATATTTGCATCTTGCTATCCTGTACTGCTTGGGGGCTGAGTGCACTGGTGTTATAGCTGTGTTTGGTCCCGGGATAGTACAGAGACCAGGTGGCTGAGATAATCTTTTATTGGACCAACTTCTGTTGGTGAGTGAGACAAGCTCTTGAGCTACGCAGAGCTCTTCTTCGGGGGCTAAAGACGGCTGCAGGGGGGGCGGGGGACCCAGGGGATGCACTAGCATGAAAGGACGCTGGGGCAGATTTTACAAAACACAAATAGTAATTGGGTCTCAACTCCCATTGAAAGCCCCTGGGAGAACCCAATTGCCACTTGTGCCTTTGGCAACCTCCCCTAGTGCCTATGTGTACAGATGTCGACAGGTTTGTGACTTTCTGATTCTAAGGTCACAAATGGGCTGCATCTACACCAGTATTCCCTCCTATCAGGAGCAGACACCTAGACCATCCCCTGGGCCCACCCTAGCCAGCAGGGTGGCTGGAACATGGGTAGCTGGTCCACACTGGCACTCCTGCTAACATCAGCTGAGCTGCACCAGAGGGAGACAGTAATAAACCGTCCCAGTGTAAGGGGTGGCTGGCTGCCAATAATCAGCTTTTCCTTTCCAAGCACATTGGAAATTCCGTCTCCCCCAGCATCAGTCCCAAGCTGACTCCCCTCGATAAGTGAAACGGGCAGCTCCAGGCGACGTGGCTTCGGAATGCAGGGGTCTTCTTAATGGGCACCCTCCAATGCCTGGCTTGCTTTGTTGCTGACATCAGTGATTCCCCATTCCCCCCCCCCCCAAATGATTCTTTCCCCCTCCCCCCGCAACTGATGTGAAGAGTCTTTCAGAATGTACACAGGGGCTTTGTAAAGCCATTGGTTAAAGCACAAAAGCCAAGGTGGCTGCATTTTTCCCCCCCAGTCCTGTCTTCCAACTTAATCAAGCGCAAAAACCAAAAATGTTGCCATCACCTGTCTTTGGCGGCAGTTCCAAATATCCCCTGGTTTGACATCAAGAGGAGATAACGGGAGTTATGCACCTCATTTCCTGTCTGCCCCTCTGAAATCTTACCCCAGAGCGGTGCATGCAACGGAAGACGTCGGGGTTTTTATGCAGCTGTAACTGCAATGGAAATGTTCTGGCTAGCTTGCATGTCCTTCCCATCTGTTCTAAAGCCCAGGGTATGAGGGTCATTGCATTGAATAAAAAACAGCTTAACTTGTTCAGTTCGCCAGGCAGATTTCATAGCCAGGGTCTGTCAGAATGGAAGCAACAATGTACAGAAAAATCCAGGCCTGCTTTATTTATTTATTTATTTATTAAGGGTGGATTTGGAATTGCCTCTGTCTCTGTGCAGAAAAGTGGCTTTCAATTTGCTTGTGAAAGGCAGCTGTCACTTTAAATGCAACAGCTGGGCTGTAATTAAGATTTAATCTAAATAAGAGAGAGGAGCCTTGCAAAATAAACAAACGTATATAATTTTTCCAGCTGCCCACTCTGACATCGCACATGCAGGAACAAATGACAACACTGATGTTGTGTTTAAAGGCCTGACTATTGAAATGTTTCTCCTTGCTTATTGGGCTCTGTAACAGGTTTACCAGCCATTGGCTTTCTAAGGATTTCAAAGCATTGGAGTGGATCTGTAAATGGAGACATTTTTGTTCCTTTAATTTTGCCTGCATAAAAAGAGTTTTTCTTGGTTTCTCTCCCAGCTCGCCATCCATTTGACCAGTAATACAAAGGGCATTCTGGAGCGCCAGGGGCTGCCATACTACCAGCGTTTCCTTTCCTCTTGGGTTTGCATTCCTGCTGGGCTAATAAGACGAGCACTTGCCATACTTTTGTGGGGGGGAGCAGAGAGTGGAATAATAAACCACCCCTAAATCGCCTGTCTGGGGATCAGCATGGGAGAGGGTCATGGCTGATGGGGCATGAAAGTTCCACTGCCTGCAGTCTGTAATTAGAAAGCATCCTCTTCTGCATGTGTCATGCTGTGATGGATTGTGTGGGACTCTGGCTGCAAAGATTGTCCTCGCAAAGGCCACCATTCCTTAGTGTGGAGATAATCATCCGTCAAGGCCTTTCTCTCTCCTGTGTATCTAGTTTGAGCATTGCAGAAGTCTGTAGAAGGGTCGTGAATGCAGGAAAGGTGAGGGCATGGCAAATGGATGCGAAGATGTTCTATGGGTAGGTGGTAGCATCTGGAGTGGGGGGAGAGACAGATGGGAATAGGGGAAGGAGACAGGGTGACAGAGGAGGGTGTGTGTGAGAGAGAGACATAAGAGATGAGAGGGAGGCTGGAGCAGAATTTTGTGGGGCCTTGTAAAGGTTGGGTATGTGTACAGTGCAAACACAAAACCCACAACAGCAAGTCTCCGACCCCAGGTCCGCTGACACTGACTTGTGGGGCTCAGGCTCCTGGGCTAAAAATAGCAGTGTAGACATTCGAGTGTTGTCTGGAGCCTCGGCTCTGAGCACCTCCCCCATTTTTGTTTTCGCCTGAGCCTGTCTACACAGGTAAGCCCCAGGAGCCCAAGTCAGTTGATTGGGGCTCGCTGCCTCGGGTCTTTTTTGCAGTGTGGATAAACCCGTTGAAATGTGATGGACAATTGGTTCCATGTGAAACGATTACGGCCCCTTCCTTGCTGCTGTATATCCCCACCCTGCAGTGAGTTCCTTGTGAGCACTCGTATGGCACTCATCACAGGATCGAGGCCTTTGCTTCCAGGAATTATTTTGGTGAAGTTCTCCAGCCTGTCCTTTTGCAAGAGGTCAGATTCGATGACCATAGTGGTCCTTGCTGGCCTTGGAGCCTATGGGCCAGAAGAGGGGAGATCATGCCACAGGACTTACCAAGTGGCTGTGAAGCGTGTGTGTGTCTAAATGGAGGGAGGATGGAGGGGGAAAGATTGGTTATGGAAACAAATGAAGTGGAATGGAATAGGTAAAATGAGAACCTACTGGAAAGGCTGTGGTGTGTGTGAAACCATGAAGTGATGCTGCAGCCGTTTGAGCTGCTTGTTTGTATGTTTCCTGTTTGTTTTATTTATTTATTTTTCAAAGCTCACTTCTATTTTTACGATTGTGCCAGATGTTAGCTGCATTAGCTCTGCATGTTTAAACAGAGCCGTGACTGGATCATTAAACATGTTTTTGAAATAGTCCGGTTTGGGGCAGTTATAATTAGGACAGCGTGCAGACCATTTATGTAACTTGATGGAAAAAGGCTCTTTTTTGGTTTGCAAAGGATTTGACCTAAAGGATGAGAGTCAGGAGGTGGAGAGAGAGGACTCATCATATAGATACAGCAGCTATCTATAGTCCAGAGAGCCCCAAGGTGTGTGTTCTGCTGGTACTGTGTGTTTGGTAACATGAGGAATTGCAGTGGTGATTAGCAACCAGGGCAGCAATGTAGATTTTTGGCATGCCTGGGAACCCTGCCCACCCCCCTGTCAAAGACAACTGAAAAGCCACGGAGTCATCATCTGAATTCCCTCGTGAGATCTTCATCTCACTCCCTTGCAGCACTGGAGTTAGGAGGCCGCTGCTAATGTGGATGGTGGATTGTGCATCTCATTTGTCCATCCTCTTAAGGGAAAGCAGCTATTCCTGCACCCTCCCAAAAGTCTGTCCCCCACCAGAGCTAGGCAGCTGAGAATAAGTTATTTTTAGGGCTGTTGATTAATTGCAGTTAACTCACGCAATTAACTCAAACGTAATCATGATTAATCACACTGTTACACAATCAAATACCGACTGAAATTTATTACATATTTTTGGATGTTTTTGTACATTTTCAAATGTATCGATTTCAATTTCAGCATAGAATACAAAGTGTACAGCGCTCACTTTATATTATTACAAATATTTGCACTGTAAAAATGATCAACAAAAGATATTTGTCAATTCACCTAATACAAGTACTGTAGTGCAATCTCTTTATCATGAAAGTTGAACTTACAAATTTAGAATTATGTACAAAACCCCCTGCATTCAAAAATAAAACAATGTAAAACGTTTAGAGGCTACAAATCCACTCAGTCCTACTTCTTGTTCAGCCAATTGCACAGACAAACAAGTTTGTTTACATTTGCAGAAGATAATGCTGTCTGCTTCTTGTTTACAATATCACCTGAAAGTGAGAACAGGCATTCCCATGGCAGTGTTATATCTGAATTCACATTATATCAGGGTAGAGGTATATTTAGGGAAGGGGAGAAAACAATTCCTCATCCCAAAGGTTGAATTCTAAAATGAAATTAAGATGTGCCCTGGCCAGTGGGGCCCCTCTCATAAATAACAAATAGCTTGTCATTTAATGCTGGGATGGTGTGTTCATGCTTAATGAGTTAGCAGAGTTTGTTTCCTACCCAGTTATGGAATAATCTTGAGTGGCTGAACAGAACCAACAGACAGGTAGTACAGAGTGAAGAAATGTTTAAAAAATCCAGCAGTGAATCACTGCATGGGAAGGAGTGCGATTTAGCTGTTACCTCAGAGGTCCATACTCAGTTCTGCAACTGATTCAGTGTAATTATGGACAAATCGTTTCTCTCTTCTGGTTATCAGTCTGTAGCATGGGACGCGGGGGTGATAATATTGCGCTAGCTCCTCAGGGGCTTAATTCATTCACGTTTGTAAAGCCCGTCGAGATCCAGGCTTTGAAAGCGCTGTAGAGCAGCAGAGCACTAATAAACCATCTCCGTGGAAGTGTATGAAACCAGCGGGCAGCTGAAGTGTATGTGAATGAACACTGATGTTGCCGCATCCACCTTTAATAGCCCTGTGAGTGGGAGGATCTGGATATTTCCTTATCAGACTTTTATTGACAAAATACTGGCGGTGACATTGACACTGGAGAGAGGCCAGGACAGAGCTATGTAAACAGGTAGGTTGGTAATCTCTGTGGGGGAGGGCTAGACAGGGAGTGCAGATGCTCAGGGATGAGTCTGTATTGCTGGGGCATGGTGGTTCCCTCTTCTCGGAGCATAATCAACAGTGGCCCTTTAGGTTCAGCCTAGCAGCTTCAGAAGTGGTTTGTTTTCATATTTGACATGTGAACCTCCTTCCTCAGACATTGGTGAAAGAAATGAGCAGGAAACATTTTTGATCTAGTGCCAAGAACAGTATGCAGAGAAGCTGTCTTGAATCCTGAAATGCAGTTAAGATCCTCGGTTTGTTTGTGTGGCTCAGTGTATGACTCTTTATTCCCACCACATCTTTTCACTTCCACCACATAGGACAAAAAAGAAAAATAAACTTGAACGCTGAGGGGTGGCTAGAGCAGTGGCAGTGTGTGTTGCCTTCAAAGTCTGGTGCTGCACTTTCGCGATTTCACAGGATATAAAGCGCCCTCACTTCCCACTGAAATCACTGGAAGATGCTCAGCACCTTGCAGGATTGGACATCTAGATGGAGGGCTGTCGTGGGGAGATGGGTCCAGCCCCAGCTGTGACACACTTAGCTTGCCTCCCAGGGTGGAGAAAATTAATAAAGGCAGGTCATGGGGCTATGTCAGGCTTCTGGGGTGGAGATAGGGCAGAAGCCAGCTGGATAGGAGGGGGACTGCAGTAGGAAGCCCTAAGGATCTCTGCTTGCTGAAGAGACTTCAAGGAGCCCAGGAGGGGCTATGGCATGAGAGCAGAGGGTGGATAGAGTATCCTGAGAAGACAGACCAGAAGCAGGGTGTGTGTTCATCTTGAGACTGGTGCCGAAGACTTTATCTTGTGTTTAGTCTGGACTAAGTATCACCCTCAATAAATACTAACTAGCAGAAATTACAAGGAACAAGATGGTCGAATGGATGAATGTTTGTGTGATATGCAGTGTTGTAACATGTTACTCATCACGGGAATGCCTCTTTAATAGAAATAATACAGAATCCATTTTAATCTCTATTTTTAGTTCATATAAATTGCAATGCAAAAACATTTCCTATCCTTGCAGCCATTTTTATTCTGGCCCCATCATTCTGCAGTGTATCTCTAATTACCTGCCCCTAAACAGGGGCTTAGTTTCAAGTGACGATTCATGGCAAATGTCATTTATGAACATTTAGGGCCGAATGGGAGCTATTTCAACAGCATCTGAAAGCAGAATTTAGCTCACTTTAGAACTTCATTCAAAATACAAAGAGCTTTAGGAAGAGACCGAATGTCCTATTAGGGGAGAAAAATAAATAAATTAAGCTAAAAGCCAAAGGATACAATTTTCACCTCAATGACTTAACTCCTATGTCACTTTTGAAAAGGAGATTTAAGCACTTGGCAGTCTCTCTCATTGGCTTTCTATGGGACTTAGGCTCCTAAGTCATTGAGATCCTTTTTGAAAACTTTACCCTACATTTTAAATAAATGTATTTCTTCAAAACACAGAAATGGCGGTGGGGGGAGAGACGGGACTATTCCCTGACTTTTCTGATGAAAGATGGTTCGCTAATCATCTAACTAAGACTGACACATGTAATCCCTTCTAAGAGCAGAATTTTTACTCTTGTTTCAGAAGAAAGGTTCTTGCTTAATCAAGCTACCGAACTGACTAAAGTTTGAAGTAACTGAATGGGACAAATTGCAAATTATTATCCCTCATTGTCCTCTAGTTGGAAACCAAAATAGCCACGTTAGTATCAATAAATTGCTGTTAAAACTTAAAATCCCAGCAACATCTTTCTCTCTCTCTCTCTGGGTGAATATTTATTTCTCATGTTCATGTATCTGCAGCACAGGACAAATCTGTCTTGCTGGAGAAACACCACAAATGTCTTAAAGAAAATGAGAGGTTTCATGGATCCTGTATGTGCAAAAGATCGGTGAATAATATTAACGTAGTATTTGGGAGGGAATGAATGCTGGGGTACTGAATGGCTGGAGAAGACCAGGAATAGGCAGGAATTAGACTGACTTAGGGATTTGGGGGTAGGATAGAGATTCCTTCACCTCTGGATCACTGGGTCAAATCTAACCGGCATCAGTAGCGGCAGGAGGTTGTTACTATCCTGTGGTTATTCAACCTGCATGAAATGGGTTTAGTTAATCTCAATTCTGTTCCCAGTGAACAGGTATCCTTGTAAAAACGACCATGGCACTTGAAACTAATTGATGACCTTTGTGGCAGCCTGAAAATAACTTGGCTCCAGACAGCATAACCTCCCTCCCTTATAACTTGCTGCATTTAAAAAAAAATAAAATTAAAAAAAATTGTGACCTCAGTGTTCTTTTCTGCCATGACAAGCAGCCGGCCTTGGCTGTGACATACTTTCCCTCAGGCCGCCCTGACTTGCTGATGGCTCATCTGTCAAAGACGAAGCTTACTTTTTAAATGTTGCTGAGTGTGGCTTTTCAATGGCTAATGCTTTGGGTTGTCTTCCCCCTCCACCTCCACACACCGTGTTTTTTAAATGAAAACTATTTATAGGTGTGTGGGTCTAATCTAAGACCTGTTGGCCAAGACAGGAACTCCGATTTCATGTGTGAAAGCAGTTTAGTTTAGTTTATATGCACGTTCTATCTTTAAAATGTTACCAGTAGGGGTGATGCTTCTGTGCCTGGTTTCTCATTTGATCGTGACTCTCTGATCATGTTGAGAGTTGAGCCCTGTGAATTGGACTGTTTAACGCTTGCTGTGGATATCGACACACCTCCCTATAGTAGAGCTCAGGGAAGATTTATAGCCTTTTTGTCTTGGGATTGATCTTGTACATAAGTAGGAACAAAAGCCACATGAATCCTTGCAGTGCGTTCTAGTCTTCCTTCTCAATATATTTTTGCAGTGTTCTGACACTCTATTATTTCCCAGAAACTTTTGCTACAGTCTCCTTTAGTGCTTCTATAGTCTACAGAACTACAGTTTGCTTTCTGGTCTTCTGAAGATGACCTAAATGTAAATGCTTGAATGGCTGATTTCTCAAACAGTGGAGGATAGATTTTGAAAGGCCATTATTATTTTGTAACCACAGTGAAGATAAATAGTTAACACCTTTTGGTGGTATTTGAAACCACTATAATACTGAAATGAACTGGGTAATGTATGGGCATTGCTGCCCTCTAGTGTTGGAATCAGGACTGATTCCAATGTGTCATAGATCCTATACTGATAACAACTAAAGGAATCTTGGTGGTCCAACTGGTGCCCACAAGCTGGATCCAGCCTGCCGGACAACTCCTTCCAACCCCCAAATGCATCCGCTCCTTTCCTCCCTCCAGCAGACCTGCTCTACAAAAAGGCATCCTCCATGCGGAGTGACCTTGTGTGTGCGGTCACACTATGCAGACACCATTTTGGAAGTTGCAAGTTTGGCCTGGCACGCAGCATACCTATAACCATAAAATCTTAGCTGGCTGCAAATTGGTTACGATACCAACCAGATCTGGAATATCAGTGCAGTAAGGAAAGATGAAAATTATCCTGCAGCTCTTGTAATGACACCCAAGCTGCTGCGCAGATGCTGCATCAGATCGTGTGTGTGAGATGGAGGAGCCAAGCACAAACTCGAAGCTGGCATTGTTCATAACCCTGCAGCAAGCAAAGCTGTGCAACGTGCTCCCAGAGGGGGAACTCCTCTGAATTTCTGGGGTTTATTATACACTCTAAACTGGGCTTGTGGTCACTGTTGTGGGCTCCGTTTCCAGGAGAGGTGGGGAAGGAGATGGGTTTTCTGTGAAAGCAGGTTGGCTGTTTCAAATGACTTTTTGGTTTAACCTCAGGCTGAGGCATAGTGGCAGGGAGCAGAGTTCCTCAAACAGAAGTGTCTGCACACATCCATGTGATTAGACCTCTGTGGCTGGTCTAACAGTGAGGTAGGAGCCAGCACTGGTAGCAGGACCCTGGTGGGTGGGGAAGAGAAGCCTTTTTCCTTACTTTCATTTCATCCGGCTTCTCACGCAGGTGGAACATTATGGATGGGACAGACATTGTTCGTAATGGAGCTCTACGTGAGTAGATGTAGTTTTGTTTGAGGGCCTGGGGAAAGAAGATTCATACCAATTTAAATGCTGAAATTTGTCAGCTTGGGTGAAATCCTGGACCCGTTGACGTATGGGAGATTTTTCCATTAGCTTCAATGCAGCCAGGATTTCATGCCCTGTCTGCAAGGGAGAGAATTTTATTTGAAGTCTCAGGATGTTCTTCTGTAGTATAACACCTTGCTACCCAAAGTAGCTCTCAACCGTTTTGGTGCAGGCGAGGGAGAGGAAGGGGGAATCTGACTTGACCAAAGATGACCTGTTGGTTTTGAGTTGCTTGTTCAGAAATGCAGAAACTAGAAAAACATTAATTCAGTGGGCCCTTGTAGGCCTAGTTTAATTAGCCAAAATTATTTATACACACACCTTGCTGTGACAGTCACATTTGTGTCTTAACAGTGTGCTTTCTTACTAGGTGTGCTGGACACACAGCTCCCTCCGTCTTGCCTCTGAGATTCCCTGCCAGCGAGGCCACTGCACCACGTGATGGACTTGGACCCATATGCAAGCATGCAGGTCGGGATGCGGGTGGTCCGTGGAATTGACTGGAAATGGGGCAACCAGGACAACGGCGAAGGGAATGTTGGGACCGTGGTTGAGATTGGCCGGCAAGGCAGCCCAACTACACCGGATAGGACTGTGGTGGTGCAGTGGGATCAAGGGACCAGAACCAATTATCGGACTGGATTCCAAGGAGCCTATGACCTTCTTCTGTACGATAATGCACAAATAGGTAAGGCCAGTGAAATATTAGTTGGACATTACACAGCTGCACCTCTGGTCAATTCAGTAAAGCCTTCTGTCTTAGCATACACAATGTCTGGCTACATCTCCAGGTCTTGCAGCTGCTAGGGAGACTCAATGTGGGTGTAGATTGGGAGCCAGGAATTCCTGCATACGGAAGCCCTGCTCTGTGACACGGGGTGGGGGGAGGGATCACTAAATCTGTGTCTGATTCATTTGTAAAATGAAGATAATACTTCTCAGTGTGTATTTGTTAGTGTTAGCACTTTCCATTTTCAGAGTGCTGGGCAAGGTACCAGTATCATGGGAGGTTAAATATCATCAGACTGCCATGGTGGTAGCTAGCTGTGACCAACAAGTCATCTAGGTCTTCGTCAAACATTCTCTCCCCTCCTCTTGACTCATTCTCTTTTCACTCCTTTAAATATTCTCACATTTAGAACGACAGAGCACAACTGCCCAGCGCTTTCACCTAAACAGCAACATTTGTATTTTTTTTAGGAGGGGTGGGGGAGATCTCATCTACTTAAAAAGCAGAGACTGGTCTGAAGCAAAACCCCAGGTCCAAGCAGCCCTAGGACTTTGGGAAAGGTCTGATCCCAGGGCAGATGTAGCTTCTGGATTTGGTGGGTTCACTACTAAACTCTATTGTAAATTCATGGGGGGGCAGCCTGAAATCCATAGGCCAGCGACAACCCTCTTAACCTCCTCGCCCCACCAAGGGGGGCACTGACCACCCTCCATCCCAGCAACCCTAATCCTGGCCTGATGTGGAGGGGAGCTGGCGAGTGAACCTACCCCACACTCACCCGGCAGCAGTGGCTCCTGTCCCACTGGGCTGGGTCCAGCTCCGGGTATTGCAGCCTTGCACAAGGGGCTGCAGCACCAGTGGGCTTTGCCCACACAGATATCATTAATATGAACCTGTACATACCTATCAATGAAGTACCAACAACAAAAAATCCATTGTCTTTGCACTCTTGTTTTTGCTTTCTGTGGGTACTGTTGAAGCCAGGCTAAAGCTGCCCTTGCCTGACAGACTCAAACTTTGCAGCTCAGAACCAGCTCTAAAGAAAAGCAGTTTAATTCCCATCACCTTCGTGGTTGACTCCAACAGCTTGAAAATTGCACTAGCCCAAAATCGAGGACTGGCAAAATGCCGACAAAACTTACGACTAGATCTGAGGTACCGTTACATGGTTTGAAAGATACCTTGTACATTTCTGGGACTAGATGTGGATGCTTTATATCATTTGAATGCCAGGCATCAGCCCAAAATTGTGCTGATTATTCTGATTTGCAGTTGAATTTCGATGCAACTTTTAGCAGCTATTGTCCTGAGAACCCTGAAGCCAGAAACCAATGATTTATACTATTGGGAAGCAGAGACTCAAGGCTGCTTTCAGATGTAATATAAACTATTTGGGTCAAATTCTGCCTGCAGTGTAAATCCAGAATGTTTTAATCAAAGTTGGAGTTGCTCCGGACTTGCACCAGGAGAGCTGAGGGGAGAAGTTGACCCCTGATCTCAGATGCAAGGAATTAGAGATGCTGACCATATTTAGGAAACTATTGCAAAGGATTGTGGGAACAAATTTTTCAGCTATGGATGCCTGACGTATATAGGCACCAAAATAAAAATGCCCTGATTTTCAAAGTTGCTATGTAACCCCAGATCCCCTGTGAGCTATGAAAATCAATCCTCTCTTGTTTAGGAGACTCACTCTAGGCAGCCAGAGTTGAACATTTTGGCATAGTTCTACAAATGGTTCTAGGTCATGTGAATGTTTTCCAACATTCTTGGGCCAGTGATCAGAAAGATGTAGGGGAGGGATCCACTTGTGACTGTTTTGTGTCCCTGATTTTAAATTGTTCTTAATGAAATCTGAGAGGAGATTGGTGTGGGGAGCTGGAGAATTCCTATTTTAATGTATTATTCCTGGTTTTTGTGTGCATCTGCGATAGGAGAATAAAGGGAAATACATTTTGATAAAGCCATTGATATATTTAATAAAGATTTTCACTGGCGAGCAGAAAAAGTGGCTCTGAAGAAAATCAAAAGTTGCTCCCTTGTAACATCATTTGAATGAAGCATTTGAGTTCATTTGCTTTATTCTTCTATTGCAAGAGCATGAAAAGGCACTGAAAGCCGCCATTAACCACTAATCCAGAATAAATGAAATGTGCTCACATACAGATGCTAACTGAGCTTCCCAGACCCCTTTTCTTGTTGAGACTTTATATCTTAAACCATTATTAAAACTTCATTTTCAAAGGAATCCTCCCCATTCGTGCAGAACAAGCTCCCAAGTACTGTGTGCATTGCTTCTTTTTAGTTATGTTTCAGATTCTCTGAGACACGTGTTCTACACCAGAAGGGCTAAAAAGCAAAACCCGTTCAATATGAAAGCTTCCCAAGCAATCTCACTGGAGTGGTGCTTGGTCTCTGGCGTGAGCGCTGGGGTTGCCAATTGCTGCGTGAAAGATGATGGGCTCTCTTGGGGAGCTCTCTGATCTGAAAACTGTTCTGCTTCATGCCCCAGCGGGAGCCTTTAGCCTAATCCTCCTCCTGCAGGGGCTGGTGAGGCAAGCCTATGTGGAGGAAGCAATAAGAATGAGCTGCTTTATTTTGTTGCTCCTGTTCTTGGGAGAAGCTCCAAGCATGATCTGGGTAAAGCCATCTAGGGCATTTATGGCTAGGGCTTGCAAAAAGGTGAGATTCCCAAAGCCCATTGAGTGTCACTGGGATCTGAGTGCTTAACTCTCGTGGGTGTGTCTGGAAATCCCAGCCCAGCTTTCAAGGGTGGGGTGCACCATGCTGCTTAAGCACTGCTGCAGAAATGCTTTCCACTTCACAAGCCACTCCTAAAGCCTGGAGGAAGAAGCCAGCTGGCCAGGAGAGGCCATGGCTGCTAGTGGGGAGAGGAGGAAAGACGGAGAAGAAAGCAGGGAGAAAGGAGAAAGATGGAGGAGACCTGGGAAAAGGAAGAGACAGAGACCTGCTGTCGTGTCTCAGATAAAAGGCGGAGGAAGGGAACCAAAGGATTCTTTGCCTGGGGTACCAGAATACCTAAAGCCTGCCCTGGTCTAGCGACTGATAGCAAATTGTCTGAGGATAACAAGACATCCCCTTGGGCTTCCTATAGATGGAGCCAGAAGAGGACCTCTGCACTAGAATAGTATAATAAACTTTTCAGGAGTGAGGATGAATGCATGGGAACCTGGAGTGCTCAGATACTATCGGAGTGGGGCAGGTATATAAAAGCCGTGTTTAAGGGCTTTGGCAGTAGTCTATACAAGTAGAGCTGCAGCCCCTCCAGCAGGGCCAGTGTGTCAAGCCGATCACCTTTTGTGAGTGGAGTCTGCCTGTGTAACGTTTCCTAAAGACACTCTGCAGTTGGCATCTTTATCAGCATTTCAAATAACCCAGTTTCTGCTCCCGGACTCTCCTCCTTCTAAAGCATGTAGTTTAAAACAATAAACAGTCCAACTTACTCTCTGTGCAGCGTGTGTGTAGGAAGGTGAAATGGGAACTTCAGAACCTCTTGTACAGGAACCTACTGAAAGTGGTTCACAACAGTACAGCACTCGGAGTACCCTCGAAGTTAGGGGTTCTCAAACTTCATTCCACTACAACCCTGTTCTGACATCAAAAATTACTACATGAGCCCAGGAAGGAGGATTGAAGTTGGAGCCCCTGCACGCTGGGCAGGGGGGCCAAAGCCCAAACCCTGCCCCCCTTGGGGAGGGCGAAGCCAAAGCTCGAGGGCTTCCGCCCTGGGCAGGTGGAGGCTGTAACCTGAGTCCCACTTCCCAGGGCTGAAGCCTTCAGGCTTTGTGTTCAGCTCTGGGCAGCGGGGCTTAGACTTCTGGCTTCAGCCCCAGGCCCCAGCAAATGTAATGCCAGCCCTGGCGACTGCACTAAAACAGGCTCCCGACCCACTTTGGGGTCCCGAGCCCCAGTTTGAGAACCGCTGCTCTAAGTAATGCCAGCTGAGCTCTGTCTAATGCATTCAGCCTTGAAACAGCTTCTCTGATGGGTTGTGTGTATTTGGGTTTTTTAGGTGTGCGCCATCCCAACATCATCTGTGATTGTTGCAAGAAGCACGGGATCAGAGGCATGCGGTGGAAGTGCAAGGTGTGCTTTGATTACGACTTGTGCACGCAGTGTTACATGAACAACAAGCACGACACCTCGCACGCCTTTGAGCGCTACGAGACTGCCCACTCGCGACCGTAAGTCCTTGGCTGCTCGCCAGATGATGAAAGTTAACCGTGTTGAGTTGTGTAAGTCACTGGGAGCCGTTTGGGGAGCTTTGCAGAAGTGTGAGGCTTGCGCCTGTACTCTTGTCAGTAGGGCTGGTTGGGGGAATTGTTTTTCCCTTTTTTTTTTTTTTTTTTTAAATACATGTAATTTATTGAAAACACTTCTGGATTTTGGGAAAGAAAAAAACCTGAATTTTCATGGAAAAAGTCACGTTAAATGTTCAGGTTTCAGAGTAGCAGCCGTGTTAGTCTGTATCCGCAAAAAAAACAGGAGTACTTGTGGCACCTTAAAGACTAACAAATTTATTTAAGCATGAGCTTTCGTGAGCTACAGCTCACTTCTTCGGATGCATAGAATGTTCAGTGTTTCTGCCGAAAGTTTGACTTTTTAGACCAAAACAAACTTGAAATAGGTAAAATTTCAACCAGCTCTGCTATTCGTGTTCTTGCACTGTACTCTTATCTAACTGCTGAGTGTCTGTGGGTAGTTCTGTTGCCTACGAGAGTTCCAGAATCAGGCCCACACTTTATACTGCCTCTTTAACAGCAAAGGGTCCCTGGATTAACTCTGTACTGCGTGCAGGAGCCATCTTTTTAGCATTTACAAAGACGTCTAGTGTCTCTAGAGAAATGTTTTATCACGCATCCAAAGGTATACCAGGCTGTTCTCATCGATGTCCCCGACTGCTGCTGTAACCTGTAATAGGTGGACAATACAAGGGCCAACTGTTTGGTATCTGCTGTCATGGGGAGCAAACTCCCAGCTCTGTCACAGCCTCTCTGTGCCACCTTGGAAGTGTCACATAACCTCTTTGCATCCTTGTTATCCAGCTGTGAAATACTGACCTATTGCTGTACAGAGGATGTTTTGAGCCTTAATGTTTGCAGAGCCTTGGATGACTTGCCCATGGGTGTAGGGGTACCCAGTGTCAGATTAGGGAGAAGAACCTAGAGTCCTAGCTCTCTATCTCCTTCCCCCTCTCTCCCCAGCATCCCTTCTTTCTAACCACTAGATCTCATTGCCTATGCAATTCTTCTTCACTTATGCAGTGGAATGTAGGTCCTTATTGTCTATAACACAGCACAGTGTTTATAAAAACTGCTCCTTTAGGGATTCTGGGGTAGGAGGAAAAGCAGTCGTTCCCAACAGTCCTTCACCCCCCACCACCCCGTAGCTTTCTCTCCAAACTTCAGCCTCTCCTCCTTCCTGTCTTGTGGTCCATGAGCCACCCAGCACTTGGGATAGGTCTGCTGAGCTTGCAGTAGCTAAGCGTTGGAGTTTGAGGCATAACTCGGAGTGTACACGGATCCTGCCAGTTTGTCCCAGACACTACCTGGTAGGTCTGTCTACACCAGTGCTAAACTGGAGTAAGCCATTACTGTCCTGAGTTGATAGGCTTTTACCCAGACTTCGCAGTGGTGTAAATGGTTACACAGTTTGCAGGGCAATGGAGAGTCTGGCCTCTGGTGTGTGAATCATGTTTGTTTAGTGAGGGGAAGTAATGTCGAAGGAATGCAGAGGGCCTGATCATGAGTGCGCTGCAGAGAGGAAGAGTGCATGGGATGTCCTTCTGTAGACGTTAAGATAATACAAATAGTGAATCCTCATCATCCCATCCCTAGTGCATCAGTGCTGCCGAAAGCGTTTCCATGGCCTTCATTTACACTAGTATCAGAGTTCCTCACAAACATCAACATAGTTATTCTCGCAACAGTCCTGTGGGGCAGGGGTGGTGTCCCCATTGTACAGATGGGGAGCTGAGCGATGATGCGACTTACCCATGGTGTCAAGGAAGCCTGAGGTGGAGCAAGGACGTGAACCCAGATCATCAGCTAGTGCCCCAACCATTAGGCCATCCTTCCTCTCTGACTGCAAAGCTTTGATGGGCACAAGACCCCGAGGCTGGCAGTAGCATGGGGTGCTAGCAGTCTGACCTGTAGTTGAATTCCATAATCCTTTTTGGATGAGATTTGCCCTGGTGAGCCAGTTATCCTCTCCTCCATCCTTGAAAGACACATTTACAAAATCTTTCCTCCTTCACGTCAGTGCAAATGTTTGCATTATTATATTGGGTGTTTCTTAAAGATTAAGGCCTCCTGGTATGTTACACAATTGATATGTAGATGACTTACTGTACCCCCATCTGGTACTCCCACTGGAGTTAATGGAGGTTCTGTTTGTGGAATTGAATCAGCGAGGATACTGTTCAGAGCTCTAGCAAAATGATGCAAATCATTTGGTATTCTGTTGAAGGAGACTGTCTCTGAGCCTTGAGGCTTGTGTTATCCATTAAGATTAGAACATTTCTCGCGGTTGCATTAATATGACAATCCAACCAGATAACATTGTGAAATGAGCTTTGAGGTTCCTGCAGTGCGTTCTCTCTCAACATTATAATAATTAGTCTCGTGCAACACTACAGCGAAGTAATCATTCATCCCATTCAGCAGAGCGGTTTAGAGCTTAGCCGTTAAGTTGCATGATCCCAGGACCAAAAACAATTACTGTAAATGGCTGTGCTGACACATGTCAACTTCAGCTCTCCAGTTCCCATGCACTTGCAGTGATTGCATAGGACACTGCTGTATATACTGTGCATACCTTGCAATGCCAGCTCTGCCATCCTTTCTGACCCTGACTGGGAACACCCAAGAATAACACCTTTTTTTTTTTTTTTTTTAAATCAAGGTGGCTGCTGGGCAGGTTTCTCTCTGTCTCTCCAGTATCCAGAACATGTGTCCTTTTCTGAGGATGCTATATGGGGAAGGAGGCAGATGGATCAACTTGTCCTCTTAAGGCCACTGTACAATGTGAACTCCTGAGCTGCTGGATTTGGGCAGTGGTGCACATGGTGTCAAAATGAAGCAAACTGCTGGGAGCTGTGCCAGTAAAGCTGTTGGACCTGTTCTTGCCTGGTCTGCTTGGATTTACCGAGACAGCACAGGGAGGGGGTCAGTTTTACAGTCTAGTGCATAGAGAATTGCCTGAGCCAACTCTAACCATCACTTTGGACTGGGCGCATGGATCCTTTTTTGCGCTGTACTGAGACAATCTCCTGCCCCAAGAAGTCTCAGAACTTTCTCAGGCTTGAGACGAGAGGGGTTTTTTGTTTTTTACCCTTTCTCTGCAATTGTCTTTCATACGTACAGTTTGTCGTGTCCGTGTCCCCTCCCCAGCTCCCAGTAACTTTGCAACAGGGAATGGAGCTAGTGTAATTTCCTGTCTTTTCACGGGAGTCCTGCCATGGAATGAGAGAGGCCCATTGCATTTTAACTAACTGATGAACATGTAAGATTACCATGAGATGATGTTCACCAGCAAACATTCCCCAGAATTCAGGTTTTTTTCCCTTCCAACTTGTCTGTCCATCCCTTGACGCTTGGTTGGAAACGCTCACAGCGAGCCAACGCAGGGGGCATTTCAGGCAGCCAGCCGGGGAGTTCCCAGACTTAATATAAATGCATGTTGCTTGTAGTCCTGCTAAATTCATGACTCTTGCAGCCCTCTCACCACATGTTGACCAAACTCCTGGTGCATTCCTCTGGCCATCTAGCAGCACGCTGGGTAGTGGCCACCTTCTCAGTTCTTCAGCAAGCTGGCTTAGCTGTCTTGAAAATCCAGCAGTTTGTGTGGAAATGGAGGGTTAAAGACTGAGTGAGTGAATGTAAAGTACGGGATCGCTTCCGGTACACAGGAGGCAAGTGGAAAGCTGGGAGATAGAAGGGCCAGAACAGACAGACCCAGGGGATTGTGGGATAGTATTGACGGACTGTCCAGACATGAACTGGCAACGTGAGCTTCAGCTGTGTTCTCAATGGAAAAGGAACCAGGCTTGGTCAAACACTATACCAGAACACTGGCTTGTACCTGTTCCCCTTAAGCGAGCCGTCAAGCCCAGATTCAGCCAGGGGGAAGGTAGGTGCATGTTAGAGAGCTTTGTGTGTGGACATTTAGGGGTGTTTGGGCATAAACACATGTCAGACCCCGGGTATACTGTGCAGTGTAGACACACCCAGACTAATTCCTTCTTGTTTATCTTAACTCACTTTGAAAGTGCATTAAACTGAACAGGAACAAGTCACTCTTCTTTCAGAACCGGAGTATCCACACGGAGTTAATCAGGAACAACTCCATGTGTAGACAAGCCCTAACTACAGCATTAGGGACGTGCCTTGTCCTTGGAACTCAGTCTGCTCAGGACTTGTACATTAAGCAGCAGAATCTGTTTTGATTGCCACCTCCATAAAACCTGTTCGCTCTGCAGTCCAGCCTTCTGTAATACACTTGATTAATCCTATCCTCCTCCTCCTCCTCCCAATAGTCTGTCAGGCGCTTTCAATGCTTTCGCAGGAGGCGAATGCATTCAGGGGGATATTTGTTATGGTATCAGGGTTAGGATGCGCGTTTGGTGGGGTATCAGGATTGAGGCACTTTTTACATTGATATCTCAGAGGACAAGGGTATTAATCCTGCTCCTATTGAAACCAAAGACAAAACTCCCATTGATTTCAGTGGGATGGTGCCATTTGCAAGCATCTAAGGGACGCAGCCAAGGCTGGTTAGCCCTGAATTCAGACACGGTTCTTTTTGCACGTGTCAGTTTGTAAAGACCCCAGAGTCCTATGGTTGGGCTGTTTGGTTTTTCACTTTTTTCAACAAAAATGCTTCATTTTTTTTTCTTTTTAAAATTGGCACCATCCTGTCATGCCAGCCCTGTGTGCTGTTGCTAGGGCAGAAATTCCAGTCTCTGGCTTCCAAAGGAGACTTCATTAACCAAAGTGAGAGAGGGGAGGAAAGCCCCTGAAACATGGACTAGTTTATTTGACGCTGGACTTCAGAAAAGATTCTGGCTTGGATCCTAGGCTGCAGCTCTGGGCCTGTTGTTTTATTTTATTTCTATTCTGGTCACTCCCAAAAACCCAACCTGGACGGAGACCTCCATCATGCTAGGTGCTGTACAAACACATGCAACAGCCCAGTCCCTGCCTCAAAGAGCCTACAGTTGGCTGCACCAATCCTGCAATGAGCTCCATGTGGGCAGGCCTTCCTGCAGGGTCTAGACCGAATTGGACATGACTCAGCAGACGAGTGTGGCCGGCACTAGGAAGGATGGAGGCTGGGCATAATCAGACGAATGGCAGATTCATGCAGCCCTTGTTGGCTCAATGTGGGTGACGTTCACCATGGGCATTGGGTTTGCACAAGGCCTGTGCACCACTTGGGTCCCACATACAGCTTGGTGTAGTGGGTTTTTGTTGGAGGAAAAGTCCCCATTGGCCCCCTCACCATGGACCCGTTGTCTGGGAAGAGAATCCAGTAGCCGTCGCCAGGCAGAGCGTCAGGGTTTGTGGTACCTGCTGTTCATCTTGCTTGTTTTGAGTTCATGGGTTTTGCTCAGTCCAGTAGGAAAGGGCTCGTATTTCCATCCATTTCCTTTCCACGGTGGATCGTTCAGCTGTGGGGTGGGGATCATGGCACAGATGGAACGATGGATTTTTAACGGTAGTGGGAGGGGTGTGGGCATGGCTCGTGAGCTGTGCCTCACATTGTGTTTAAACCCACAGTAATCCCAAATAAATTGAGCACATTAGCATGAGCCATGTCCCTCCAGGTATGGAATGGATGACAAAAAGGGACCCAGCACGAAGCTGTGAGAGAGCTTTCTTGAGTCTAAATGGGGGTTTGGAAGAGAGCGGGGAAAGGTAGCACAGTGGTTGTAACTAGGTTGCACACTTGGTTTTTCATGCTGTTGGCTACGTTTGGTGTCTCTGTAATTTACTATGTGAGGTCTGCGTGGGTCAGAGAAATTATAGCTCCAAAAACACAGGGTGGGAGCTTCCCGTTGTGGAAGGCTGCAATTTTAAAAATGAATCAGAAATACACATAGTGACTCTTCAAACTACTGGGCTCAAAAGGAAGGCAGGGTATCAGAGCGCTTTGTTTGTTGCTTTATTTATTTTGATTGTGTTACCCTGCAGGATATTGTAATATAACTGCGAGATACACATTTTTATGCAACAACCTTCACGCAGGGAACTGCTGAACTACATGAAGCAATTTTACAAAGAGATGCTTTGCAATTTGGGAGTAGGAGAGACTGGGTATTGCTTTTGTTTTGGTGCGAGGAGAATTCCATGACTTTTATGTCCTAACTGCTGTAGTCTTGTTCCAGGGTAAGAATGGAGTAAAAGCCCTGATGTAAAAAAAACTAAAAATGGAATGAAGTAACCAAAAAGAGATCCCACATAGATGCTTCCTGGTGGTGGTGGCTTGGTGGGTTTTTTTGTTTTGTTTTTGTGTTGGTTTTTTTTTAAAGTGCCTCTCTTGAACATCTGATATTTGGGCTGCAAAAGCATGTGCTCTAGGCGAGAGGGCAGCCTTTCCAAAGAACACAACTTGCCTACTTATGAATCAGTGAATCCTGAGCAGTGCCAATGGGAATGCTGCTTGTATCATTCATTTTAATTTTTTTTCCTGTAAAGTAGAAGAGGGAACCCTTGGCAGGTCTCCAGAGACCTGCAAAGCCTGCATGTTAAAAGGAGATCGTAACTGCTTTGTTGTGGGTTTTGTTTTTTTTAAATAGGTTACGATAGACTTAATATTTAAAGGCTCTGATCTCCTCCTTTCTCCTTTTGGATGTGGGGATCTTTTGGTTATTTAGGATTAGGAAATGAACAACCCCTAGCGTAGCAACACTTTGTTTTCAAGCCTCGGGCAATGTATTGCTCCGAGCCCACTTGGGTATTAATTAGCATGAACACTTAGAGCGAGGAAGCTGCTCTGGGGAGAGCCCACCAGAGTTTCCAGCATCCCATGATCTTGGTTCAGTGGAATTTGTTTCCAGAAACCACTAGCTCTGTTACGGCATCTCCACCACTTCCACATCTCCACCACTTCCACCTCCCTTCTGCAGTATTCATGGCCCCATGGGGTGGATTTGAATGTTGGCGTTTTGCATGGCAAGAGAACACAGTCCTCTTTATGGAGCTGCATTGGCCTTCTAGGGGAGAAGGTGGTTAATTTGACATGGGACATCCCCTCTTCCCACGGACCAGTAGTCAGCTGTCCATGTCTCTTCCCATCCTGACTCCCTTGCATCTGAAGAAGTGGGTATTCACCCACGAAAGCTCATGCTGCAGAACGTCTGTTAGTCTATAAGGTGCCACAGGATTCTTTGTTGCTTTTACAGATCCAGACTAACACGGCTACCCCTCTGATACTTGACATCCTGACTCCGTTAGCTCTGTATGCTTGGCCCAGACACATGGCTGTGTCCTATGAGCTGTTTTGCCCCCAGTATGTCACCATCGTTATTTCTCCCCTGTGACTTGGCAGACGGAGAGTGCTCCATACATAGCCAGTGGGATGTGCTTGTGTAACGAATGGCCATCCGCTTTCCCTCCCTCGCTGGAGCCCCTGTGAACGAACTCCGTGGCTAAGCCGAGACTAGACAGGCACGTGAGTGTGTGCGATGGCTCGGTAATCCCAGGATTTAAGAGGCCCTAAGCACTGGCGAGCACACCGGGGAGTCCCAAATCAGCTTTGGAAATAGTCCCAAAAATATATAGTCACCTGAAGGTCCTTTAAAGCCCGCAGCGGCCCTTAGTTCAACCCACTGGCCGCGGGCAATTCTGATTGTTACTCTTGTAACCTGGCTATTGTATGTGCTGGGACTGGTCAGCAAGTTCCTAGCTGCTCCAGGAAGGCACAACAGGTCCAGTTAAAAATGAAGCTAGCGTTTGCTGGCTCCTGTGCTTCCAGCCAGGCTGTTTGGAGTTCAGCATTTCCGGGCAGAGCGCTCTGCTCGCGCAGCATCCCTCGAAGCTTGTGGCGCGGCTAGACCTAGGCCTTCTGTGATTTGCACTAGCGGGACTTCTTACCTCACTAGGACAGCTCCATGGGTGTAGTTAGAGCAGTGCCAGTTTCCCAGTGTAGGGAAGCACAGGGCACTCGGATGGTGCTTTTAACAACTAGGTGGGAGGAATTCTGCTTCCTGCTCTCACCAGGGTTCTAGCTGCCCCGCCCATCACAACTGGTTGTTTAAAGTATTTTGAGTCTGGGAGCTCTTGCCTAACTTGTTCTCTGTTGGCTTCAGTTCAGTATCTGTCTTCCTCGTTGATTGCACCGTGCATCATTTCTCTGGGCTTATGCCACACCTCTGTTAATTTCACTCCAGCTTCCCACCTGGCCCGCCACAAAGAATGGCCCCTTTCATCTTGTTGACCTAGGTAGCTAACATAGTACCGGTTTCTTTAGTGATGGGCCTGATGCCTTTGTACAGGAGCAGCAGGAGATGGTTTTGACAGTCAGTGCTGAAAAGTTAATGAGCAGACTCTGGCGAGCTATGGTTTGTGACGTTTTCCATGCCAGGACTCTCCTCCCATCTGGCCAGGATCTAGCCAGTCCACATTGCTAGACAGGGGCAAAGTGGGAAACGGGTGAGGTAGTTGTGACCCCTTGTGCTACCTGGTTTTTGTGACTCCCTCTCCCTGATCCCCAACCAGCCTGGTGGTCATGGTCCCTGGGTTGAGAACCCAGGGGAGAGAGTCCCAACCCATACTGTTCCTCCGGGAGGATGGAGACCACAGGAAGGGCATGGTTAGAGAACAAGATTAGGAGTTTGGAAATCTGGGGTTAAAACTCAGCTCTCTGCGACTCCCCGTCTGACCATGGTCTGGTCACTGCCGCTCTCTGCCTCGGTTTTCCCTAACCCTAACCCAACCCTGAGCTAATGGAGTTTTTCTTTGTCTTTTCTGGCGCTATGTGAGCAAACTGCCAGTAAGAACTGCTCAAAGCACTCCTTAGTCCCTGTTTTGAGCTAATTATGTTAAAGGATAAGTAACAAAATATGTCACTTGGCGTTCTCCCCAGGGCCTTTGCATCATTCCCAGCACAGTAGTCTGCCATTTAAAAAAAGGCTTCTTATGAACATCATTGTGGGATCCTGTAGAACATTCAAAAACACTTCCAGTCTAGGATTTTTAATTAAAATAAATATTTTTTTTTTTTTTTGGAGACACAATGGGAGGTTTTTTCTAGCTCAGAAAACCAGTTCAGATAAAATAATCCTCCAACTAGTTGCCTGTTTTCAGAACTAAGCTATAGGAATCCACCATTTTTACAGTTTTGAAATATCCCAATATATCTCCTCTTTCCTTGCTTGCCTGTCTGACTTATTGTATCTAAAGCTGTAAATACCCTGGTAGAGACATCACACAGAGATGTGATATTGACACTTGGTAATGTCCCTGGGCCTTCTAGAAATTGAATATAATTTTCATTCAGTGGACAGCGTGGTTTTTGAGGGTTTTTTCCATGTCACTGGTTGAATGTAAAATGATTTTTCCACTAACAATCAATAACTGTTTCCTGTCTGAGAGAGACATTTAATTTGATGGAAGCTAAAAGGCATAAATTACACTCTTAAAGCTGTTTGCCAACTGCTGCAACGTTTTACAAGAGCTGATCTTTATTTAGCCAGGGCAATCCACAGACACATTTCCTTTAGTTTGCATATATAAACATATTTATTATGAGGTGATAAAATCCCTGAACTCTGGGTAAATTCAGATCCGTGCGGGGTTCTATGTATGAGTCAGGAATGGGGATCCCATCCCCAACCCTACACGCTGCCAGGGACCTGTAGCAAGGGAAAGGGAATCTCCTGAGATGTTAAGTGCCTGATGAAGAAGCTAAAGTCCAACAGATAAGCCACTTTTCAGACAGTGGAGCAATGTTGAAGGGGAAGGAGCATTAGGGATTGTTGACAAACCAGTGGTGTATGCCTATTGTATTGCTGTTTTATGCTATAAAATTGAACGTGTTGATGATCTCCCAAGTCTCCCTCTGGCTGAAACTTGGCAGCTCTGAATGAAATGTGTTTATCAAAGTCATGGCGATTGCGATGAATCAGCCATAGGAAAAGCTAGCTAGTCTCTTGCTGCATGATTTCATGATTAAATTATTGAGGTTAATGGATGTTATGCAGCCCTCATTTAGAAAAAGAGAAATGGAAGCCATCTAGGTCTCTGTAGCCTTAAACAAGGCTGTGTGTGATTGTGAGTAATATTATGTACATAGAGATGTACTAGAAAAATCCATAAGTCTGATGCCATTCGTGCTTTATTTCCATGTTGTTTCCTTACCGGATGGAGAGTACTATTAATGTATGCCTGGGAGTTATCTTGACAGTATCATTACTTTTTTCAAGGGAATGGTGTCTGGTTTATTTTTAGCATGAATTGGGTATTCCAGGAGACAAAAGGTCAATAGCTGTACCTGGAGCCATATCCTTTGCAGCCTTCTTTCATTTAGCCCTATCGCATCTTCATTTTGACTACAGTACCCCTGCCTCCTTCCTGTTCCATTCCATTCATCTTCGTTTATACCTTTTGGAATTGGGCTGAACCTGTGAGTTTTTATATGGCTATATCTTGGTCGCTAGCATGGGGCAAAATCCTCATCCTCATTTTCTCTTGTGACCTAATTTTACCTTTTGACATTATGATCTGCCTTGGGGGGGGGGGAATAAAATTTATTTTGGGTTTTAATATATGTGTGATTGCATTTGGTGTCTGTTTCTCATCTCCTGAATTGTTTCCTTTTTTGCTAAAATAAGCCAAGAGATTTCTTCCTGCTTCCTCATTTAATGTGACAGTCACTTTCAAAAATCCTCAATTATAGAAAGGAGGAGCCTAAGCAAAGGGTAATGGAAATTCAAAACCAAAATTTCCCCGTCTGAAAGTCTGACTTCTTTGCTAAGGCTTGCATCAGAAAAGCTCAGGAGTTCAGCGCTTTCAGCCCCACTAATGGCTGTCAGTGTGAATCCTCTGATAGAACTTAGTATTGTTGTATGTTGTGACATTTTCTGAGACATCTGTCCCATAGATTCTGCACTAAGACAGCATCCAAGGCACTGGAGAAGCCATTAGCAGGTGTGTGAATTTCTCTTTCTTAGGAATAACCGCATGAAAATAAGCTATGGAAAATTTGAGGCTAAATGTCACCAATAAGCTCTTGACAGTAAAATCTGTTAGGCAGAAGAATTTCTTTGCCAAGAGAGATGGTGGCCAAAGCACTAGGAAGCCTTGACGTAGGGAGCAGTCTTTCACTGGCATGCACCGGGTTAGACTAAATGACGTAAGGCACCATAATGTGATTGTTTCCTATGTGAGCAATTAAGTGTAAAAGCTGCATCTGCTCAGAGCTGTCTGAAAGGGGGACTGCCGGGCTCCTTCTACAACCTAATTGCAGGGCTTTGCATACCATCTCCATATATTTTCTTGTATCTTTTGTTTCACATTGTCTCTTTTGTCCCTTCCCTTGTGCTGCAGTGCCCAGGGCCATGGTACTGTGGCAGCCTCTTTCTCAGCATTCCCTTGTCTTTCATACTCTGTATCTAAAATCTGTGTGTTCCTTTAATGGGTTTGTGTGTCAGCCAGGCTGTTGTTTGAGAGCCTAATGCTCAGGCAGTTTCTGAGCTCAAGCTAATTCCATTTTGGCCTAAAACAACCCAACTCTTCAGGAATACTTTTATTTTCATTTATGATGCTCAAAATATTATAGAGCATCCTTGACAGACAGGGCAGCATCGTTGACACCTCAGGTTTGCATATGTACACTCAGGCCCCACCACTCAGCTTGCGTTTTCTTCCATCTGTGACTGCAGCTCCCAGAAACATTTGTATCATCTGACAACAATCTGTTGGAACGGATTTCAAATCATGTGACCTTTTTTGGGTGACATTGTCTCAGCAATCCTGCTCAGATTCTGATGCACAGCAATTTCCATCACTAATTATGTTTCCAACCATGGATGATTCAGAACTATCAAGTACTAGCAAGAGTCATGCAAATTTAATAACTAAACTGTGGGATTTGGATGGCTCAGGAGATCGGTAATTGGATATAGATCCTGTTGCTTCTAGGTCGCTGGTTTGCATCCCAGTCAGTTGGGTAGTGAAGGGTGTCTGGGTGGCCTGTGTGAAATGAGTTGTTCCCAGTGAACTAACATCCATATCACAGAGCCCACCGCCTTGTATATAATCATATAATTACTCTCCTGTTGGTAGTCTGAACAGAGAAAACGAGCATTAACTGCAATGGGATCAGGATTTCACCCTCTGTGTTTAGTGTTTGTATTGGGATATGGCTATTGAAAAGGCAACAAAACAATCCCCTGGATCCAACACTGGAAGAAATCTATCAAAGGCTTCTTGAGTAAACATGCCATGATTTTTACTTTCTCCATCTTGCAAGGAGAGGCTACATGCTCCTAACCAAATATTTCTCACCTCATTCATTGGGCTTCCTCCATTGCTGTTAAAAATACAGTCCCTTGTAAATCTAAATACAGCCAAAGAAATGATATTTGTGTGGACAAGTTTTTAGCCATTTGCTGTCTTTGGTGATGCCAGTTGCATTTACATGTGCATGTATTAAACTCACTCCTTCCAGCAAATTCCCCTTTGGTTCATTAAAATACCTTTGTCATCTGCAGGTAGAGGAAGAGAGGAATTTATAAATTCCACAGTTCAGACGAATGCAGACATTGAAAGATGAGACTAGGTGAGATTGGCAGGTCCAAAGTTTAATGCACATTTTTAGAAATTCTCTGTAGGTTTTTACTTAGCACACATTGGTACAGCATTGGCACATCAGCACATATATTTTGTGGTTGCAGTTTAGGGGCCTGAGTTAGAAAACTTGCCCCAGGGTGGCTTCATGAACTTTTTGTAACCTCTAAAACCAAAGTATCTGCCCTTGTCTGGGTATGGGGAGGAGGCATGTGTGCTGCATCTCAGTAAGGAAGTGGTGGATTAACTCACTGAAATTCTTGGTAGGATCGTCCCCAAAATAGGTTTACGTGAGTCTTGATCCCTTAGTCACCAGTGTCGTCCATCTAAGCCTTGTATTTGGCTGGAGAGCAGCTGTCTGTGCTTTTGACATCTGTTAGAATTTCTTTTATCCCCAGCTGGGAGTGGCCCAATTTAATGCTTTGGGAGTAAAGTTAATCCAGAACTTGTTGTGTGCTGACATCCCGATCACTCAGAGCTTTACCTACAGGATTCTTGTTCTTCAGGGACTTTTTTCCACACTGGCTTCATATGTCAGAAGCAAATTTTATCACCTTTTAGATCAGTAAGTATCCTTAGAGGAAGGATGGGCTTGCACTTAAGGTGGTGTAGTGACTTGAGATCTGGGTACAGTTCCCGACTCTGCAACAGAGACAGCATGGTCTAGTGGATGGGATGCTATTGAGAGCCCAGGTGCTAGGTTCTGTCCCGATCTCCTGCGTGACCTCAGCCGTGACACTTCCCCTTCTCTGGGCCTTTTGGTGGTTGTTTTTTAGTTTAGTTTACAAGCTGTTTGTGGCAGATTCATCTGTCACTAGGCATGTGTACAGTGCTGGAGCAATGGATCCTCAGTTGAGGTCTCTGGTTGCTACTGTAATACAACAGCACATGTCTGAGCCTGGGTGAATCATAATAGTCTTGTGCCTCAGTTCCCCATCTGTAAAGTGCAGTGTTAATTCCCTATCTTTCAGGGGCATTCCAGGTAAATCCATTAATGTCAGTGTGGCACACGGATGGGGAGAGCCATATAAATACCTAAATAGAAGAAGCTTAGTCTAAATACCCTCAGCACTTTGGTTCCCAGCATATTGGTTGCAGAAGAATAGCTTCATTTATGTACAGTGATATGCTCCTAATGCTGTCCAAGGGGACCTTATAGAAATCTAATACTGCTGGAATTTCTAGGGCAGAAATGGGCCCAGCTGCAAACGGCTGTCTTAATTTAAATAGTTATTAAAGGCAATATTGAAATGATTAAATTTATCCCCAGGGTATTTTTGCAACACACTCATAACCTTGGTTGCTATCCAGTATTTGGAGCAAAACACCTCAAATTAGATTACAAACCAAGATGTATTGGTTCAGGACACCTGGGCCTTGCATTGTTGTTCTGTATGGCTGGTCAGCAGCCTGCTCTGAAGGCAGCAGGGTTCCAGGCAAGGTCTCCACTTGTGTGAGGCCAGGAGAAGGGAGCGTTCAGAATGGATGACCTCCAAAAGTTTGAACAGAACTAAATCTTCATCCTCTTCCCCAAAAGAGAAGTGTCAGTATTATTTGTATTATGGTAGCATTTAGAGATCCTACCTAAGATTGAGGCTCTGTTGTGCTAAGCCCTGTGCAAGTATACAATAAAAAACAGGCCCTTCCCCAAAGACCTCACAGCCTACTTAGAGGGTGGAGAAAAAGGAAGGCGTATTACTCCTGAGATGAGGCGCTGAGGCACACAGGAATGAAGTGACCTTGCCCAAGGTCACCCAGGAAGTCTGTGGCAGAGCTGGGAATTGAGTCGCAGCCCAGTGCCTTCTCACTAAAATATCCATCCCCTCTCAGTCTCTGCCCTATGTGGGCGTGCGTAAGGAGATAAGTGACCGTGCAAAATATTGATCCCAGAATGGAAGGGGGAAACCAAACCTCTAGATGTTCGGGGCCAAGATTCAGGGTCTGACGGTTTTCAATGTGCTGAGTACTTGGACTTCAAGGGGAGTTGAGGGCGCTCAGCACCTTACCAGACTGACCCCTCTGGGGGGGATGGGCACTGGAGGAAACTCTGACACATCAAACTTTTAATGTCCACATCTCAAATATTGACTTGTAAGAGTGACCCACTCCTCCAAAGGGATGCAATGAATGCAGTGTCTGTCAGCTTTGTACGTCGCTTCTTGATGCCTGTGCCTCCCTCCCACTGGCCTTGTCTTCACTGCTAAAAATGTGCATTTTTACCTCCAGGGTAGCTAATTTGCATAAGCTTATCCTGAGGTTAAAAAGCCACTGAAGGCAAGACATGCTAGTTTTTAACATGAGGTAAGCAGCTCTGTACCCCCCCTCCAGGAAGTGATCTTGGCGAGTTCACATCACAGTAAAACTAAAATGCCTGGTTTTCAGTTATTTTTACCTCAGGATAGGTCAGGGATGTTAGTTTCCCTGAGGTAAAAAATGCACCTTTTTTGGCCGTAAAGACAAGTTCAGCGTCTCCTGTATGGGAATTAGCTGTGCAGCCGTTTTCCTCATGCTGCTTATCGGCCCCACTCTCATCTCACTTCCTTTGGGCTTCAAACAAGCCCGGTTGAGTCCTAAATGTAAGTGAAAAAGCAAAAAGCTGTTCTCTTCCATCCCTCCTGAGAGACAGGGTCACTTTCCTTTCAGTGTTCTCTGCTGTTTGCTGGGAGGGTGAGGGCTTTTCATCTGCCCAGAAATCATCACTTAGACTCCTGGCAACGTGCTGAGCATAGTGTTGTCGATCGCAGGGAGGGGAACGGACTCTGGCCTACAGAGCTTTATAAAGAAAGGGCAGCAGAGGGTGAAACTGAACCATACATTGGATCTTTGGCTGGGGCATAATGTCTCCAGCAGCTATGTTGGCAAGCTCTGGGCTGCCCTGACCTGTTAATATTCTGATAGAATTTCCTTAGCGCATCTTGGTGACTGACCTGAAGATAAAAGTTGAAGCAGGAAATTCACACACGGTCTAAACTAGTTCATTTCTACAGGGAAGCAGTAGTTGTGTAATTTGTTATGTGCAATGCCACGTCAGTCAATCTTCTTATCTTTTCTCAAATAGGTCACTTGAATTCTAACATTTGGTGCTTTTCCGTTTGCTCATGTCAGGAGTGTTTGTTATAAAATGAACATTCTGCTGTCTGTGTTCTTCATGAATAAATATTAATGTCCTTTCGTATCACTTTGAATGGGAACATATGAACATTCACATTGCCAGATGGCTTCAGATCCAGGCCAGCTAGTCCAGTGTCCTATCTCTGACAGTGGCCAACTGCAGAGGCTTCAGAGGAAGGTGCAAGAAACCCTGCAGTGGACAGATATAAAATAATCTGCCCCCCAGGTAGTCCTCTTTCTAATCTTTAGTAGTTAGTGTTAAACCCTGAAGCATGGGATTTTGTATCCTTTCCAAAATTCTAAGTATCTTATTCATATAAATGTCAAAACCTTTTCTGAATGTTGCTAAGTTCTTGGTTTTAATGATATCCTGCGGCAAGGAGTTCCACAGTCTCATGTTTTATATGAAAAGGTATTCCTGTTTACATCAGTTTTCAATTTACTACCTTTTTAATTTTGTTGAATTTCCTATTGTTTTTGTTTTAGAGACAGAAGTTCCTGGTCTACCCTCTCTAAACAATGCATTACTTTATATCCCTTTTGGCTTGTCCTCTCTTCTAAGAGAAAGTCTGAATCACTTTTCGTGAGAGGTTTTCCAGGTCCTTAATAATTCTCGTCGTCCTTCTCAGAACCCATTCTAATTCTGCAGTACCCTTTTTGAGATGGGGTGACCAGAACTGTGTACAGTATTCTAAATGAGGCTGCTTTATATGTATAGATTATGGACACAAATTTTCAAAGCTGGGTTTCCCAACGTTAAGCTCCTAAATCCAGATTTAGACACCTAAATAAAAGTGGCCTGACTTTCAAAGGTGCTGAATACCTGTAGCTCCTTGAAGCCAGTGAAAGATCAAAGTTGCTGAGCAAATGTATCTCTCACTGACTTCAAGGAGCTACAGGTGTTCAGCACCTTTGAAAATCAGGCCACTTTTATTTAGGTTTTTAAATCTGGATTTAGGAGCTTAACGTTGGGAAACCCAGCTTTGAAAATATTGCCCCATAATCTTTTATAACCTGAACCTTGACCTTCAGTTTAAAAAAAAAAAAAAAAAAAAAGTGAATGGAAGGAAAGGATCTGAATAATAGTTCACTAGATGCAGTTTGCCATGCTAGAATTGCAGAAAAGTTGAGTGCCATGAAAGCTTAATTTAGGATCTTTGATTTTCCCCTTTGATTGTCAAGCCTCAAAAGTTATAAATCCAGATCCTCAGCTGGCCTAAATGGTCATAGCTCTATCAGTGGAGCTATGACAATTTAAACCACCTGAGGATCCAGCTCATCTACTGGAGAACCACTTTATGTCTCCCTATTTTCTCGGTCCTATTTTAGTTCTTGCTCAACTGACAAAAAATTAAAATGGTTTTCAAGTTACTTAGTTAAATAGGTGGATTTAGGAGTTGAGCTGAGTTTTTTGTGTGCCTGTGATACAGCAAGCTTGTAATCCAAGCTCCAGAGCTGCCATTGTCTAGATCTGAGCCATAAGGTATGTAGGATGCAAGGGTTAAGAAACCACATTTTTCTAAACAAAAAGACAATTCCGCCCCGCCCAGCTTTAGAGCCTGCATCACAAAGTTGAAGAGAAAAAAAAATCTGTTCTGTTGAGGTCCAAATTAGGTCAAGTAAATAGTGGCTTTGTGAATGATTAGTTATCTGGAGAAACTGAGAGCAATTCATCAAGGGGAGAGGAGGGTTAAACGTTTGTTTCAAGACGGAAGTAGCTGAGGATCCTACCTCCCATAGTCCAATTGTTTGTCTTAAATGATCATTTTAAAGCTTCTCCACGACTCCCAGTACAATTGTGTTACCTTTTTTTGAAGAGCCACCTCCTACTAGGAAAGGAGGTTTTGTTTTGAATGGTTGCTTAAGAGAAGTAACTCTAGGTTGCATAAGTGGAGCAGAGGGAGAAATTAAAAAAAAACAGAGAGAGACAGCATAATGCATCTTTCGTTCCTTATGGTGGTTCTCCACTTGCTTGTTGTGTCTCCAAATGGTTTGAGCAGAGTGTCTCTGCTGTCTCCTTGAAAATTGCACTTTGGAGTCAAATGAATCTTTAATTGCTAGCACTGAGATCAGCACAGTGATAGTATAGGATGTGTCTGAGACCATATTTGCTGTGAATTTAAAAATAGACTTGAGCAGGCTAGCTGAAGACAGTCTGGGGTCTTAAAAACCAAACCTGCTGAGTTTCAGCTCTTCTTTTCCTCTTTGTTGGTTAACAGCCTACAAATCCTATTGGAAATGACAGTAGCACATCCAGTATTTACAGATGCAAAATACCTGTTGTAATGTGATCAAACTTAAAGGGAAATCATAGTGAGAAACTCCATGCATGGGCTGAGCTATCTTGCCTGGATCTAGCTTTCAACATGAAAGGACAATTTACTGCTCATTTCTGTATTACAGTAATAGCTAGAATCTGAATTCAGAACCCTATTGTACGAACAGACCATCCCTGCAGTGAAGCATTTACAGTCTAAATAAACAAGACAGACAACGGGTGGGAGAAGAAAATATCATCATCATCATCCCAATTTCACAAATGGGGAGAGTGACACGGGGGTGAAGTGACTTGCCCAAGTCACATATGGAGTCTGTGGCAGAGCTCAAGTCTCCCACGTTGCAGCTGAGTGACTGAACTGTAACCCAGTCTGTCCTCCTCATTCTTGTTTTAAAGCTAGAGATGTTGTGTAATAAACACAACTTTTATCAAATGCTCTGTGTGCATGACTGACTATAAGGTGCTTCAAAGAGAATAGAAAAGCATTCAGCATAATACAGTAGAACAGCAGCACAATACTACCTTGCATTTTAGCCATGTAGTGCACAGATAAACACTAGCTTTGAGGGCAAATATTAGGTGCATCTTTTAAGGCATGGGTATAATATGATGCAATAAAATGATCATTGCTTGGTGTTTCTAATTAGCTGAGCTGTGCGACACTGCTTCCTGATTATGATCTGCCATAAGAAGCTGATAGCTGTTCGGTATGCCATGTCCTTGATGGTATAAAAAAATGTTTCTCTCTTCCCTCTGTCAGGTTACACTCTAGATAATGAAAAGGCCGCAATTAGCAGGATGTGTGTGCAAATATCTCCTTTTTATAAACACATTAGGATGCTCAGCACATGATGGGAGATCCATTAGCAAGCTAAAGAAGGCACAAGATTTAGGATTTTGGTGAGTTGATAAACACCATTTCCAAGTACCAGCGTAAGGAGTTTATCTTCCTGAGTCCCAGCCTTCTGTCCCTAGGTATTAGAGGGGGAATAAATAAAGCATTCAGAGTTCAACGCAGTTTCACTATTGTTTTCCTAACCTTAGAGCTGCACTCCGTCACTGTGTAGATGTGGATTGCACTACTTTTATACTCACTAAGAAAAAAAAAAAAGTCAGTTGTCTCTAGACTGTGTAAAACAAACAGATTCTTAAGAACTTGGGCTGCGTAGCCCCACGGGGGAGCAGAGACAGAAGCAGCAAACGCTGGAAGGGCGGTGAAACTGCCTAAACGTTATGGGAATTGGAAGCTGTTTTAACAGGACATCAGAACCCATATTTACCATCATGTAGGTATCGCTTTTAAATGTGGGCTTTCTGTGTTTGACTTGCTGGATTTCTTGGAAAGCTGTTTTTAGCAATTTAATTTCTCGGTGTAGTGAGCAACTGAGTTGCATTTTTGTTAGCAGGTACTTTCTAGAGTTGTGCCCTGTATAGAAGGCTTTGGGAGCAGGGGATGCCTGTGGGGCTATGCAGAAGTTCTGTGCCCTTGTGTGATTTAGTGGTGGTGTCAGGTTTGTGGGAGGAGCAATTACATCACCGTTCACCCCCCCCTTTCTCTTTCATTGATCTGTTTTGAAGGATTCTGCTCAGTGCCCGAGCACGGCAGTTTGGATTGCTGAGTTCTGGTGTTCCGCTTCTGAAACACAAATAACCTCGCATACTTTGTACTGAGACTAATATACCCTCATAATATGGTCTAAGACCATTTAATAATGCTCTGAGCATTACATCTTCCATAGCACTGCGTGAACAGTTAGATCAATGAGGTTACTTAGGGTCAGATTGTTCCAGTCTGTCTTACCATGAACAGCACCATATTCTATAGGTAGTTTGTAGAGTCCTTCTAGAGTAAGGTATTACTAGACATGAGTTAAAAGTATCCAAGTCTGACCCCTTAATAAGCTTGTTTCCTGCTGTGATCTCTGGTTTGCAAATCTCATGAAATCATTTTTACCCAAACTTTCTAAAAACTCTGGTTTCCCTACACAGCAACCTCAAGAATGCTGAGCGTATTGCAAAAAGGGGGACGCTCTCTTTTTAGGCCTTGGTCCTGGATGTGCTGAGGGGTGTGTGTGTATGTGTGAGAAACTGCATTAAAACTTTAGATCAACATGAATTCCTTTTTCTCGGTCATCAGAGGGTGTTCTAAAGCCCAGAGCGATGTAAAATAGATCATCTTGAGTGCCTGCTGCTGGCAGCCATCTCCACAACCCCTTCCTTCCTTGTCTTACTCCTCTTCTGTTAACTCATCCCCCCCCCTTGTTCTGTGCGCTCTTGGCCCTGATCCTGCAGTCTGATCAGTGTGGGCAGACCTGCGCGCTACTATAGAGCCTCACTAAGACTGCCTGCCTATCATTTGTACTTCCGTTGTCCACATTACCACAGTATGCACCTCGGAATCTTAATGTGTTTATCTTCACAACACTCCTGTTATCCCCATTTAACAGATGGGAAACTGAGGCACAGAGAGGCTAAGTGACATGCCCAAGATCAGTCTATGACAGTGTATGGAATCAGACCCATCCTTCTGCAGTAATTTGAGCATTGCACAAGTATAAGGGTGTTCCCATGGAGATCAACCTGCAGGACCGGGGCCTTTGCTTGTATGTTGTATCCTTTCCCCTAGCCCTTTGACCATTTTGCCTATTTAGATTGTAAGCTCTCCAGAGGAGGGGTCGAGTGGTTGTACAGAACCCAGAGCATTGGGGCCCTGATTTTAACTGAGTCCTACCCCAATGCCAATAATAATAAATGGGTCTATCTTCTCTGGCTTTTGTCTTTCAGAGTCACAGTGGGTCCACGACAGAACTTGCCTCGTATCACGTTAAAAGGCACTTTCCAGGGGGCCAAAGTTGTCCGTGGCCCAGACTGGGAGTGGGGTAATCAGGATGGTAAGGATCGTAGTTCCACTCCCCTTCCCCTCCCCTACGCACAACCCCCCTCCTTACAAAATCTACTGTAAAAACAGTTTGATACCAAGCTGCTAACTGCAAATGCACACTACAACAGGAAACGTGCTGGAGCTATTCAGATGCCACTGATTTTTTTTTAATAGCTCTAATTTAGTATGTGTTTTGCTTGTATTTATTCATTTCTGTGGCATCTCTCTCCTATCTGAGGCCAGGTCTACACTACAAACTTAAGTCGACATAAGCCATGTTAAGTCGATCTAATAATGTATGTGTCTACACTACCAAGTCCCTTTCACCTACCTAAGTGGCCTGTAAAGTTGACTTCTGTGCTCCACCTCTGTGAGAGGCATAGCGCTTGATGCAACACCCATGGGTCGACCTGGGGATAGTGTAGACACTGCGTTGTGTCATTCGAATAAATTGGCCTCCAGGAGGTGTCCCACAGTGCTCTGCTGTGACCACTCTGGAGAGCACTTTCAACTCTACTGCATGTCAACCAGGTATATAGGAAACAGCTGCTCCCCTGTTAAAGGCCTGGGAACTTTTGAATTTTCATTTCCTGTTTGATCAGCGTGGAGACTAGAGAGTGGGCCAGCACAGTTGATCATGGAGACTCAAGACTGCAAATTCTCTCCAGCATGGAGCACACAGGAGGGGTTGGATCGTACTGCTGTGAGGGGAGGAGAGTCTGTGCAGGCAGAGCTCCGATCCAGCAGAAGAAACGCTGACATCTCTGCCAAGATTGCACGGGACATGCGGGAGAAGGGCTACACCAGGCACATGCAGCCGTGCTGCACGAAAATAAATGAGCTTCAGCAAGCGTGCCAGAAAACAAGGGAGGCGAACAGTCTTTCTGGGTCTGCCCCACAGACATGCCGCTTTTATGAGGAACTGCGTGCGATTCTCTGCTGCGACCCCACCGTGCTCTGTGGTTACCTCCCAGGAGCCCCGGGTGACCTCTGGCAACAACGAGGAGGACATTGTTGAGGAGGCGAATGTAAGGCAGGCAAGTTGAGGATCCATTCCCCCCGACAGCCAAGAACTGTTTTTAACTCTGGAGTCCATCACTTCACAGGACCAGGATGCTGGGGAAGGCACTTCTGGTGAGTGCACATTTCCAATCAAACTGTAGAGGTTACATGCCATTATTTTTGTTTAATCTGAACAAAAATGCAGGTGTAGTGGGTATCGGTGGCCACTCCAGCTATGCAGAGGGTGCTCTCTGAAAAAGACTGTTTATGTGCACAGGGATGGCCTGGGAATCGTCCATGGAGATCTCTAGGAAGCTTTCATGGAGGTGAAGGTTTCTGGGAAGGGCAGCCTTATTTTGTCTACCACGCTAGGTCACTTTCCCATACCACTCCAGTATTAACTCTTCTGGCATCATTGCAGCATAAGGACCTATCTGTACCAGACACTTGCAGCATCAGCTCCCTTGCCACCTCTGTTACCCTCAGGAGAGTGATATCGCATAGGGTCACTTAGGAGAAACAGGACAATTCAACAAGTAATCTGCCTCCCATTTGGTGAAATCTGGGTGTCACAACCACATTTTCCCCAAACATGCCATAGTTGTGATTGGAAGGGATCACCGTGTATTGCAAGCAGCATTTGAAAAAAAAGGGGGGGTGGCTTCCTGTTTGTCTCCCTTCCCCCCCAACCCAGTGCCGCTTTTGTTTAAAAAAAACAAAACCTAACTATATGGGAGGCTTTACACTGGTGCCTGTCCTCAAGTACCATCCAGGTTGCTAGGGGAAAGGGGTTTTTCTTACGTTCCTACCTGTGATCCCAAGGATGTCTTCACAAAAGCAGCAGCACAAGACCTCTCACCCATGCCTCGTGCCTGGAGCAGCAAACAGACTCTTGCAATAACCAGTGGTTGTGATTATGTTGTGGCTTGCAGTGAAGTATAGTAAGGGGTGTTTTTTTTTTTTTTAATTAACCTTGCACCAGAAATCATGTATGGACGATCAATGCTACTCTTGTGCTTTGCATTCCTTGCAGCTGAAATCTTGTCCATCGGCACATCCTCCACACTGGACCAGAGACTTTCCCAGATTAGAAGGTGGAAAAAGAAGACTCAGGAGGACATGATCAATGAGTTAATGCATGTCTGTGAGAGTGAAAGATGGAGCTTAGAGTATGGAGGGAACAAGAGTGTGCCATGTAGGAAGAGATACTGCAGATTCTGAAGGAGCAATCAGACATATTGAGGCGTCTGAGGTTCAAAAAAGGCAGCTGAATACTACAGTCCTTTTGCAGCCAATGCTGAACCTGCTGCCATCATTGCCAAGTTCTACATCCTCCTTCCCCAAATGGCCTACGAGGCGGGGAGGGGAGAAGTTCAGTATCTCTTGCACTTCACACCAGAGGAGGGTACAAGGACCAGAAGGCGCCCATTCCCACACCTTTGATTGTTGTTGCGGTTCATCTGTAAGCAAGCTTTCCTTGTTTCTCCCCTCACAGGGTCATCAGCCCTTTTGACCCATTGCTTATTTTATCTTTGCTGTCTGTGTGTTTGTGTGCATAATAAAACTTAATGTATTGAGAAGAAAAGGCTCTTTATTCATTCAACACATGGTTGGTGGGGCTGGAGTTTACAGGAGAGAAAATGCAATGGAGGGGACAGGTTGGTAAGGAACAGCACAGATAAGTGTCGCATTATTCTGGCTCATTGCTGAAACTGGGTTTCAATGCCTCAGAGACACAGAGCCCCTCAATTTGCTCTTCTTATAGCCCTGGTGTCTGGCTGATCAGAATTGGCTGCCAGGCGATCTGCCTCAGCCCTCTACCCCGGCAGAAACTTTTCTCCCTTTTGTTCCACAGATATTATGGAGCACACAGAAGGCAGCAATAACAATGGGGATATTGCTTTCACTGAGGTCTAATCTAGTAAGCCAACAATGCCAGCGACCTTTTAAACGACCAAAGGCACATTCCACCACCATTCTGCACTTGCTCAGCCTATGGTTGAACCTGTCGTTAGTGCTGTCCAGGCTGCTGGTGTACAGCTTCATGAGCCATGGGAGCGAGGAGCAGGCTGGGTCTCCCAGGATCACAATTGACCTTTTAACATCACCAATGGTTATTTTGCAATCTGGAAAGAAAGTCCCTGCTTGCAGATATCTGAACAGACCTGTGTTCCTAAAGATGCACCTTTCCTGACCATCCCATGTTGTGTTGGTGAAACAGCCCCTGTGATCCACCAGCACTTGCGGCGCTATTGAGAAGTACCCTTTTCAGTTTATGTACTCTTTGGCATGGTGGTCTGGTGCCAAGATAGGGCTATACGTTCCATCTATCGCCCTACTGCAGTTAGGGAACCCCATCATGGCAAAACCATCTCCTGCCCAGAGTCCCTACCCTTCTTAGCAGAAGTCTGTTAATGGCCCTGCAAACTTGGATCACAACAGATCCCGTGGTAGGCTTACCCATTCCAAATTGAGGCCCCACTGACTGGTAGCACTCTGGCGTTGCAAGCTTCCAGAGAGCTATCACCACTCGCTTCTCTACTGTCAGAGCTGCTCTCATTTTAGTATTGCTGTACTTTAGGGCTGGGGAAAGCTCTGGCACAGTTCCTGGAAAGTGGCCTTATGCGTTAGCAAGTTCTGCAGCCACTGCTCATCATCCCATAGCTGCATAACAATGTGGTCTCACTGGTCAGTGCTTGTTTCCCGGGCCCAGAAATGGCGCTCATCCATGTCAAGATGATGCATGACTGTCACCAGGGACTGCGAATTGCTCCGCTCTGTCTTCCAGCAGGGCTGTTTGCGTGGCATCACTTTGTTCTGCATGGCAGCTCCTGTATCGGCTGTATAAATACTGCAGGATAAGGTGCGAGGTGTTTTGTAATGCTCACAACAACAGTGTACAGCTGAGTGGGGTCCATGCTTGTCGTGCTATGTCATCCACGCAGGTAACCCAGGGTTACGAAAAAGGCTTGGTTTGTTTGCCGTTGACTTCAGGGAGGGAGGTAAGTTCATCAGGGGAGGCTAATGCCATGTTCCCATAACCACCCGCACCAATGTTTTGGTCCCATAAGGCTTTGTAAGACCAACCCGAAATTCCACTCAGCTACCCATAGTGCAGTGCTCCATGGGTTGATGAGAGCCCTGCTAGTTAGGATGCACTCCGCTGACACGAAGAGCGTAGTGTGAACACGCAAGATCAACTTGCTTAAATCGAAGGCTCTGTGTTGATTTACATAAAGTCAACGCAACTTTGTAGTGTGGACATGGCCTGAGTGACACTCAGGTACTCATTCTCTTTTTGCCACTGAGGGCAGGACAAGAGGCAATGGGTTCAAACTACAGCATAGCAGATTTAGATTAAATCTCAGGAAAATCTTCCTAACCATAAAAACAGTAGGACAGTGGAACAGATGCCTAGGGAGGCTGTGGAAGCTCCTTTGCTGGAGCTTTTCTAAAGGAGGCTGGAGCCATCTGTCTTGGATGGTTTAGACACAACAAATCCTGCATCTTGGCAGGGGATTAGACTTCATGACCTTTCATAGAACCATAAGGATAGAAGGGACCGTAATCTATACTCTTAACCCGTTGGGAGGTAGGGTGATAATACTGTGCCCATTTTACAGAAGAGGAATGCTGTGGTACCCTTGCACGTTTATATCAAGCTGCACATTTACGCAACACTTTACAGAATGTAGAGAGACACTTTGCCCCAAGGAGCTTATCGTCTCATTGGAAGTTACTGTTTCTCCCTGATAATTGTCAGGTTCTCTGTTAATCCTTTTCTCTTCTTTATGGTGCTACAGTCCTTCATCCAGGTTAGTGGAGACCTCTGTTAACAATGGTCACTGGTGAATGGCCTCAGCCTTCTATATGAATTGTAACTGCAGAGTTGAAAATGGGGGAGTGAGGCGAGAGAACACATCTGTGCCCGTCTCTGATCCTGCCCTAAAATATAATCATAATCTCTTATGGGCCTGATCTGAAGTCCGATGTCAATTCTTCCATTGATGTCAAGGGGGTTTCATTTGAGCACTATGTGCAGTAGTTAAAGAATCTTTCCTGTACATTCATGTTCCAAAGCCCTGTATGTGACAGAGTATTCGCAGCTTGTTTCTCCTGCATGAATTAAATGTAAAACTTTCCAGTTGAGAATAACTTTTTTTTGGTGGGGACTGGATCTGGGCCAGATTCTCAGCTGGTGTAACTCAGCATCACTCCGTATGACTTGAACGAAGTTGCATACATTTTATATCAGATGAGCTTCTGGCCCTCGGGTTTTAGTTTCCTAGAACCACAACAATTACGTATTTTGCTGTTCGGGGCAGGTTAAAAGTGTAAATAAAGGTAATAAATCATGTAAACTCTGTCAGAGGACGCTAGTGAGGTGGGCTAATTAATCTCACAGCCGCATGTGTCTTATTAGGGCATTAGCAGCCAAGTGTGAAGTTTTCTACTGTAATGATCTCACTTTTAATTTTGCTTTGTGGCTTCCATCCCACCCCCCTGCTGCCTGAAACCCTCTAAAGGAAATTAGCATTGACTGCCGCAGAATTTGCTGATTAACCAAATGCCTCCCTCATGCTCGACTGAGCTCCTCCAACCTGGTCTGGGCTCTGGCAGCTGTGTCAGCTGTTCGGCCCTCTGACCCTTTTATTGATTGTTTTTCCTTTTACCTCAATCTGAGCCTAAATTCCCCTGAAATGAAATCTGGATAACTGCCACCTCCCTGCTTTATAGTGAAGGATCTGAGAACAGATGGAATAGGGGAAGGAAGGATGGGTGACTTTTATCGAGATCCCTGCTGACATTAAGAAATGCTGACTGTTATTTGTCACTTGTCGCTGTGTTCACATTGCTGAGGGTCCAGGGCACCTGCTGGGTTTTGTGTGTCTGTAAGTGCCAAGCACAACAAACAGTACCATTGGAGAGCCATCACCCCACCATAGGGGTGTTGGAGGGGGGAGATTATTTACCTTTACCAGCCTTTTCGCTGTCCTGTTCATGGTTGTCTTGGTCAAACTGTGGAACTTGTATATTTTTGCTCCCAGTGTCCCTGCCTTCACCTCTCCCCCAAGTATTTTAACAAGGCTGCATGCCCCATCATCCTCTTCGGCCCATGTCTCTTCCCCTCTGGGCACAATAGAAGTTGTGCGGGGAGGGTGAGTCTCCCTTGCTCATCTTGTTTGCTCAGTAACAAGCTCTAAGCCACCTCAATGGTGAACAAATGCTCCTGTTTCACTTGCCCAGCCAACAGCTGGCTTTTTATTTAAATCTTTAAAGCAGGAAGGATCCCACTGCCTGGACAGAATTCTCCTTCACTGCCCCTTGGAGAGGTCTCGTCTTCCCCTCCTCTTTTTCCGTTGTCCTTGCGCCTCAGAGAGCTGAATCTGGCGTGCCCAAGAGGGTTGCCTTCCCTGTTGTACAGAGCAGGAGTTGAGGCACAGACACATGAGCAGACTTGCCCAAGTTCACCCAGGGAGTCTGTGGCAGAGCTGGGAATTAACCCCTGAGGTTTAATCAAGTGCTGCGTCCACTTGTTCAGTGAGGCCTTTATCCTCAGCGTGCTACGGGTGTGTTTAATTGCCTCTCGTGTGCTTCACTGGCAGCCCAGAATACTGTCCCTAATGTGCTGCGGCATCTCTCTACTGGGTTAGTGCAAACTGCTTGCTCCGCAAGACGCTGGCCCTGGTCAGTGGAGGGGAATGTGGGTTGGATGCCTGTCCCTTCTGGGCTGACTTTTTGCACTGACTGGAAAAGTCTTTTGGCAGATGAAGATTATGACTAGCTGCTTTCTAGCTGGGGCTGCCTCCTAATCTTAAAGGCTCTTTCGGGCTTAACTGTGTAGGTTGCATTCTGCAGACACTGACCGCGACCGATATGAATTGCAACTACGGAATATGGACTGCCTGGCTGGTTATCCAGCTCACTGCTTAAGAATGGGGCTGTAGGTGTGAATCACATGCTGAGCTGTTTGTCTGCTATTCTTGGGGGAAGATTTTTTCAGAGGCCATGGAGGGGAGTTGGGTACTCCATTCCCATTGTAAGTTGGTAGGAGCTGGGAGTCAAATTCTTGTTTCTGTCTTGAAAATCTCCCTCTTAATCAGTGATGGAGTGGACTGGGAACATCCCCTGGGCCAACTGGTTCTCTTTTTACGTTACACAGTTGGCTCTTGTTACAGGTGTGTCATAAACGCAGAAGGTAGCACTGCTCATCCGAGGATTTCCAAGAGCCTCAGAATCGGCCCTGTGAGTTAGGAAAGTGCTACTGCGCCCATTTTAGGAAGTGGTAAACTGAGGTAGGAGATTTGCTCAAGGACACATAGTGAGGCAGTGGCAGCTCTGGGAACAGAAACGATGAGTCCGACTCTCTATCCCTTGATAGCCCACACTGCCTCTTGAGAGAGAGTGTTTCCTGTAAGCAGAGCCATGAATACTCGCCTAATCTGGGGAAGCTTGTTCATACCCTTCAGTCTCCACACCTGCAGGGAAGAGGACCCTGAAACAAAGCTTGTCATTGTTTGCTGGACTCACGAATGGTGGTAGAGAGCAAGAGAACTGACTGGGTAGGAGTTGAAAGAACTGCCATGTTTCTACCTGGCCACAGTGTGTCATTTTCGCACCATGCATTGTCTAGCTAGACAGTATTTCTACGGTTCAGGGAAAGTGGCTTTTAGAAGGACCCTCTTGTAGAGTGTTGCTTTTGCCCATCCACACTTGCAAGTGGAAAGGTTGTCCAGCATTCATAGAGCCTTATGTAATGATTCTCTCTCTCTCTCTCTCTCTGAGCCAGCAGAGACTGGGGTGTGTATTAGCTGAGTTTCCCCAGTTAAAAATAACTGTGCACTCACACAGTGCCCTTTGCAGCATGAAATGAGATTGCGAAGTTCAAGATGGAAAAACATAAAGGTGTCAGGATAATTGCAAAGTCTCTCGATTTTTTTTTCCCCCCTCTTCCTTTCCCCTGAAAGAAGGGATAGATGGTTTTGGGGCTCTGTGCTGTATGTAACCAGCATGCTGCCCGCTAGCAAAGCGCACCTTTGCGTTGGTTTTGTGGAGTCAGCCTGTGGGCTCCCAGAAAGGGCCCTGCAGAAATCCTACCCAAACCCTCACATGCAGAAATCTCACTGCCACAATCTCTCCCTCCTTCCCCCTGCCCAGCTGGTGGCTTTGTTCCCACTGTTCTGTGGTGGTATTTTATTGGAGAACTGACAAGTGCATTCATTGGTTTAGGCCCCACTTTCTCTCCCCGCCCCTCTCATTTTATTTCTTTAAAATTAAAATGCCACAGAAAATAATCTTTTTTTTTTAAATTTTTTTTTTAAAGATGAGGATAAAAACCAAAGCCCTAGTCATTTGGAATCATTTAAAAAACATCCCGTGGTGCACATTTTTTGCATAATATAGAGGTCTTGATCCCCATGTCCAGGTTAAATTCTAGTCTAGCCAATTACATTCTGCTAACATAGATCTCTCTATGGATTCAGAACTAAATACAAAACTCACTCTTAAGATGAGCATTCATGCAATAGCCCTCTTGGTCTCATCACTTTATAGAAATTTAAAAAACAACCCAACACTAACTTCCAGTCCATTCTTGTGACTACTCGTCAAGGAAGGTGCTCACATACCATGGTGATGGAGATTTAGATGTATTTTATGGTCCCTTCCTGACCTAAACTACTGAATAGGGAGAAATGTGGTCTGAATAGGGGACTGGGAGCTAGAAATGTCAAATTATTGCTGTGAAATTGACTTCCTTTGTAGACTTGAGCAGATCATAGAAGCTCTTTTTTGCCTGTTTCCTTATCCATAAAATAGAGATAATACTAGCTACTGCCCTTCACAGGGAATCAGTTAATTAACATCTCTGGAGGACCCTAGGTACGCTATGCATTATTAGTCAGTGTGGCACTGGTGTTATGTCAGACAATGAACACCTGAGTGGCAGGCGAGTATTAAGGATCTGTGGGAGTGTAAGTTAGCTGGTTCTTATTTCTCTTTTTTTTTTTTTTTAAAATCAGGTGGTGAAGGTAAAACTGGGAGAGTGGTGGATATTCGTGGCTGGGACGTGGAGACTGGCCGCAGCGTGGCCAGCGTCACGTGGTCTGACGGCACCACAAATGTTTACAGAGTCGGGCACAAGGGAAAGGTGGACCTGAAATGCATTGTGGAAGCATCTGGCGGCTTTTACTACAAAGAGCATCTCCCGAGACTAGGTACGTGGCATGTTGACTTTAGAGTATGGGACTGTCGTAACACTTGGTCATTGTCAAACATGCCTGAGCATCTCTCACTGAAGCCCATCCTGATTTGACAGAGAAGACTGAACAGCTAGATATATAAAGTTTCCATGTAACACATGCCATTTAAACAATAACGGGAGTCAAAAAACGGATTAGTCGTGTAGCCTGGTCCTCCTGTGATATGAGAGTACTTGTCTGTGGACATTTGGTTTGGATACCAAGTCCCATTGGCAGGATAGGTACGTAGAGGCCAATTAGTTGCTTGTGTCAATGTAGGAAACTCTCTGGGGAGTGTCCGTTACCTGAGCAGAGAGTTCAGCGTAATGAACACCGTGCTAATCCAAGGCTTCTCATCCTTTCAAGCTGTAACAAGGCAGCCAGTGCTCCTGTGTTTGGAGAGTCTGAGCTGCATAGTCCTGCTGGACTGGCATGCCAGGGGGACTGTGGCTTGAGGGAGGTTTTGAGAATCCAGCACCCAAATACCTGCCCTAACTGGGAAGATAGGAATGTAGCTGTGGTAACAGCTGTCGTCTAGTTCAACACCGTGCCTCAGCCTATCTCAGCTTCTAAGGCTCTAAGGAAATGAATGAAGGAATCAACACAGAGTCAGTTGTGAAGCCTCAAGGTCTCCCCTTAAAGCCCACTGAGGTGTATAATCCAGGCGTTCGGGGCCCAATCCTGCTCCCCTTGAAGTCAGTGGAAGGATAGCCACCGGCTTTGCTGGGGGTAGGATCAGGCCCACACAGTCTTCAGCCATGAGCAGCTGTCTGCCAAAGAGTAGGTGGGGGAGATGTTAATTGGTGGAAGCAGATGTGGGAGTTTGGTGTCACTAGGGGGCCAGCTTTCAAATAGATTCCTTTCCATAAGGGACCAAAATGCCTTGGCAGGAGATGCCCCCTTCTTGACTTCTAGTGTTATCCAGTTAGGACCAAATCCTGCTCACCAAAGTAATCCCATAGACTGCTGTCCCACAGTGTGCATGTCCATGCCTGCTTGAGGAAAGTGAGCAGGATTTTTGGCCTTAATGCTGTCCTATCTCCCATTTGGGGGAATCATTCATTCATTGAGATGTTAGAAAGGAGCAACAAATACAGATGCTTTACTTTCTGTGTGTGTGTGGGGGGGCGTCATTCTTCTTCTGTTCAGGAAAACCTGCTGAGCTGCAGAGGAAAGCGAGCGCAGAGAGGCACCCCTTCCAGCATGGTGACAAAGTGAAATGCCTACTGGACGTGGACATCTTACGAGAGATGCAAGAGGGGCATGGTGGCTGGAACCCTAAAATGGCTGAGGTACAGTTATTTCTGCTCACTGCTGCCCTTAGAGAAATTACTGGTTGCTTAGGCTAAGAAATGGCCAGAAACTGCGTGTGTATAACCTATTACCTTCTGTCTAACCTGCTCTTAAAAACCTCCAATGATGGACATTTTAATGATGAATGCTAAATTCATTGATTGATTAATGGAGAGAGCCATCTTTTCCCTGCCCCCACAAATCTATTCATTTGGGATTTAATATGTTGCTGAGGTTGCCGAAAATAGTAGTCATCCTTCAGTAAATTTACCATCGGACCACAGAGAAGATAATGCAGGTCTCTGAGCAATGTCACTGTCCCATCAGGCATTTGCTGTGGGGCCATAACACCTTTTGGTGAGCTCTGCTGCATAAATTAAAAGCTCTTGAAGACCTGACTGTGGGGACACTGCATCCAGGCACCTGTTACAAGACAGATTAAAGATGGCTCCATAGGGAAGGGGCAAGAATCAGCATGAAAGAGGCTGCATGCGTACACACTCTCAGTGCTAAGATCTGCTCAGTCTGAGTCCGTGAGACGCATTAAATGCAAGCCTGGTGAGAACAGATACAATTCCATTCCAGTTTAAGTCTGAAACAATACTTTGTTTGCTTAAAAAAAAAAAAAGTACGTAAATAAAAGTAGCAACCTTGAAATCAGAAGTCTGGGTGAACAATTTTTTCCTAATGAATACCATCAGATGGCAACTCAAATCATGCCTCTGCATGAGCCGGTGCTACGCAGCTCGACAAGATCTGTTGTTTAGCAAACAGCATCTTGGTTGGTAGAGCGTCTGCCCATGCTCCATGACTAGAGCTCCTCGATGCTAGGGTAATACACATTATTAATAGTTAGGCTAACCAGCGAGCTTGGCTGGTGTAAATTATCCTAACTCATCAATATTTCTTTCTCCTCTTTCCATATTTAAAGTTCATTGGCCAGACAGGGACTGTGCACAGAATCACTGACAGAGGGGATGTCAGAGTCCAGTTCAACAGCGAAACCCGCTGGACTTTCCACCCAGGAGCTCTGACTAAGGTAAGTGCTGATGTGGGAAACTGTCATTCTGCACACAGCTGTTGCTCTGCCCAATGACTGCGGCCCCCTACGATGTGACATAATTAGTCTTGGACAAGTGCCCAAGAAAACGCTGCTAGACTAGAGAGGGAGGGGATGGGCTTAATTTCTTTCCAGCCATCAAAGCTAAGGAAATCCTTGATTTCTAGCTCTATATGCTAGAGAGAATCTGCTAAGAAGAAGTTGGAGTTCAAAAGGAGGGAAAAGTGGTAATTGGAAGAATGTGATTTTTAATGCCCATCTCCTACAGAAAGATGCTAACATGGATGAGGGAGGCATAGGTAGTGTAGGGCTGGTTTCCCCTCCTTTACAGTGCGGCTCTTCGAACCACTTGCACAGATTTCTCCAACAAAAAGGTTGTGGGTAAAAGGCAAAAATAACGTAGGGTTTGTATTTACCTAAATCATTTGGACTCTGTCAATAACTAAGCTGAAAAGTTGTTGACAGACAAAATCTCGTAACAACTAATGCTTGATCCTGCTCCTAGAGGAGCTAATGGCAGCCAAATTTCTTTTGACGTCAGTGGTCGTGATCGGGCCTTTAATGGATTAAAAGCTGGAGTGCTACATGGAGAAGCTGATCTGCAAAATCTGGGTCGGGGAATTGAGTCTGAGCATGGTGGAGTGTGTTTTGTTTTCTTTTTTGAAAGGCTTAGAAGAGTTTTGGTCTGGTTTTGTTGTTGCTTGTGTCAGCATGAGTATTTCAAGCCTTGTTTGCCCATGGATGACTCTGGCAACTGGACAATTGGTGAAATAACATGGAAGAGTGAAAGCTGCGCAAATGGGGGGGAGGGAATTTTTAGTTAGACTATTTCAAGCCCTGGGTGGGGGGGGGGTGCAGTTGTTGGTTTGTAGTTAGTTTAATGTTTAACTCCAATGCCCAGTTAACGGTTCAGAGAGAGGATGTCTCTCCTCCTGGCCCTTTCAGTGTATGGTTTATTGTGAATACACCACCTCTGAGACAACCAAAAGCATCAGGGAAGACCAGTTGTGACATGCCTGATACTTGTCAGGTTAAAAAAATCAAGCAGGAAAGATATTAGCCCAATTTTTAAGAAATCCTTTGTAGCTCACCTTTAAATCCAACCTCTTCCCATGAGCCATCCATTTTCTCACCTGTAATTTCCCCCTCCCCTGTTAACCTCTTCTTGGGTTTTTGTGCGTGTGTGTTATTTGGGGCCAGTGGCTGATGGATTTAATCCTGTTGGATAACTCCCGACTCTTTGAGTGGCCCCACTGACTTCAGTGGGGCTGTTGGTCAAGGAAGGGTCTAGCCAGTGCTCGTCAGGGTAATGGGAATCTGCTCATTAGGCTGTCGATTTTGGGACCAGCAGATATTCTTTATCAACATATGTAAAGTGTAGACATATGGGACTATCTGTGTTTATTATTGATTTCTAATAATGAGATTGTAGGCCCTGATTCAGGAAGGTAATTAATGCTTTCCTGAATCAAGGTCTGAGTGAGCCGTGCAAAAAAAAATTGCCTGCTAACGTTAGTTCTTGATTCAAAACTGGCTTGCTTCTGTGGCACTGACGCGGCTTTCTGCGTTGCTTTCTCTGAGGCTCTGTGTTTTACTGGCATAGATGTCTGCCAGAAGCGAGTTTGAGTTGTGTGCCTGAGAATTCGCACTAATCACGTTTTATATTCGCATGCATGCTTGCGCTAGCGCTGCTCGTCCAATCAGGGAACAAGAGCAACACCATGTGGTTTATCTGACCAGTTGCATCTAATCAGTGACTCTGATATCTGGTATGAAATGCTTGTGTGTCCCCTGGTTTCTAGGAAAAGTCCCCCCTTGTCACCCTTCCTGGGCCATACCATTGCCTACACTGCTGTTATGGCATGACTGGCCTCTCCTTGTCCACAATTTTTCCCTGGTGTGAATGAGTCAGGACACAGCAGCTTTTACTCATGGGAAAGGGGCAGTAGCCCCTCTAAATTGCATCTCCATTCCCAGGGGTGCTGCCTGGGGGCAGTTATTTAACTCTGTGTTCGTCCCATGCAGCACTCTGCTTGTCAGGAATCCGAGGGCCCTTTGTGGGCCTGAGAAGTGGGGAGGTGGCTGAAGGCAGACAAGTCCCAGTGATCACTGTTAGGGAAGCTACTGGGGGTTTTCTTTTTAATTAGAACGAACCCCCTGCTGGACACACACAGCCCAGGAGAAGCTGATGGCCTCACCCTCCAAGGGAGGCCCTGTATGAACAGTGCAGCCACATGGGGGCTCCTGCTTCCTTGCACCTGTCTGAATGCTACGCAGGCATGTTAACCTCTCGCTCGTCTTCGGCAATTCCTTCTGGTCGTCTCCTTCAGTTGCTTCCCCACACGTTTGCTGTGCCTGTGTGTCTTGTCTAGGCTGCTGATCTTTAGCTCTTCCTGGCTTCCGGCAATAACACCTAACCCTTAGCAAGCACCCATCATCCTCAAAGCACCTGACAAACTGGAACTAACCTTTTCTTTCCTCTTGCTCTCTTGGCGTCACACGCTTTCTTGCCACGTTCTTCGGTCACTTCTGGCTTCCCTTCCCATCTCTGCCTGAACGCTCTGACAGATACAAGTCTTTTTTGTCCAACTCCTCCCGTTCTGGGGCCCTGCTTTATAAAGTGAGGTTGCCAGCCTTCCCTAAAGTGATCTGGGTCTTGGAACGTGGATGGGTTTAAACATAGCCTTGGTTATGTGGATGACGGGCATAGATGGACAAATATGCTCCCTCTCCATAGAGCAGGAGCATCTGGCAAAGGAAGGAAATGGATGATCTCTGACTTCTGGTGGAAATAGCAAACAAAGTTAATGCTAGTAACAGAGTTAACTGTATCATTGAACTCTAAGTGCTGCATCTGACATGGAAAGGGGGCAGACCTGGGAAAATCCCTGTGCAATCCCAGCTGATATTCATACGCATAAAATCATGTGAGTGGCTGCAAAAGAAAATTGTGCTGCCCTCAAACCATTTGCCCTGCCTATTCCTGCACATGGCTTTTTTTAAATAACATGACCGATGTTTTTGCAAAGGTTAGTGCTTTATGGAATTGTTTTGTTATGGGTTATCTTTTTTTCCTTTTTTTAATGCCTTGTTTTTTGTTTGTTTCATCCCCTAAAAGCATATGACTTTCTTTTTCTTTTAGCTCAACACCTTTTGGGTTGATGATGTTGTCCGTGTGATAGATGATATGGAAACAGTGAAGCGATTCCAAGCTGGTCATGGGGAGTGGACAGATGAAATGGCACCTGTGAGTGCGCTCCAGTTCCAAGACAGTCCAGTAACTTGCAATTTCTAATCCATTAAGAAAAACGTTAGCCGCTGGATATGCAAGCCTCCTTGCTCTTTAGCACCCCCTATTGGTCAGTGCATGGAGACACGTGGGCATGTTAATGGCTTTCGGAAATAATGTTGCTTAATGAGTCTGGTCCTCAGCAATGCCGCTCCACAGCTGCATTCAGAAAATGAGGGCAAAGGGTGAGTGGGGGAGGGAGGGACACCGGCCAAAGGAGATGGCTACCAGTGAGTTTAAAATGAAATTCTGCTGAAATTCTAAGCAAACAAATTTAATGTCTCCCTCCTATTTCTTCTCTAATTCTCAAGGGTGAGGGACAAATGGTTGCAAATGGAAAACTCTCCTCTGATCAGACTCATGGGGTTAAAGCGCAGAATACAGGGTGCTCCATAAGCAGCAAAATGCACAGCAGAGACCGCCAGCTTTGTCTGCCTCTTACGGTTCTGTAACCATGCTTTGTTGTTTCACTGGCTTCCTCTCCAGATGTTTGTACTGTATCTTGGAGACCCTCTTCCCCTTGTATGTGAAAAGACATCAGTTTTGTATACAACCAAATAAGAAGCTGTTGAGAACACTTGTGTATTCTTGAAGTGGGAGTTGTCATCTGTGGTGTCTCATTGAATGCTTCTCTTCACGTGCTAGGAATGCTGCCTGGGATGCATTACCTTGGTTTTGAAAAGCAGGAAATGTGTTGCTTTCCTTTTTAAAAATAAAAAAAAAATCTCTTCCCGTTGCAGACTCTAGGGCACATTGGCAAGGTGATTAAGGTGTTTGGGGATGGAGACTTGAGAGTGTCTGTCGGAGGGCAATCCTGGACCTTTAACCCAGCTTGTCTCACGGCCTACCAGAGAGATGAGGATGCAAACCTCATGACAACGGAGAACACCAAGGAATCCAAAAGTGAGAGAGCAGGGGGGGAGATGTGGTCCAGTTCTGGTCAGGGCTGAAAAATAACCACTGTATCTTCCTAGGGTAACGATAGTATTTCTCTTCACAACGTGTCAGATGTTAACTGGCGAATGGCTACATCACCCTTCTCCAAGCAGAGTCCCAAAAATCCATTTTAACCAAATCAGGGGAACACCAATGGCCTCAAGGTTAAGCCACAGGACTAGGATTTAGGACTCCTGGGTTCTTTTCCTGTCTGTTTCGTAGGCTTGCTATTTTGGCAGTGGGTAAATGGCATAACCTCATGTGCCTCAGTTTCCCAGTCCATAGCATGAGTATAATGATACTTCCCTACTTTGCAGGGGGTGGGAATGTTTTTAATTCATTAATGTTTTTATGTGCCATCAGATCCTTCCATGCAAGGTGCTGTGGGGGTACACAGAATTACTATGCCCAGCTCACGCTGGCAGCGAAACGGGGGTTTGGTGGTGGTTTCTGTTTTGCAAATCTGTTCATAAAAGTTCTGTAGCCTGGCCATATGTTTGAGAAAGGGGAAGTCTTGTTGATTTGTCTTGGAGTATAGATTGACCGTACAAGTGAAATAACAAGTGGAACACCAGGGAAGTGCAGGGAGTGGAAACCAAATCTGAAACCCCGTGGTGAGGATTTTCCTTTCTCCTGCAGATTATGAGCCTTTTATTGCCTTCCCTACAGCTGGGCATTCATGTTATTGCTTGCCCACATGTAATGACCCTTAGGGAGAGGTCTTCCGCAGGCACTGAACATGGGATCTCTGGATTTAGATGTATCAGCCTCTGTTGCTTGAGCTAAAGCACTAGGCCTGTTAGCTGGAGGGAGTAAAGTAACAAGTTCATAAAGCTCTTTATATGGACTGGTCACTATAGAGGGACAAAGGTCCATACTGGGTCCATGTGGTTACACACACAGGTGCTCATTGCCACCATGTAACCTGGGGCTGTTTCTCATCCCCACACAGGCACTTTGATCTCCATCCTAGAGAAGCTGCTGTGCCAGAAGATGGAGTTGGATCATCCAGGGCGCTTGGTCATTGAGGCAGCGCATGGCAATGCTGTTAAAGTCCAGGACCTGGTTCAAAAGTACCCAGACAAGGCAAGGCTCAGAGAAACCCTCCAAGGTTGATGTGTCTTTTGTCGTCAATGTGTAAAGCAAATGGGGGGGGCTGCTAACACCTACTGTAAGGAATTAACAGTTGGTGACTGTTTTTTTGCTTTAACTGATAGTCCTAGAGCTTGTCTCTGCTTCAAGAGGTCCTCTGCTCCCCCTGGCAGGGCTGTGGGACTCCTGCATGCAGAATTTCCCTGTGCCGTTGTAGCGCGAGAGGAAGCCTTGTCCAGTGGTTAGAGCAGGGGACTAGCTGTCGAGAGCTGAGTTGCTGTGGTATCTTAGACGCCTTTTGTGTGCCTAGATTTCTTCCCCTGCCAAACAGGAGATCCCAAAACTCACTGCTTCATAGCAGGGGGTAGGAGGCTGAATTCCCTGGTGTGTGTGAGTTGCTTTGAGATCCAATGGAGGGCGTTGAGGCATTGTCCCAGGAATTAGCCAAGATAACTGCCATGTCATAGCAGGGCACTTTCTGCCTGGGTTAGGGATGGGCAGGAAATCCCACTGATCTCGCCCGGGAAGTCTCCCTTACGCACTGAAGTACATGCAAGCTCGATCCTAACAGACCCACCAGCTTGAACACTGCCCTCTCCTTTCGTTTATCCACTCTTTAGAATTCACGTAGGCAGCCTGACCTGCCCGGTTTCTAATGGTAACTAACTCAAACAACGTGTCTTTCAGTGACAGGCCTGCTTTGCTTGAATCTTCCCAGGAGCCAGGCAGCATGGCTGGAGGTGCAGCCCCTGGCTACCTGCTATGTTCTGCTGCATTGGGACTGAGTAGGGATGTCTGGTGGGATCAGACCAGTGGAGCCAATCCCAGAATAAATTACGTGAACACAGAAACCATTCTACGGAAGCAGCATGGTCTAGTGGTTAGGGCACTGAACTGGGACTCATCATCCTTGGGTTCTATTCCCACCATCACCTTCCTCTGTGACCTTGGGCAAGTCATTTAGTTTCTCAGTACCCCCATCTCTGTCGAATGGGAATAGCGAGATCTGTTGATGAAGGGTGCTGTACAAGAGCTAACCCATATTACAATGTACCAGTTGTTTGCATTCTCAGTGCACCTGTACTAGGCACGTGTGGTGATGTGGCCCTCATCGTAATGCATTACCAATAAAGAAAAGAGTTTGCCTACAGATGCCTCTCCAGTAGAGTTGGGGTCTGATTGGCCTAGGTAGCCACCTATTCAAACACTGGCAGATTGCCCAAGATTCTAGCTATCGCCTTAACAGCTGCAGGTTTGTGCGTGAGTAAATGCATCTGTCACAAGCCAGAGAACTAGAGAGCAGAATGCCTTCGCACGGTGTCCTTGGAAGCAGCTGGGAAAGGAACATACATCCTGTGGAGGCCATGACCGTGTGGCAAGCAGGAGCAGATTGATGGGACGTTAGCAGACACCAGGATCTGTTCTGAGCTATAATGAAGCTGAGATCTAAGTTCTGACTTCATGGTTTGCTGCCAGATAATTGTTCCAGTTCATTACATGCGAAGTTAGTGGATGTGGGAGGGAAGGAATATAGCCAGGCACCGGTGTAAAAGTAATAGCCAGGCACTGGTGACAGGGTCTAATCTGAAATGGGAAAGTGCCAAGTGTCAGGATTAGGTCAGGAATAGTCCTGCTGCATCCTGACCTCAGAGAAGGATTTGTTCTTTCTACTAGACAATTATAAATAGCGAGAGGCAGGCGGATTCAAGGGCTCGCTCGGCAGGGTGAGATGAATTGCCTGCCAAGGGGCTACCAATGGGGCAGATACCAATGTTACGCCCTTTACGTAAGGGGGATGCATTGGCATCCAGTGTGTCATTACCAGTATCACTGTCCTGTCTAAGCCCATGAAGGAAACCTGCACAAACTGCTGCTTTGCATAGGGTCAGCTGCAGAAAAACTCGATGTTACTTGCCAAGCCATGAAGTCTTTGCCAGATCCCTCGCTCTTTCCCCTTAAGCCCTTCATTGATTTCATTTGTGTCCCTGCCCTCCTGTCTTGGCCTTCTACAGGATCTTTGGTCTTCAACTCCTTGATCCTTAAATCTCTCAGCAGCAGATCAGCAATGCTATTAGCCCTCCAGGCTGCCCGGTGTGTAAGTCTGAGTGACTGAGAATACTTGCTGCTTATATCATGTTTGCTCCTTCAAAGCCCAGTGCGAACATCAACTGATCTCCTGCCCCCCTGCCAGGGAGGTATTGCTGGCTACTGTAGCTTTTGGCAGATAAATTAAGAATCACCCCTGGTCCCTGTGGGATTTGGCATGAGATCTGGGATTAGACACTCAGGAGTTCCTGACATAGCATCTAGGTTTACGCTCGCACCACTGCCTTTTTGGCAGGAAGTTCCCTTTCACCATTGGGGTCTGGAATGAGTTAATATGTTAGCTGGGGCAGGAATTGCCTTTTATTTTAGCCTGGTACAGCACCCGGGGCTGTGCAGTGCCATTTAAAGTGGTGTTGGGAGGCATAGATTTGCTGCATACAGTGAAGTTCAGTGTGCCACCCCTCTTCTAAATCCTAGAACAGAGGTTCTCAATGGGGGAGCGGGGGGGCATCAGACTTTTGGGGAACACAGCAAGCCTTCTGATTCATAGATTCCAAGGATAGAAGGGATCATTGTGATTATCTAGTCTGATCTCCTGTATCTCACAAGCCGTAGAACTTCCTAAAATAATTCCTGGAGCAGAACTTTTAGAAAAACACCCATCTCGGTTTAAAAATGGTCAGTGATGGAGAATCCACACAACGCTTGGGAAATTGTTCCAGTGGTTAATTACCCTCACTGTCAAAAATTTGTCGTCTTTTCAGTCTGAATTTGTCTAGATTCAACTTCCAGCCCTTGGAGTGTGTTAGACCTTTCTCTGCTAGATTGAAGAGCCCATTGTTAAATATTTGTTATCCATGTAGATACTTACAGACTGTAATCCAATCACCCACTTAATCTTCTCTTTGCTAAAATAAATAGATTGAGCTCTTTGACCGTCACTATAAGGCCTATTTTCTAATCCTTTAATCATTCTTGTGGCTCTTCTCTGAACTCTCTCTCCAATTTTTCAATATCCGTCTTGAATTGTGGGCACCAGAACTGGTCACAGTATTCCAGTAGCAGTTACACCAGTGCTAAGTACAGAGGTAAAATAACCGCTCTGCTTCTACCTGGGATTCCCTCATTTATGTATCCCATGATCACATTTGCTCTTTTGACTTTAGCATCACATTGGGAATTCATGTTCTGTTGATTATCCACCACGACCCCCAAATCTTTTTCAGAGTCCCTGCTTCCCAGGGTAGAGTCCCTCATCCTGTAAGTCTGCCCCACATTCTTTGTTCGTAGATGTATTGGTTTACATTTAGCCGTATTAAAATGTGTTTTGTTTGCTTGTCTCCAGTGTAACCATTCCAAATCACTCTGGAGCAGCAACCTACCTTCTTCGTTATTTGCCACACTCCCAATTTTTGTCATCTGAAAACTTTTAATGATGACCAGGAAGAAAACATAAAATCATTGATAAAAATGTTAAATAGGGTAGGGCCAAGAACCGTTCCCTGTGGGACCCCATTGGAAACGCACCCACTTGATGACAATTTCCTGTTTACAATTACATTTTGAGATCTATCAGTTAGCCAGGTTTTAATCCATTTAATGTGGGCCAAGTTAATTTTATATTCTAATTCTTTAATCAAAATGTCATGCAGTGCCAAGTCAAATGCCTTACAAGAGTCCAAGTATATTACGTCAACACTATTACCTTTATCAACCAAACTCAGAGTCTTGTCAAAAAATATCAAGTTTGTTTGACAGGGTCAGTTTTCCATAAATCTATGTTGATTTGCTTTTATTATATTATCCTTATTTAATTCATATTAAGTAAGTCCCATATCAGCCCAGAATCAATGTCAAGCTGACAGGCCTATAATTACCCAGGTCATCCCGTTTACCCGTTTTAAAAATTGGCACATTAGCTTTCTTCCAATCTTCTGGAACTTCCCCAGTGCTCTAAAACGTATTGAAAATCAACATTAACGATCCAGTAAGCTCCTCAGGCAGCTCTTTTAAAACTCTTGGATGCAAGTTATCTGGACCTGCTGATTTAAAAATGTCTGACTTTAGTAGCTTCTGTTTAACATCCTCCAGATAGACTAGTGGAATGGAAAGAGTGTTGTTATATGATGAGACTATATCATCTGTCTTTTTCCCCCACAGATACAGAACAGAGCTATTTATTGAACACTTCTCTTTTGTGCGTTAACATTGATGAGTCTACCATTTCCATTTAGTAATGATTCAATACCATTATCAGGATACTTTTTGTTCCTAATATATTTAAAAAAAATAAAAAGTCGTCTCTTTGTGTCCCTTTGCTTCCTTTATCAATTTTCTGCAATTCCTAATTCCTGATTTATATTCATTACTCTCAACTTCCCCTTCCTCCCATTTATTATATATGATAGTTCGGTCGTTATGATAGAAGTGTTGGGGCCAAGCACCAGGTCGCAGTGCCACCTGCATATATTTGGCCCTGCCGTCTTAGACAGCTGCCTAGCTTGCCTATAGTTAAACAGCCCATGGGTGCTTAAAAGTGATCAGGCCAGGTGCCTGGCCTGGTGTGGGCCAGGTGCCTCCCTGCACCCCTTCAACTCCATGGCCTATGCCCAGCACAATGGGGTCAGATCCTGCTTGGAGCTTCTGGGTGCTGTGGAATACAAGTAATCATCTCTCTTTCCCATCAAGTGATACAGAGTCTCGGAGCAGGGACAGTGCCTGAGTGCACACTGAGACCTTTCCTAAACCATTATGTGCCTGGATCCTTCCATTCTTGCAGGTTGATATAAAGAATCAGGGCAGAACCGCGCTGCAAGTAGCTGCCCACCTGGGCCGGGTGGAGGTTGTGAAGATCTTACTGCAGGCTAATGCCAACATCGACCTGAAGGATGAAGAGGGGGACGCCGCTCTCCATTATGCAGCTTTCGGGTAGGAACTTTTTCTCCCTGCGTACAAGTGTAACCTTGCTGATGCTCTGTGCCAAGGGCCAGATGCTCAGCTGGTGCAAATCAGCATAGCTAGGTTTGAACCAGCACCGCAGAGAGGGGAAGAGCCTCCAACCATGGAGCTGCACTGATATACACTAGCTGAGGATGTGGCCTCAGACTCCAGGGGTTGGTTTTCACGAGGCCCCAGTCTCCACGGGAAGGTGAATTCTCGATGGTACGAACACCTTGGGAGAAAAGGGGGGTGACCGCGGTTTGGGTATGTGAAAGGAAGAGAAGGCGACTGAATTTTGAGTCCCTTTTTTGAATGGCTGCGTACAGCCTAGAGAGACAGGAGGCTGAATTCTGTTCTCTATTACCCTGGTGTAAATCCAGAGAACTCCATCGAAGTCAACAGGGGTTACTCCAGATTTATATTACGCCAACAGAGAGCAAAACCTGGTGCTCCAGTTAGGATTTATTTTTATGTGACAAGAAAAGGATGCAGGAACCAAGATATTCATGATGTTGCATGTCTAATAGTTGTAGATTCTCTCTCCGTCTACATCTTTTGATCATGGCGTCCAATCTTTTTTTTTAAACCAGAAATCAAGCTGAGGTTGTCCGTGTGCTTGTCAGTCATGGAGCCAATGCAGACCTGTTGAACAATGCCAAGTGCACAGCCTTATATGTCGCAGTCAACAAAGGATTCACGGAGATCGTGCAGATCCTTTGTGAGCACAACTGTGACGTCAACCTCCCGGTAGGTTATTTTCACACCTCGTATCACTGATGATATTTTTGCTGTTTAACTGTTTGGGGTGAAAGTCGATCCTGAAAGCTTGGCAGTGCCCGCTGGTGCTGAGCTGGTTTCTGCCTAGAACTCGCATCCACCCTGATATTCTAATTCTGGGTCCCTCCGTCCCCATGCCTCCCTCACACACTGTCTCTCTTTCTCTCTCCCCCCAGCTCTGCCAATGCCCCTTTAACTAGTGGTGCAAGTAGAATTCATTTCTTAACGGTACACTACACCAGCTAAAGGGTCGGGGGGATGGGCACATGACCTCCGCCCGGGGCCCTGCACTCTCCCCACTCTCCGTGATCCAACCTGAGCGGGTGGGAGGCTCTGTCCTCCTCCTGCTGCACCAGAGACTTCTGAGCTGCACTGCAGTGGCGAAAGGAGCAGAACGTGCAGCTCCTCCAGTGCAGCTGTACCGTCTCCAGCCCCGTCTCCAGCCCCCCCCATGCAGCTGCATCTCCTGAGTCCTGTCTGGGTTCTGTACAGCAGCCCCGCTAGAGCTGGGGCTGGGGGTGGGTGGGCTGGGGAGGTACAGCCGCGCTGGAGGAGCTGCTGGCGTGGGGTTCTGCTCCTTTTGCCGCTGCGGTTCCTGAGAGAGCCTTGAACCGCGAGGCTCTCCCAGGAACAGCAGCAGCGAAAGAAGCAGAACGTGGGGCTGCTGGGCGGCCCCACACCAGCAGCTCTTCTGGCACAGCTGTACCAGTACTGCCCCCAGCCCTGTCTTCTGGCAGGGCTGCCTACAGACCCCAGACAGGAGACGCTAGACACAGCTGCATGGAAGAGCTGGGGGCGGTACAGCCGCGCTGGGGGAGGGCGGCCCCATGTTCTCCTCCTGTGTTTTTCCGGTGTGGCATACCAGCTATAAATATCTTACTGACACGGCGGATCGGACTGGACCAACCTTCTTGCATCACTGCCTTTAACCCAGTCCAGTAGCACCTTCTGCTATTCCAGCAAGCGGTGACCCTGTTAACTGCGTTATATTTGAAGGCTCCAACAATGCTTTTCCTGTTCCTGTTATCGGGGGCTGGTGAGATTTTATTTTTCAATCTGGTATAAAGGAACTTGGGAGAGCAGCCGTGAAGTCACTGGGCCTGTCCCATTTCTAGGGCTACTGGACTGGTCTGTAACTAGCCTTTAGAGACCGATGAACTAGTTTTTCTTCTGGGGTGTGTGAAATTAGGAGATTGGCAGCCCAGAAAACCAAAGGCCTCTGTCTGTCCCCCATGGTCTAGGCTCTGGCTACACAAGCGTGCCCATCTCCCCTGTCAGTGTGCCTCAGCCTCGACTCATAAGGAGTCCTCCTAGGGGTGAAAGGAGAAACCTCCGCTCTCCAGCAGACCCATTCAGACTTTGGCTTTCCTGCTGAGGCTGTCAGCAAGGTTGCCAGCCTCAAGGCTGTCCAGTGGCAGGGGTGGCTCTTTTGGTAATGCGCATGCTTGTCTACTAGGAGCTGGGCTGAGGCCCAGCAAATTCATTTCATGTAGGCCATCGAACTGCCATCAGGTGGTGGTGACTCATGGTTGTTTGGCCTGCGCTGGATTCAAACCCGAGGCCCTGTATCCTTGTCTCAGCCAGCCCCTCGGGGATGATTTGTTGGAGGGGAGCCTCTCTGATGTCACCTGTGCTCTGCTGTGGCTCCCTGCAGGATTCGTTTGATGACACCCCCCTGCACTATGCCATCACTGCCGATTTGAAAAGCGTCATCGAGATCCTCACTGAGGTACCGAACATCGATTTCACGGTCCAGAATCGCCAAGGCTTCAACCTGCTGCACCATGCGGCACTGAAGGGCAACAAGCTGTAAGTGAAAGGGGGAGCTCTTAGCGTGTCACTCTGTTGATCAGGCTGCGGTGTGCGTTGCTGGGAAACCCATGGGATGGGTTGAGGAGATACTGGGTAATCCTAACAGGGAGCAGAGCCTGAGTCTGAGCTGTGAATTCCCTGCTCTGTTGGCGATGAATCGGACACAGTGACCCGCGGTTGGTGAAAGGGGCATGGGAGAGCAGCAGCCTCTCTACGAGGCAGGGGAAAGGGGATGGAAAAAAGCCTTTTGAGAAAGGGGTGAGGCTGAGGACATGGTAATATACAGAGCAGAAATGCCCCTCCCAGCAGAACTTGGTTCCCTGGCTGCCTTTGCTTGCGCCACCCCTTTGCCAATTCCCAGAGGAAATCCCCTCTCCTTGGGAGTGAACTAGGTGCTTCTCCATGAACAGTTTGAAGTATCTGATATTGTCCTGTTAGGGGACAGATCCTGCACTTGCAAAAGGAGGTGGACTTGGCCTCTCAGATCCTTTTCCTGTCTCTAACCCCCATGGTCCTGTATCAGTGTATTAATTTTCTGCAGAAATGGCTCCTCAGTCAGGGAGGATGAGGTTGAGATCACCACAATCATTACACCAAGGATCGGTGATTATCAGCAGTGCAAGCACAGAGCAGTGTCTTAAGCAGTCGCCTTTCTGCCCCTTGCCACCTTCTCTCCTACAATATGCCTGTGCATTTAGCTTTGCAGAGCGCCGCCGACTCGTCTTTTCAGCGGAATCAGAAATAGGTGCTTAATATTCCAAAAAGCAATTTCCTAAGCATTAGCTGAGAATAGCCCCATCCCTCTGCTCCCAGAGAGCAATGAACATTCCTAAAATCTAATCTCCTTTCAGGAGAAGTGACAGTGAAACATTTCATTCATTTGTTCATTTCTTCTCTGCTGCCTTGTGAACACTGAACAGCCTCTGTTTCTGAGCCCTGGAAGGCGACCCACATACAGATGCGATTTCTGGCAGAGGTCTGAAGCCTCTTCAAGGATTATGAGATCTGTGAAAATACAAATAGCTCGCTTTCCTGACCAACACCTGCAGATAGGCTGTACCCCTCACAAACTTCCCGGCTACATGTCTGAGACCTGTATTTAAAGCGTTGGAGAAGTCTATGGAGTGAGTGTGTGTGTCTAGTTGTGACTGCCTAGGTAAAGCTGCCACCATAAATCCATTATAACTCATGGTTCTGTGTATCTATAAAACCTGAGGCCATGTCTACACTAGAAACCTGTGCCAGTGTAATAGTGTCCGTGTGAGGGGTGGGATTCTTTACAACAGTTTTATACCACAGAGAAAATTCCTCTTTTGTCAAAACCCAGTTTTCAATTGTCAAGCAGCCCCCAATGTTTCCTTTGCCCCTCTCCTCTCATTGTGCCTTCACCTGGAGCAGCTTCCTTCTTTCCATGTCTCAGACCTCCCCCCTCTTCTCCCTCCCATGGCTTCCGATCACGGATCTCCTTTGACTGTCTGCCCCAGTCCTGTGCCTGGACCATTCAGCTATCAGGGGTGGGACATGGCAGACAACAACTGGAAAAAAATGGGTCAGATCTGCCCTGTGTGTGTCCTCCGTCAGACTGGTCTGGAGATACATCCAGCTCATTATTGACATTGTGAGTTTATCCTGCTTTATTAAAAGAAAACAGAGGGCTTTTGTTTGACTTTGCTGATTAAATCTGCAAGATGGATGGAGCTCTCTGGATCACTGTCCTGGCTCATGACGCTGCCTGTTATAACATTAGGAACATTAATCGCTGCTCAACAGAGGAGGCAGGCCTGTCGCTTGTGCATCAGTCTCCTGCTGACAAATAACTCTCTGGTCTCTGCTTTAATCTCTTTAACCTCCCAGAGCCATAAAGAAGATTCTGGCACGAGCCCGGCAGTTGGTTGATGCTAAAAAGGAAGATGGCTTCACCGCCCTGCATCTTGCTGCCCTCAATAACCACATAGAAGTAGCAGAAATTTTAATCAGAGAGGTAAATAACTTGCATGAGAAGTGGCAAGTTCATGTTTCGGGTCATCGCCAGTTCTCTGGGTGTGAGTCTAAAAGGAAGGGAGCCATGTCCAGAGCATAGAGCAGAGGGACTAGGAATCACTAGGGCAACTGCTGCAAGTTCTGGCTAGGAGTAGAGTATTGCAGCTTGGATCAAAGGGGACTAGGAGCCCTGACTCCAAGGTGCTATTCCTGCCCCTCGGGACAGTATTCTCTAATGGTGAAAGTAGGGGACCGGAAGTCAGGAAGTAAATTGGAGTTTTGCCGTTGACTTTGGTGGGGGCAGGGTTTCAACCCTGGGATCTAGTTCTAGCTTTGGAGAAAGTGGTGGCTGGAGTTCAGGACTCCTGGGTTTTGTTTCAGACTCTGATTTGTTGTGCTTGTGCCTCTGTTCCTCCACCTCTGCAATGATGGGTACCTCTGCCTCATAGGGATTCAGTGACTTTATGAATCAATATTTGTTGCCACAGAGATCTCTAGGGGACACTGTGTAATGCAAAGTATTAGGGTGATTTTATTAGGTCTGGTGTAGTCCCCAGTGGTAAGCCAGTTTCAGTTTGAAGTGCATTCTGATTCTTCACCAGCGCTGTCCTCTGCAGACCCAGTGCTGGCAAAATGACTGTTGAGCCTTCTAACAGGGTATCCTTTCAGGAGAGGCTAGCTGCGTGTTTGCTGCATCCTGTCTCCTGGCATTAGAGAGATTTTCCTATTACTCCCTCAGCGGTCTGAGTGCTTGAGGGAAACTGAAGCAAAAGACACAAGGACTCAGTCTTGCTTTGTAGAGTTTAGGAGCTGGTCTATGACTGTCTGGACCTGTTCCAGGCCTTCAGTTGGCCGGTGTCAAGTAATTTACTAGCTGTCACCTCCAGATCATTACCAGCCAGGAGAAGAGTCCCATGCACTTGTTCCCTTGCAGTAACCACTGCATCACCTGACTGTCGAGGCTTTCTGGACCTTGGGGCCAGGATGAAGAGTAGGATCTGTTTGCTGCCCCCATTTGGGTCCCCCCTACACTGCATTTGCATGGGGATGGAATTGATAAACCAGGTTTTCTCCCTGTGCCATGCAACTAGTGTTCAACAGGGGTGGTCCTGGGACTCTGCTGCTATTTCTCCGCTGAGTGTTTTTCTCTCCTTTAAGGGTCGCTGTGATGTCAACCTCAGGAACAGCCGGAACCAGACTCCCCTGCACCTGGCAGTCACCCAGGGGCACATGGACTTGGTGCAGCTGCTGGTACGCGAAGGCAGCGATGTCAACGCCGAGGACGAGGACGGAGACACGGCCATGCACATTGTCTTGGAACGGCAGCAGCTGATGTCAATCATGGCCGAGGAACAGGAAGGGGGGGAGGGACTGTCCCTCTTTTCCAAGGTGAGAGAGAGAAGAAACAGTGCTGCACCAGGGGAGTGCCTTGCGGCGTCGGAAGGTCCATTGACAGACAGTTAGGGTGGGTGGCAGTCTCCTGAGGGAAATGGGGGGAGTCCTTTAAAACTAGACTGTACTAAGCACTTGGGAATGTGTTTGTAGGGAATGACCCAGCCTTGATCAAGGGGAGAAGGGCTGGATGTGACCGAAGGGTTCTTATTCCATCTCTGAGTCCTATGATACTTGGCGCTCAGCCGTGAACTCCTCCACTGTGCCCCTAAGAGCTGCATCAGTATCTCACGCTCCATTTTACAGATGGGGCAGAGAGAGGGGAAGTGGCTTGGCCCTAGTAGCAGAGCCAGGAGTCCTGGCCGTAGTTCATAGACTGTTCCGCATTGACTCCCTTTTCCTGTTGGATGGTACTAAGAATATAACCCCCGCATGGTGTGAAAGTAGCTGGGTAGGGAACAAGACTCTGTTTACATGTGGCCTACATCGTATCCAAGCCAGGGGGTAGTTTTAATCTGTCACCTTAGCTCCATCCAGGGGCATGAGAGAGAGTATATCACACTCCCTGTTGAAAATCCTGGGTAAAATCCTGGCCCCATTGAAGTCAATGGCAACACACTCATTAGTGTCAATGGAGCCAGAATTGCCCGTCCCCCCCAGTCATTGATTTCACTCCATTTGGGGCAAAAGGTGTGAGAGGCAGTGGAATTTGAGCAGGGGAGTTTGGCTGTTTCGCATCTTTCCCTCATCTCCCCTTCCCCTTGGTGAGGAGGAGCTGGAGACTGAAGTAATTGCTTCCCAGCATTCCACCTCTTGCTGTAGATCTTGTAGGCACGTGCTCTGAAGGCCTGGAGGCTTCCCTCTTACAGTTCCCGCTTGCAAAACAAACACGCTAGGAGGGGGGGAACGTTGCAGGGCACCACCAACCATACTTCAGGGACTGTTGTCCTGCAAGGCGACAAGTGCAGTGGAAAAGCTGCTTTTCAGCATGCCTGCTCTCTCTCTGGCCCAAACTTGTCCCTGGTGTCACATGGCCGACTTCAGTTGTAATTGCTTCAGGGCTGAATTTATTGCTTGATCTGAACTTGGGAAAACTTGATCCTTAGGCCTCAAATCAAGAGGACGGGGCATGTCAGCCACTGGAAGCTTAGCCCAGCTCTCCTGCAAAGGTTTCGGCATAAAATTAGCCCTTCAAACTGCTCCATCACCTGTTTAGGTACATCTACACTTGTGTGCCAATTTACAGCGGAAGCTGTGTGCGCAGTGTGGGTGAGATGAGAATTATTCCAGTGCAAAGGTAATTTGACAAATTTAAAAATCTGACATCAAGTTCAAATGTAATTTAAAATGATTAGAAAACCAACAAATTGGCATAATGCAGTTCTGCACACTGCGCCAAACTGCCTGTTTCTCCCCTCCCCGCATCCTACTCAGATCTGCTCTGAAAATTCCACCTCTTCCGTTCGTTTGCTTGCTGTATCCCATGGCACCAGCTTTGATTGCGAGAACTGATGACTCCAGTGGGTGGTACAGAATGCACAAATATGTCCCCCCAGCAGGGCAGAGGCTGATTGCTGATGCGGTAATCAGAGCCCAGTGCCAGCATCCCGCTTTTTGCTAGACACAGGCAGTCTGTCAATCAGTCCTCACTCCTTATTCTACCAGTCTGGGAACATGAGCGAAGGGGGCAGGTTTCTAGTAACTCACTGAGCTCTTTTTAGAGGGGCTGACTAGCTTTTGGGACTGCCGCGCTGCAGGCCCTAGTAGCTAATACTGCCGGCAGAGATTTTTCAAAGCTGTCTTAATGGTTTTGGATGCCCAGTTTCCATTACTGTAAATCGGATTGTGTCCTCAGATTCCTCCGGGGGCTTCGACAGTCTAAATGTACAACTCCTGCCTCTCGAATTTTATAGGCCCTGATGTAAAGCCCTTGAAAGGAAATGGGAGTTTTTCCATTGACTTCCCTGGGCTCTGGATTAGGCCTAGACACACTCCTTTTTAAAGCCGGCGATTACTTTTCCCCCCCGCCCCTCCATTCTGCAGGGAACTGCTACTATTCAGCCTTGTCAAATAACATCCCTTCCATTTGCAGAATAGGTACACTCCCATGTGCACCGCCCCACAGCTGGTAACGTGCTCAGCGTGGAGGGGGCACCATCGCCCAGGCATGGGGGGCAGTTTAGTCTCCGTGACCCATTCAGTCCTGGCCTCTGTGCTGTGACTGGGAATTAGGGTGCAAAGAGCAGTGGTGGTTTCTGTGGTGTAGACGCCTCTCTGCTGAGGCCTGGCCTGAGACCCCTGCACTCATTTCAGATGGGCCAGCGGATGGCGTTACCAGCTGCTAACGAGGCGGGAGCGTGCTGAGATTCAGACAGTCCATTCTGTTCTGCAGCATGCACATGACCTAATGGGCCAGCCAGTGGATATTCCTCTGGGATGCAATGTTGCATCCAATAATCTAAGAAGGCTGGGACCTTCCCTGTCCCCCTCCCCCTAAATAGCTGCCACTTGGGACTCCATCCACTAACTATTCATCCCTGAAGCTTTAATGTAGTGTCCTTAATGTACCTTGTAATGGAAATGTGTTTGCGTTGCCTCTGTGCAATGCAGCTTTGTCGCCTGTCTCGGATCCCAGGAGGCCCAGGAGTCTAATCTCAGGAGGCCTGCGTCTGAGAGCTTGGCCATCAGAGCAGCGGGTGGGAGGGGGAAATCCTGCTTGCCTGTGCTGTGACTAGCTCTGCCAAGAGCTTTCAATCCAAAACCCAAAGGGAATTGGTGACAGAACAAGGGTCTGAGGGATGGGATACAGCACAGACTTCCTCTGTTATCAGGCTGTTCTGAGAAGTCTCCAGGCCAAACCCCCGGGGAATCCCGAGAGCTGAATTACATTTCCATATTTTAAGCCTCTCGGTGTAGTAGATCAGACTTCTATCATTGGACTTATCTGCAGCAAACCTTCTAGCTCAACAAGCTGACAGATAGCCTGCCAGCCTAATCCGGTGCCACTCAGACATGCTCTGAATTTAGCACTCGGACTTCAGCGCAGCGTAGAAAGGCAAAGCTAAATTGGGTCATGTTGGTAGAGTTGTAAAATAGAGGGTCTGTCGGGGATGTGTGTGAAATTGGCACTTCATGTTTCATTTCTTACAAAGCCAGCCAGCATCTTCACAAATCTAACAAACTGAGCCTTCTCTGCATCAGCTGTTATCGTCATTTCACAGGTGGGGAAACTGAGGCCCAGTGGGGGAAGGGATTTTCCCAAGATGAAAAGTGACCTGGTGGCAGAGTCAGGAATGCAACCCCGGTGTCCTGAGTCTCAGTCCCATGCCTTACCCACAATACTGTCCTCCCGATACTTTACCCTCATCTTGACATGGATGGATTTGACCAGGCTGCTTCCTTCCCTTACCCCTCATGTCTCATTAGAGTAGTGCAGAGCTTAGGTGCTTTGCTGTGTGTCAGTTTTTATAAGCGATTGCCAAACTAATGAGCCATCTGCTGTGGTTTTCTCCCTGTAATGCTCATACTCTCCACTGCCGCCAACGCCGCCCCCTTTACTGTGATGGGAATTGCAAATACCAACAGTTAGACCCTGTTCTTCAGCCTGGCACTAAATGAGTCACTAGTTTTATGTCTGAAAAATTGTACATGTAAGTTGTTGGCAGGCTAACTATGAGAAGATGGAAGGCCTTGTGGTTAACACACTGGACTGGGACTAAGGAGATCAGGGTTCAGTTCCCAGTCTCCTTGTGTGACCTTGGTTGAGTCACATAATCTCTCTGTGCCTCAGATCCCCACCTGTAATGTGAGGGTGATAATCCTTCCCTTCTTGCACCTTTTGTCTGTCTCATCTATTTAGATCACTCTCTCTTAATACAAGAATGTGCAGCACCTGGCACAATGGGGCCCGATCTTGGCTGATGCCTTTAGGCACTACTGTAGTAAAAATAAGTATGTGACTTAGACATCTAAGTATCTGATTGTGTTAACAAATAAGGGGTGCAAAATTACAGCTGCAGCTCTTTGCACCTGCAAATTGCAAGCTCGAGAAGTGAGGCTGGTTTTCTGGGTTCTGACCCATAGCCAGGTTTCTAAGTGCCTTAACAGAGACCCTTTCTCCCCCTCTCTTAGCTCCAGGCTTCAGGCTTCCTTGGAAATGTAGAGCTGAATGTTGGTGCTGCGATTGCATGTTTCCTAGCACAGGAAGGAGCAGATATTAATTACGCCAACCACAGGGGAAAGTCTCCCCTGGATCTCATTGCAGATGGAAGGATAGTCCAGATCATCAAGAACTTCTCCCAGAAATTCAGGTAGGCTACACAGTGGGACCACTTCCTAACCCCAAACCTGTAGGTGCTAGCCATGCCAGACCCACACCCTGCAGAGCAGACTGAGGGGCACCTTCAGCTGCCATTGACTTCAGTGGGAACTGATCTTTTGTGACTGCCTTGCAGAATCAGTGTCTTCTGGAAGAACTGGCTGGTGGTCTCCCTCAGGACCTGTCAGCCTTTGATATCTCCCGGATGCCAGTCTGGGGCCTGGCCGATGCTTAAAAGTTTTGATGGTATAGCTATGTCACGTCCCTAACCCATGTAGCTATGCTGCCGAAAGCCCTAGTGTAGACACATTTATGCTGGCAAAAAACCCTTTTGTTGGTGTTCTTTCATTTGGGGAACTGGTATAAGCTTAGACCAGCAAAAGAACTCTGGTACCATGTATACGAGGTCTGAGCCTCTCCTGTTTGGACACTGCTGGCAATGTGTTTCTGGCGGCTTGTTGGGTTCCAGGATGTCCTCTGCCGCTCGCAGAGGAGGAGGATGTAGCAGATTAGTGATACTTGGATAAACTCAGCAGCCTGACTTTGAATAAAGAGACACAACTGCATTTTAGCTGCCCAGCCTCTTACTGCAGGATGGGGTGTCATTTGGCCCTGTAACAGGGCCTGTGCACCGTTTACATGGGCTCTCTGCACAGAGGTGAATTTCACCCTATTGGTCTCTGAACATCAGATCATTGGAGCTGACCTCTGTCGTGCAGTGCAGTTTGGGGTTTTGTTTCACTCTTAATCTACTAATCACAGGATCCAAGTGAAGTACAGAAGGCAGTGAACCCCAAATGCCATGTCAAGGTTGGGTTCTGGAAGTCCCTGTAGCTGGACAATGTCCATCTTTAAATTGATAAGTGAAACAGATGAGCAAATCTGTCTGATACCCCCATAGGGAGAACAGCGTCAATGGCTTGGCCTTCGGTTCCCGTTCTGCAAAACCTTATTGTTTGGGTTTTGGTGCATCAGACCTGAAACTACTGGTGGTTGTCATCAGAATTCTTTCTTATTTGTAGGGTCCTACCAAATTCACGGTCCATTTTGGTCAATTTCACGGTCATAGGATTTTAAAAATAGTAAATTTCATGATTTCAGCTATTTAAATCTGAAACTTCGTGATGTTGTGTTGTCCTGACCCAAAAAGGAGTTGTGGGGGGTTGCAAGGTTATTGTAGGGGGGTTGCGATACTGCTACCCTTACTTCCGTGCTGCTGCTGGCAGCGGCACTGCCTTCGCAGCTGAAGAGCAGCAGATGCTGGCCGGGAGCCCAGCTCTGAAGGCAGAGCTGCCACCAGCAGCAGCACAGAAGTAAGGATGGCCTGGTATGGTATTGCCACCCTTACTTCTGCACTGCTGCTGGCGGGGTGCTGCCTTTAGACCTGAGCACCCGGCCAACAGCCACTGCTCTCTCGCCGCCCAGCTCTAAAGTCCAGTGCAGAAGTAAGAGTGGCAATACTGCAACCTCCCCGCCCAAAATTACTTTGTAACTCCCCTGCAATGCCCTTTTGGGTCAGGACCTCCAATTTGAGAAACAGTGGTCTCGACCGTGAAATCTGTATAGTATAGGGTAAAAGCGCACAAGTTCAGATTTCACGGTGGGAGGCCAGATTTCAGGGTCCATGACATGTGTTTCATGGCCGTGAATTTAGTAGGGCCCTACTTATTTGCATCCCGAACCTCTGGAAATGAGCAAGGGTTGGGTAAATGTTTGGGGTTTGGGCTCATCTTAGTACAATCTGTGAATTCCTTAGTTTTGTGATTTTAGCATGTATCCACTTTCTTCCCTCTGCTGGATTAGCTTTGCTCAATGGAGAACAGGGGAGGCATGTCTGTGTGTAATAAAACCCTGTAAGCAGTTAGGGAACATTTCACCCCATGAAAACGTTTCGAATTTGTTGCATTCAAAAACGGGGAGGAGGTGAATCCTCTTCAGAGGGGATGACTTAGCAGTAGCCCAAGACAGGTAGATTCCATCAACAATGTGATTGTTCCTCCGCTGGCCCCTTCCATTCGCACACCGCTGATATATATAGGATAACTAGGAAAGAGCATCCATGCTGTTAGTGTCTACTAGAATGGGAGCTGGCTATTGGAAAAGCACAGAAAGAATCAGATGCCCAAGGGTTAACAGAACCATTCTGCGTCCTCTGCATGGGGACTTGAATATGATTTAACTTGGCAGTGGCTCATCATGTGACAGATGCCATCTTAGACCTGTCAAGTTTAAATAATGCCATGAGAAAAAGATAGATGGTGTTTACCAGTTCAGTAAATCCTCTGATTTACGTTATGTCTTTTGTACTCAGGCAGCTGCTCCAGAATGGAGGGGCAGATTTAATTAAGGGCAGCCTTCCTCTATACCAAAACCAGCCTGTCTGGTTTTTTTTTCCTCTGCCGACACAGAGTGGAGGTGGGCTGTATTGGTGATACTTGCCTCAGGATCTTCCCCGAAGCTCAAGGGTGTCTTGGTCTAGGCTCCACAAAGTTGCGATGAGACGCCGGACAAGAATCCAAAGCTATAGGGGGTCTGGGCAGTTTGACTGTGGAGTTGAATCCAAACTTCCCCAAAGTTACAGGGAATGTTGTGGATTCAGGAGTCATGCCACTGAGGTCAGGGTCTGGCTCAGAATCCAGACTCTCTGGGGTTCAGATGCAGGCACTGAGGTCAGGCCTGTCCCGTGTGCTTACGAGAGCGGTGTAACCAAAGGGGCTGCCTTTGCTAAATATCCCAGCTCGCTGACTTTGCACTGCTGATGGCTGTGCTGGCAGGAGCCCACCGTTCTCATCCATAAGAAGTGTTATATCCTGCGCAGGTACCTTCCACTCCCTCTCTCCCCTCACCCTCATGCATTTGGGCTAGATCCTCAGCTGACGTAAACAAAGGCAGCTCTGTCCAAGTCAATGGAACTTCATAGACTTGCGCTGGCTGTGGATTTGGCCTGTTGTGTGGCTCTGAAGCATTTGTCCATACCCGTCCCTGCCATGATAAGGCCATTGGGGAGAGCTGCTGAGCATCCTTCTGTGTGCGGGATGGTGCCGCAGCCAGCAAGGTCACTAATTCTATGTGGTGGTTGCAGGGATGAGCAGATTTCTTCAGACAGCTCTGTGGTGACCTGCAGCCTGCGCAGAGTGCACACCACCCCCAACACAATGACCAACCTCAGCGTGCCCAGCATGGCGGCCCCGTCCGAGTGCCTGGTCTGTTCTGAGCTGGCTTTGCTCATTCACTTCATCCCGTGTCAGCACAGCATCGTGTGTGAAGGTAGGTCGCTCCTGTTGGTTCCTTTGCCGGTGTTGACTCCACCTTCCCATTCCCCTTGTCTGGGGAGCATCTTGGGATGGGACTGTTGGGCTCTCACCAGAGCAACCCCAGGGCTATTCCTGCAATGGCCTTTTAGATGTGACACCCTAAAGTCATGGAAGTTCCTGCTGTCCTACTGGATTGGGACCCGAGGCAGCTGCTCTGGATGGTTCAGAAGGAAGTGGCAGACGGTCAAGTTCCAGCCAGCAATGTTTTCTCCAACAAAACCATTTCCAAGGGATTCCCCCACCCCCACCCTCTCTGGCTTTTGTCTTCTGCTTCCCTTTGAATTATATTAACAGATCAGCAAGTCCGTTATCTCCGCTGGGTCCCTCCGTCTGGCTGCAGAGTTCGGTTAGGAGCAGGTGTGAGAGCCCCATCCATTCCTGTCAGAGTACGGGACCGTTTTGCAGCTGTTATGCGGGGATTTGAGTCTGGGAGGGCGAGGTTATAATGGCCATTGTGGTAATGCAGCTGCTAAAGAGTTGGGCTGTTGCATTGAAGCTCTGGGGAAGGGGCAGCTGAAGTGACAGGACTAGCATGTAGCTCAGGGAGATTCTCAGCTCCATGCAGACAACGACCGTCTCTTACAGTCCAGGCGATTCTTGGATCGTTTAAAAATGTGATGCCCTTGTGTGTCCTCTTTGCTTTTGGGCTCATTCAAGCACCACTGGGTTTAGCTGAAATCTCTCTCCTTTTCCTGCCCCCGGTAGAATGCTCCAGGAGGATGAAGAAGTGCATCAAATGTCAAGTGACAATAACCAAAAAACTCAAGCAAGGTAGGTTGCTCTTGTTGTCCATGGCTTTGAATAGAAAAGGCCCCTCTGAATGTTTATTTAGGCTACAGCCCAACTGATGGCTGCTTGATCTCGGTGACATTAGCGTACAGAGGGCATTCTCAGCCTGTCTTGCAGTGCTCTCACAGCCATCACCTCACAGCTAGTCTCAGCAGAGATGCCACTGGTGAATTGTCTTTCCTCTTTAGAGGCAGCTGTTACAGGCCAGCACAGGGGGCCTCGTTGGCAGGGCAGTGTGTTTGCGCCTTGCCACTGCCTGTGCTGTGAATCGATAGCAGACGTCCGTCCAGCCCCTTGCACCAGTAGAGACTTCACAGTGAAAATTTGTGATCAAGGAAAGCTTGTAACATGCAAGAGCCTAGCTTTGCCCTTGTGCTTTAAAGGCATTTTAACCTAAGTCACCTTATGGGAGCCAGGTAAGTGGGGTTGGGGTTGGTCCCAGGGCAGTTAGGTTTGACTCTTTTTTGATGGAATTCCTCTTCTACCTTAGCCTGGATCTCTGCAGTTTTATACAGGGAGTGCCTTCCATTCCCATAATTCAATCTCCCACACAGGGAATACTGTAATGAAGGCCGCATGCTGGTTCCATGCCATGGGGCAGCAGGCTCCTGCCAGCCATGGAGTTCACCCATGGCGCCTGCTGCAGTGCTGGCAAACAGGACACATGGGAGTGGGTGTATCTGCACCCCTCTGGCAGAGGTACTGAGGACAAAAAATGCTGCTGCTGATTTGGGTGGCACTAGGCTGTGATCTTGCAAATGGGCCTGATGCCAACTGGCTGCCTTGATGGAAGTATAGAGGAGCCAAGAATTTGTCACATGAGCTAGACGTACACTGCTAGCCAGGGCAGAAATCCTCCCTAGGAGCATCCATAGGCAGGAGTGTCCTGTTACTGCAGCATTCTTCAGCCATATAGAATGCAGGAAAATATAATGGCTCCCCCCTCCCCGAGTTGGAATCCCTGTGAAGATTCCAGTCTGTTGCAGCAAAGAGATTTATGGAAGCAGTCAGGCTTTTGAGCATATCAGCAGGAAGTCAGCCGGCTTGGGCCTCACCATTTATCCCTAACTTCATCCCAAAATTCCTTACACACTTAAAAGGAATGGTGTCCCTAGCCTCTGTTTGTCAGAGGGTGGAGATGGGTGGCAGGAGAGAGATCACTTGATCGTTACCTGTTAGGTTCACTCCCTCTGGGACGCCTGGCATTGGTCACTGTCGGCAGGCAGGATACTGGGCTGGATGGACCTTTGGTCTGACTTAGTATGGCCATTCTTATGTTCTTATGTAAACTTAATTGATGTGGTCACTTCACCTACCACTGGAATGCAACCACCTCTGGGGTGAATCAGGGCATCTGTTTAAAAGCACACAGCAACATGACCTAGTTGTTTAGGAACAGAATGTGAATAGTATTGTGTCTAGCTGAAACCAGGTGGAATTTACTTATCTTAGCTGGAATTTGCCCAGTACATGGAGCTTTCATCTCATCTGAATTAGAACCAAGTGTCTCTACAAGTTCTCCTCTGTTGAACTTTGCAAGTAAGGAGGATTAAATTACCCTCTTGAATTCTATGGCTTGTGTTGTGCAGGAGGGGTTATAATGCTCTCTACCAACTTTCACATCTCTGAATCTATAGCCTGGAAAGCTAGAGCAGAGAGCTGAAGCAGTACTGCAGACAGGAATTTAAACTCAGTGAGGCGAGGGCATGCAGTGCCATAACACGTCGCAGACCAGTTACTGAGGAGCAGCGTGCCCAGTTCTTTGCTAGCACTGCACTTTTCTCTACTTCCAGGCAGTGGCAGCAGCTTCTGGAATGATGAGGGAGGATGCACATCTCAGAGAATACGATTTATACGCCCCTTGAGGCCGCTGTCCCTTAACAGCTCAGCAACAAACCAAAGGAGAGAGAAGCACTAGCCACCTTTTCACGAAATACTTCTCTCCAGCTGTCTAGTCAGAGAGTTAATTAGTGCTCCCAGGGACAGGGAGTGCATTGGAAGGTGCTTGCAGAGGAAATAGGCAGAGTCCCCAGCCACTAACTTGCTTCCTGTTCCCCACAGACAGCACAGAGGTGGAATGCAGCCCCAGTGCCGAGCCCACGGACCAGCGGAAGCTGATGGAGGAGCTACAGAGCCGCTACCGCCAGATGGAGGAGCGCATCACCTGCCCTATCTGCATCGACAACCAAATCAAACTGGTCTTCCAGTGCGGACATGGCTCCTGCCTTGAGTGCAGCGAGGCCCTGACTGTCTGCCCCATCTGCAGGCAGACTATCCGGGACAGGATTCAGATCTTCGTCTGAGGATGTGCGCTCTCCCCTCCCCTTCGCTCCCTCTCCTACCTTCCTTCCTCCCTTTGTGTGTTCATTTAGTCGAGAATCATGACCCATCCCCTGTGTTTGTCTGACTCTGAAGCCATCCTGAAAGGGGGAAAGTGAATCACAAGAGTCACTCGTGGGGGAAACGCTCTCCCCATAATGACAGCGAGCCGCCAAGCTTGTGGGGAAACGGGCCTCCCGCCCTGTGCTCCTTTCCCAGCATGGACGGCGCCAGGCGGAATGCTGACAGGACGCCCCCGTGCTTTGCGCTGACGACGGGAGGGGCTGTGAAACCAGCACCGGGACAGAGTGCTTTCATGTGCAGACATTTCAAAAGACATCCCGCTCCTGTCTAGTTCCCTGCAGCGTCTGATTCGCAGCCTTACACAGCTCTGGCAGGATAGGCTGCGGCACAGTCCTTCTCGTTCCCCGGCAGGCTGTGGCAAAGCAATACTCTCGCACTTTACACAAGGAGGTATCCAGTGGGATCGGGCACTGCCCTTGGCTCTCCCGCAGGCTTGTCAGTTGCGGGGGTCTCTCGTTAGACAATGTGCTCTCAGAACCAAGCCTTTTGGGCGTGACGAGGTACTTGGATTTGGGCAGCGGGGAGGAGTCTGGAACTGACGTGTTCCCAGAGAGAGACAGAGCGTGTGCCTTAGAGATAAAGTAGTGAACATTTACTGAAGAAAATACTTGCAGCGTGTATTTTTGACCTCTAAGTGACACTCTTCTGCCAGCAATCTACCTTTTTTTTGCAGCCATAATTCCAGAGATTCTTGAGCTTTTTACCCATAATGCCGAAGGCAGGTGTCAAATATTCCAACCGAAATGTAAAAAAATAAAATAAAATACGACTAATAAGGTGGAGGAGAGGAAATTCGTTATTCTCTTCGGCAGAAAAATTTATTAAAATAGGACATTTATATTCCATTGGACATTAATAGGAATGTGTGAACAATAGTGTAAATCCTGGGGTCAACTTGATTCCAACTGGATCACGTTTTCCAACCAGTTGATTTGGGAAAAAGCACCATCCAGTGAACTCTCACCCGTACCTGTGACTGGGTTCTAGTGGTGGCACCCTGAGGAGCTCCCCTGTGTGTGTTGTATGTAGCTTTGTTCTACGCAGTTATGCTGCAGACCAGTATAATCTTTTCTTACACCTAGAAAGCCGTGTATAAAATCAACCGAAACACAGGGTTTCTTTCTTAAATTTGTTCATTAGCAAAGACATGGCAAAGGATTCAAATTAGTTTTGAATCCTTGTGCGTGTGTAGTGGTTAGAAGAATATGTATTGCCTAGTAGTAACTCTCAGTGTCCCAGGAAATTGTCAGTCCCCACTTGCTACAGATAATATCTCAGAATGCTTTCTCAGTTGAGTTTATTACAATGTCTATGATTTTTCCCAGGCAAAGGGACAATCTTGGGTCACATTTAACCCCCAAACATAGATTATTTGTTAAAATAAGATTTGACAAAACTAACATGTAGGTTTCAAGAATTATATTTTATTCCCAGGAAAACAGATTTTCTAATAAACAGACACTCCCCCCCTTCCTGGTTGCTGTATCGTTCTAAGTGAAAACGACTGTGAATGGCCATCTTCTACTACCCTTTCTCATAGGAAGTGGTACCAGAGACCACCAGTGCCTTCCGATAATGTGAGGGCACCTGGCTTCAGCAGTGGAACTGAGCATGCTCAGTACAAGTCAAGCAAGAAATGTGGGTGGGGCACGTGGCCCCCATGTCCCGCCCCCATGCGTTGCCTCTGAGTGGTACTTGATGCCTCAAATAATCCCATTCAGTGCAATGGGGCTGCTTATGAAGTAAGTTGCTACTCATCGTAAGAGTGGCAGAATATGGCCAAATGGGACTCCTCTGTAAAGAAAAGTGATGTTAACAAACCTTATTTTTATTGTCCAGGCCTGGACAAATGCTGAAAGCAAACAGTCCGCATGTAACCGCATAAAGTACGTTTATAGTTGGATTTTCAGAAGGGCTTCCTGTCGGACTGACTCTGCTCCCACTGAATGCAGTGGGAGTTCTGCTGTGGAGTTCAGTGGGAATGGTCAGCCCAGTGCTCAGATCATCTGAAAACGCCACCATGGACTTTCCAAAATTCTTTAATAATCTCAGGTGTGATTAAGATGGGCCAGAAAACTTTTTCTTTAAAAAATAATGAGAATAATCTGGTTTCTTTGAACCAGACGCTGTCCCTGTCAGGCCTGATCCAAAGCCAATTAACGCCAAGAGGAATCTTTCCATCCATTTTAATGGACTTTGAATCATGCCCTAAATCAGAATGCTGGTCCCAGATCGGCCTGAAGAGCTAGTGGGAATATAACATCGAGTGCTGGGCATCTCCTTTGTCATTAAAATAAGCTTTACAGTCCCCAAAGTACAATACTGTCGGTGTCTGTCCAATCTGTGACAGCTGCACTTACTGCTTTCTGCTGTAAATTAATGATTTTACAGGCTGTATTTAAATCCAATGTCGTACTAAGCATTAAAAGGACATTTTCAGAAGTATACCTCTGCTGCAACAACAAACCAATGCACTGTGCTGTATGTCGGACACATGTTTGTGCTGTTTTGGGGACTGCATATCCTGCAACTTCTGTCCCACTCCTCTCGAAGACTTTGACACTGGGCTTTATCAGTGTACACAGAGAAGGATACAGCGGATCTCTGACTTCTTGGTTTTTTAAAAAATAGTTGTGCGCTAGATGAAGGTATCTCGGATCACTTCTAGGCCTGTGAAAATGGGGAACTGTTTGTAGTGAGAATACACAGTCTTCAACCTTCAAGGTGTCTTTCCGCTTTGCAGCAAATAAATTTTTTTTCTGTTTTCCTCTTTTTTAACTTTGTTTCTTCAACCTTAATTGTTTCTTAATGAAAATTTCCTTCCAAGCTCTTGAGATCTTGTGTATAGATCTGAAAACCTTTGTGTTGCCAGGGTGGTGGAATTTGGTATGGTCCCTGCTTTAGAGCTGTGGATATCTTTTTATAGGTGGATTCCAGGGAGCAATCAAATTAATTTCCTGCCATTGGGTTTAGTCTTCAATAAGAAATTTGAGCAGAGATTTTTACCACTTTCCAGTCTATTATATTTGGTAGGCTTATACTGTAAGTTTGAACCAGACTGCAGTCAGTACAATTGTCACTCCTTCTGCTCTTTTGGTGGTGCTTTAAGATAAGATCTAAGTGGCTTTTAAGAGTGATTTGAGGAAATCCGTTTATCCAGCCTTTCCTGCCATTTAGGAAAAAATAATCAAGTTATTCACAGTTTGCCAGAAATCAAGATTGTTTTTCCATTAGGAAGAACTAAGACTGATTATCAAAGGCCAGAAAAGGCAGATTCCCTACGTCTGATGGCACAGGAAGGATTCAGATAGACAAGAGGGTTTGGGCCTAGTAACCTAAGCACAGGACTGGAACCGAGGAATCCTTTAGTCTTCTATTCCTAACTCTGCCGCTGATTCCTTCCAGGACCATGGGCAAGTCCCTTAATCTCTCTGCCTCCATTTCTCCATCTCTAAAATGCATGATGGGGTTGTGAGAATTGATTAAGGTTTATAAAGCGCTACATAAAAGGTAAGTGTTCTCGATTCCTGACTAACTCATAGAACCTCTGTCCTCCCTCTGTAGCACGAACATCACTGCATTGGCCTATTAATACCAGACCCCCGCAGGTTCACCTGCACGGGGTTGGTAGATGATACTTTTCATATTCATTTCATGTTCAGCTGCGCTGGCAAGCAGAGGGTTAATTCCCCAGTGCAAACTTCACCTCACAGATACTGTTCCAGGCTGCTTGTGAAATGCAGGTTTTGCTTTCTGGAATTGCTGCCCTGGCTTTCTTTTTTAATCAGCTCTAAGTCTGAGCTGTCCACCCCCAGAATCAATTTCCTGAGCACAGGACCCATTTTAAAGGCCATCATGCATGTCTGCTGAGCTCCTTGCCATAGCTTGGTGAGATGGTTGACGAGCATGTGCAGAAGTGTATGGAAGAGCCAGGACTAGAGTGCACTGAGGCAGATACCGCCCAGCATAAAGGAGCATCAAATGGTCCCTGCTAAAGTGGGGACGACTCCTTCGACTTCTGCACCGTGGCATTGGCTAGCGACATCCACGGTGGGCTCTGTGTCTGTGGAACAGTGCAGCTGTTGAATCCCTGCCCTGCAGCAATGCAAGTTGTCATCCTGATGAGAAGCTGGGACAGGGGACGTTCTGCACGTGAGGCTCCTTCACAACAGGGAGAGGAAGTGACCATTGGAGCTGGAGGACTGAGGTGTTTCTGGGAGAAGAAAGACCAAGATGGACTAGGTAAGGGCTATGGTCTCTCTGCCCCCTTGCCAGGGCTGCCCTGAGGGTTTCTGAGTCTGAGACCCCAGATAACTAGGGGGGAGGGGGAATCCAGCACTGATTTGCCTCCGCCGGTGACCCTGCTGACTCTGCTGAGATGGGGCCATGGGTTGACTTATTCTGTCTTGTTGCTGGGTCAGCTAGGCTGGCTGGCCTACACGATGCAGAGCCAGTGTGGGTTTGACGAGCCCCAGTACCTGCTGGGCTGGAGCAAGGGCTGCCGTGTGCACCTGCAGCCTGGCAGCTGCAGTCGTCTGCCTGCCTGCAAGGCTATTTCCTTTCCAGGGGCCCAAGACAGCTCGGGACAGAGACAGTGGGGGCTGAATCGGGGTCTAAGGTCTGACCAGAGGACTCCTCCCACTAGGCAGAGATGGGCCAAGAAGTGATGCTGAGATTGGGATCTGCATTCAGTTGAATGCAGGTCCAAGGCTGAACCCCAGGGTGGGGTCAGGGGATCAAGAGCACCCAAATCAATCACACGAGACTTCTGACAGCTTGAGCCATGACTGAAGAAGTTGTTAAACTGGCCAGGCCTTTCTGGTTTGGGTGGGAGTGGGGTAGGGAATTGGAATTCAACACCCCCCTCCCCCACACACACTTGAAAATCTTGGCCACCATTTATAAGTTGACCCTGGTTTTGCCTGTTGATTACTTAGAACTAATCGCTGAACGAGGCGCGGGCCTCCCTTCGTTGTCGGTTTGGCTTAGTGGGAAGAAGAGCTGGTCCATTTTCTCTCCTTGGTTTTTAGGAATCTTTGTTAAGGCTTGTTGAGGGGTAAGGTTGTCAACTGTCTAATCACACGAACCCGAACGCCCTTGCCCCTCCCGCCTTCTCCGGGCCCCACCCCGCTCACTCCATTCCCCCCTCTCTCCATGGCTTGCCCTCTCCCACCCTCACTCACTGCCACTGGGCTGGGGAAGGGGGTTGGGGCCCAAGGATTTGGAGTTTGGGAGGGGGCTCCGGGCTGAGCCTGGAGCAGGGGGTTGGGGTGCAGGGTGCAATCTCTGGGAGGGAATTTTGGGTTTGGGGGGCTCAGGGCTGGGGCAGGGGTGTGGGGTACAGGCTCTGGGAGGGAGTTTGGGTGCAGGAGGGGGCTCAGGATTGAGGCAGCAGGTTGGGTTCAGGAGGGGGCTCTGGGCTGGGGTAAGGGGTTGGGGTGCAGGAGGGGGTGTAGGCTGCCTGCCCTGGCCCCGCACTGCTCCAAGCAGCTGGCATAGGAGGCTCCATGTGCTGCCCGGACCCTCAAGCAACACCCCTTCAGCTCCCATTGGCTACAGTTCCCGGCCAATGGGAGCTGCGGAGTCAGGGCATGGGCAGCACGTGGCAACCTCTGCCCCTCCACCCCCAGGGGCTCCAGGGACATGCCAGGGCCAGCCGCTTCCAGGAGAGGTGTGGGGCCAGGCCAGGTGAAGAGTCTGCCTTAGCCCTGCTGTGCCGCTGGACTTTCAGCACCTAAAATCTCCTGGTTTGGCTGGGAGATAGGGCGTGATTCTGGGAGACTCCTGGCGAAATCAGGAGGTTGGCAACCCTAGTGATGGGGTGCACTGAAAGAGTTGAATTAAGCCCGGTGGGCCCAATCAGTCAATTAAGCTGCAAACGGGAGATTTCAACTGTGTGGAAGGCACTAATTAGAAGGAAGCTGCCCTGTGAGGAGATGGGAAGTGATTCTATAAAGCCAGGAGGCTGGAGACGGTGTGAGGGGCATGGCAGGGAGGAAGCCTGCAGTCTCTGTCCCTGAGGAAGGGGAGGTAGGAACCCATGAGAAAGGGTTTATCTCGTAGGCCTGAGGGAGAAGGGGCTGACTAGGAAGGCTGGGAAAAGAAGCATGGTAGGAAGCAGTCCCCAGGGAAGAGAGCAGTAAGGGTGGTGAAGTCCCAGGCCTCAACTGCTCACAATGGGGCCCTGGACTGGAATCCAGGGTAGACGGCAGGCCTGGATTCCCCTGCCATCTCCTGCAGAGTGGCAGTGCTTGGGGCAGTGAATGGGACAACTTCCTGACTCACTTCTTGAGTGACATATCAGGGCAGCGGGCCGAGGATGGCCTGACGCTGCTGGTGCAGAGAGACTTTGAAAGTCCTGCCCCCCGCTGCTCCCCCCAGTCCAAAGGGGAAATCACACTGACCAGCAGTACTGCAACTCCATGAGCCAGGGGGAGATCTGCAATGGTGGAAGAGAAGAAAGGGGGCGCTGAACCAGGTGGAGCTAATCCCCGGAATTGCCAGAAGGGGGCGCCACTGCGCGGTGAGTAGAGCACCCAGTGACAAAACCACAGAAGAGTCCTCGGGAACAACCCATCATTGCTCTAGCCTCCCCAACTCTCGCTTTGAGGGTAAGTGCCTCAAGAAACTCTGCAGGAGGAAAGTGGCTGAGTTAGTATTTTTTGTGCGTGCTCTTCTGTTTTTCCTGGCAAATCCTATTCTCATCCAGCTGGGAGCCTGGTATTTGAATTGGCAACTGATTTTGTTAGCAATTTTTTGTGCAGCTGGTTTTGCACGGAAAGTCATTTCTGCAAACCTGCCTCCATGCTGGGCAGCAAGAGGACACAGTCTCATTCCGATTCCTCCTGCCTCTCCTTAAGCCTTTTCGACTCCAAGGATTTGCCCCCATTTCAGTGTTGCTGCCCCAGGGCAAACCCCTAATGCAGACAAGCAATAATGTTAATTTAAAGGCAGTGGAGGTGCTTCGCAGTGGTCATGGCGTTGTCAAAGGGACTGTAAGAAATTCCAGTTGTATAGAATGGAAAAACTCGCTGCATGGTCAGGAGATTCCTGCCCTGGAAACACATTAAAACCTGCAGGAGCATGTTAATAGGGTTGGCTTTATTATATTGATGCTGGAATTACCTGATCCTTGGGGCTTGTCTAGACTGAGAGAACTCACCCCAGCATGACTACAG